>NC_092874.1:92617792-92948149 GCF_028372415.1 Notamacropus eugenii
TGGGGATAAATAGTACCTGTAGTGCCTACCTAATGGAGTCATTGTGAGGCTGTAATGAGATCGGGCCTGTAAGGCACTTTACAAATTTTCAGGCACTTTATATAAATGTCAGTTATTATTATTTGTCTCCCATCTTATAAGTGATGAAACAAAAGCCCAGAAACACTCCCCAAGACTGCATAACAAGGACCTAGAGCAAAGTGTAATGAAAGGAGTCTTAGTCTAGCCTCAACGTTCTTCCCACTTTCCTCCCAGCAGTAATACTACTGATGTTCTATCAGGTGTCAAGTCAATAAGTACATAAAGAGCCCCTGTTTTGTGCCAGAGGAGAAAGATATGGAAGAAGTAGAGGGTGGGTCTTTCAGGGCTTATATCCTGGTTGGGGAGACAAGACTTTTTAGTTTCATTCAGGCCACTAGCAGTACAAGAAAATCCGAGTTCGAAGGTGACCGCAGATACTAAATATGATATCCTGGGCATCACTCAACCTCTGCCTCAATTTCTGCCATTGTGAAATTGATATAACAACAACACCTACCTCACAGGGTGGTTGGATTAGATGAGAAACACTAATAAAGCATAATGTACCTTATTAATAATTAATCAATAAATTAGTTATAACACAGTAAAATCATTATATTCATTAAAAATATATAAACTATATATATTTTATACAATAGAATTATTACTATATTAAAATAATAATAATTAATGAATATTAACACCTACCTTGAAGGATCAAATGAGATAATATTAATAAAGTGCACAGTGCCTGACATGTAGTAAGTACTACTTCTTCTCTTCTCTCCACCACCACCGCCACCACAATCCAACAAACATTTATCAAGCCCTTATTTGCACAAAGACAACCAAAGGATTATACAAGAGCATATCATCTAGTGTATGAATGTGGGTTGTGGACAAGTCCTAGGGGCGTGAAGCATAAGGAGATCCTCTTAGGGAGTGTTCTGATGGAAGATGTTCATCTTTATGTCTCCAAGATATCTCCCTTAGGTAGAACTTTTTAATTTGTCATCTTTGCATCTCATGTGCCACCTTGTGGACACTCTGTTAACTTTATAGGCTATGATTTCCAAAGTATTTCATATCTTATAAAAATCAGATGGGTCACAACACAACAAGCCTTAATATAGTAGTAAGTCAACAAACAGACATTTATACTCATTGGAACATTGATTGCACAATGCTATTTCTATCTAGTTACCTGAGTTAGGTCATACATCTTTATTCTTATGAACTAATGAAAGAGAAGCATAAGAGAGAAATATATAGTAGCTAAATTTAGTAACACCCCTCCATAACACTTGGGAGAGGGAACAATATATCTCAGGCTAATCATATTATAGCAGGAATTTTATACTATGAAATTCTGTCTGAACAAATTATTTGACCTCAGATGTATCCAAGTCAGTATAATAAACAAGTGTATTATAATTGGAAAATGAATACTTTTTTTCATTTTTCATAGGTGCCTGAAGATCAAATGAAAAACAACCCCTGACTTCAATGAGTTCACGTTCTATTGGGATTGTGGTGGGATGGCGTAGATACAAAATTTACAGATAAAATAATTTGAGGACAGAGAGCAGTAATAACTAGAGAAAAGAAAATAGAAGAGGAACAACAGTTGGCAATTGAGTCAAACTTTCAAGAAAGCTAAGTATTCAACATTTCTTTGAACCTGTCATCATTGGTCAAGAAAGTTCAGAGTGCATGTTTCTCATAATTGTTTTCATTAATTTTTTAAATGTATTAGTTTGTTGTGTTTTCCTAAAGCATGATCTCCCAGCTTGCTCAGATCTAGTCCTTTTCAATCAATCAAAAAAACATTTATTAAACTTCTATTCTGTATCAGGCACTGTGCTAAGTACTGGGGATACAAGGAGAGGCAACAGATAAGCCCTTCCTTCAAGGATTGTACAATCTAATGAGAGAAGACAATACATAAAAAGAAACTGAAAAGGATGGGGAGCTGGAGAGGTAGGTAGGTAGGAAGAGTACTCCCCAAATACCTGAAGCTGGAAGGAAATGATAAGATGGCTATCCTAGGACTCCTCCTTAAAAAGAGGATGTGAGAGAAGTTCCTTGATCTTCATTGTCTCCAATAAGAGGAAGAGAAGGTCCCAGAGCCCAGGATTACTGAAGAGATGTGAGTTTCAGAGCTGATGAATTCTTGAAGGAAGATGAGTTACTGGATACAAGTCCAGGAGATCAACAAGCTAGGAAATGATGGGTAATAGAAGCTTGACATGTCAATGTTATGGATCACTGAGTGAAACTTCCCTGTTTTATAGATGAAAGCACAAAGACCCAAAGAACTGAAAAGATTTTCCCAAGGTCACAAAACTTGTCAGTGGTTGAGTCCAAGTCATCTGACCCCTAACCCCATGATCTTTCCACCATATTGAACTGAAGGGTTCATAGGATCATAGATTGAAAGTTGGAAAGTATCACAAAGCCATTAAGTCCAAACCTGTCATTCTAGAGTTGAGGAAATTGAAACAGAGAAAATTTAAGTACTTGCCCAGAGTTACAATAACTCAGTCACCTAGAAAATGCTGAACTTCCTGTGTTAATAGGCACTTCAAGTCTAAATTTAGGACCCTTGTCTAAGAATAATACAGACACTTTGGCATGAATTTGGATGTGGGTCATTTGTGGAAATTAGTTGACATGAAATTAAATGCCTCCCAAAGAATCCTTCCAACACAATTACCTAATATGAAATCATACATATTAGTATCCTTCATGTTACTAATGTTAATAATGTCACAGCACAATTCTAAGAGGCTTCCCACTTTTCAAATAGTTTTCATACACATTATTCTATTAGATCTCCTCATAGATTCTTTGTTTCTGCTCTGCCATTACACACTTATGACACCTTTCATTACTCTCTCTGCTCGAGATAGACAGGCCGTCATAATACCAGCACTACCACTGCCTTTTATAGGTTGGCTCCAAAATTGACCTCTTTGTGAAAAGTCTGATTCCTTTTGAACATCCTTTTTTCATGATGCTAGCTTTCTATTTGACTTTTTACAGCACAGACCTTCCCTCTTCTCCCCTACTTCCATATTTAGGGATAAAGAGGTTGGGATAGGTTCTTGGTCCTCTGACAATTCAAAAAATACAATTTTTTGTGAGCATCTATTATGTGTCCAAAACTGTTTTAGGAAATCTGGAAGAAGTAACAGTAGGAAAGAGCCCAAAGGGTACCATATTGTTCCAAAAGTCCTCACAACTATCATTAAACCTCATAAGTTACTCCTAAAGAGGAAATCAGCTATCTCCACTAAATGCCAATCATAGGACAGACAAGTCAGGCTAGCTAAAGTAAGGCACTCTGAAAAGATATAGCAAGCACTAGGTACCAGGAAAGCCAAGCCACTACTACCATTCTGACAATCATCTCCCTTCAAACTTGGAAAGAGCAATGCTTCCAGCCTAACACTATAGCCATCATCCTGAGAAAGCCTTTGTAGAGATGCAGCCTGGCAACTACTCCTGCAGGTGTTATAGTCATGTCCATAGAAGACACAGAAAACAAAGTTCTTGTCCCCAAAGTCCTTAGCAATGTCAAATGGTTCATCAGAAACTGATATGATTTTATCAGTAAAAATAATATCAAATAGGAGGGATTGCTATCTGCTTTGCTGCTACATCCTAAAGAGTACCCAATGGGACCATTCCATTTGACTTGCAGATGAGATCTTCCATATGAAAGATCTTCCATTAGATATCAGGGACTGTCTTACTTTTCTGTTTCTATTCCCAGGAGCTTAGCACGGGTACTTTGTATATAGCAAGAGTTTAATAAATGCTTTGTAAATTTACTAGACTAGGAATAAAAATCACTAGTTTAGGACTGACCAGATTTCACACAGGGAGTTATACATTCTCAAATATACTTCTGAGGTCAAAATATCAGAATACTTAAAAGTCAGAATGTACTTTAGAGGTCCTCTAGCCCAAACTCCTACCTCATTTGACAGGTAAATGGAGTAGGGTAGAAAGACAGCTGGTCTCAGGGACAGGAAGACCTAGGTTCAAGTTCCATGCCTGGGATAAATTTGACTATGACATCTAGAGCAGGTCCCTCAGCTTCTCTGTGCTACAGGCAATGCTTAAAGACTTAAAGACTATATACAGAGCATATAATCTGCACAAGTCAAGGGAGTTTCATCACTGGGAGGTCCCTACAGTAATGAAATCATTGGGTCAGACATAAATATGTGTGTATACATACATGAAGAGTTGGGAACAGGGAGGAAGGGAAACAGTATCAAAAATGAAAAGGGTGAATTCACCACCAATGAAGATGAAATTAAAGCAATTATTAGGAGTTATTTTGCCCAATTATATGCCAATAAATCTGATAATCTAAGTGAAATGGACAAATATTTATAAAAATATAAATTGCCCTGATAAATAGAATACTTAGATGACCCCATCTTTGAAAAAGAAATTAAACAAGTCATCAACAAACTCCTAAGAAAAAATCCCCAGGGCCAGATGGATTCAAAATGAATTCTACCAAACATTTAAAAAACAATTGATTCCAATAGTATATAAAGCATTTGGGAAAATAGGCAAAGGAGTTCTACTAAATTCTTCTTACAACAAAAAATATGGTGCTAATACCTAAACCAGGAAGACCAGAAACAAAGCAAAAACGATAGACCAATTTCACTAATGAATACTGATGCAAAAAGTTCTAAATAAAATACTAGCAAGGTATCATAACATCAAATACGGCCATATATCTTAAGGATAATACACTATGATCAGGTGGTATTTATACCAGGAATGCAGAGTTGGTTCAATATTAGGAAAACTATTAACATAATTGACGACATGAACATGAAAGCTTCCCTGACCACTCTAGCCTCACCAGTCTCTCCCTTCTCTGAACTATTACAGTTAAGAGTCAGTGCCAAAGTTGAACATTTCATTTGTCTTTCATTGCTCCATTTATGTTTTCTTTTCCATCTAGACTGTAACCTCCTCGAAGGCAGTCCCTGGTTTTTTGGTTGTTTGTTTCCTTTGGACCCTAGTACCTAATACCTTAGAAAATAGGTAATGAATGCTTACAGAATTGAATTGAATTTTTTGTGTGTTTTAAAAATATTTTTTTTCTTTATTGTATGTAAAAACAATTAACATTTGCTTTTTAAATTTTGAATTCCAAATTCTCTCTCTCCCTCTTCTCTCCCATTTCTGAGAAAATAAACAATTTGAAAGAGGTTATACTTGTGCAATCATACAAAACTTATTTCCATACTAGTCCTGTTGTGAAAGAAATGACAGACCAAAAAAAAAATAAGAAAAGTAATATGCTTAGATCTGCATTCAGATTCCACTAGTTCTTTCTCCGGAGGTGGATAGCATTTTTCATCATGACTCCTTTGGTATTGTCTCGGATCATTGTATTGTTGAGAATAGCTAAGTCATTCACAATTCTTCATCATACGATATTGCTGTTACTGTGTATAATGTTCTCCAGGTTCTTCTCACTTTACTGCTTATCAGCACACATAAGACTTTCAGGTTTTTCTGAAATCATCCTGCTTGTCATTTCTGATAGTATTCCATTACAGTTATATACCACAACTTGTTTGGCCATTCTCTAATTGATGGATATTCCCTCCATGTCTAATTCTTTGCTACCACTAAAAAACTGCTATAAATGTTTTTCTAGGGGGGAAGAGCCAAGATGGTAGAGTAGAAACATGGACTTACTTGAGTTCTCCCCCCAAACCCCTTAAAATACCTGTAAAAAATGACTCTAAACGAATTCTGGTGTACCAGAAGCCACAAAATGACATAATGAAGCAGATTTCCAGGCCAAGACAGCCAGAAGGCCAACAGGAAAGGTCTATCACACCAGACTTGGAGCAGAGCACAGCCTAGCATGGGTTATATAGCATAGACAGGACTGAAGCAGACTTCAGGGAGCTGAATCACAGGCAGCTGCTGCAGTTTCCAGATTTCTCGACCCACAACCAACAAAGACAAGCTTCAAAGAGGAATGAGAAAACTCTTTCACCTGGGTGAGAGTGGAGTTTGGTCATGCCCCAACCCTAAATCCAGGGCACTCATTTCTGGAGCTCTCAGACTACATACCCAGAGGGAATTGAGAGGCTGATCTAGGTCTCAGTACTGAGTGGTGATCCTGAGGTGAGGAAGAGTGCTGGTATGGTGGAGGTGGTGGTGGCTGTGGAGAGGGAACCCTACTTCTAGGGCAGAAAAGAGTTCTTTTGGTTGCTCATATAACAGAGCACAGGTCAGGAGAGGAGCAAACACCTCTCCCTTTATTATGCCACTTTGGAGGAACTGAATACTTTACAGGTCCCTAGAGATAAGATTTTATAAGGTTACTTTCTTGGTGAAAAGGTATTTTCTTCCATCCTTTTGAATGAGCAAAGCATATAATCAGAGGAAGGCCAAAGCATACAACTGGAGGAAGATAGTAACCTCAAGGCTCCTACATCCAAAGTCTCCAAAAAAATGTGCTATGGTCTCAGGCCATGGAAGAGCTCAAAAAGAATTCTGAAAATCAAGTAAGAGAAGTGGAGGAAAATTTGGGGAAAAAAATGAGAATGATGCAAGAAAATCATGAAAAATGAGTCAATAGCTTGCTAAAAGAGACCCAAAAAATGCTGATGAAAATGACACCTTTAAAAATAGTCTAACCCAAATGGCAAAAGAGGTCTAGAAAGCCACTGAGAAGAATGCTTTAAAAAGCAGAACTGGCCAAACAGAAAAGGAGAAAATAAAAAAAGAAAATAGATCCAGAAGAGATCATTTAAAAATTATCTCTAATAATAGAGATAGGTCTACCTGAAAACCATGATGAAGAAAAAGAGCCTAGACATCATCTTTCAAGAAATTATCAAGGGAAACTGCCCTGATATTCTAGAACCAGAGGGTAAATTACAAATGGAAAGAATTCACCAATCACCTCCTGAAAGAGACTCGAAAAGAAAAATTCCTAGGAATATTGTAGCCAAATTTCAGAATTCCCAAGTCACTGAGAAAATACTATAAGCAGCCAGAAAGAAACAATTCAAGTATTGTGGAAATACAATCAGGATAATACAGGATTTAGCAACTTCTACACTAAGGGATTGAAGGGCTTGGAATATAATATTCTAGAGGTCAAAAGTGATAGGATTAAAACCAAGGATTACCTACCCAACAAAACTGAAAAAAAATGGAATTTCAATGAAATAGAGGACTTTCAAGCATTCTTGTTAAAAAAAAAAAAAACCAGAGCTGAATAGAAAATTTGACTTTCAAATACAAGAATCAAGAGAAACATGAAAAGGTATACAGGAAAGAGAAGTCATAAGGGACTTATTAAAGTTGAACTGTTTATATTCCTACCTGGAAAGATGATACTTGTAACTCATGAGACCTTTTTCAGTACTAGGGTAGTTAGAGGGAATATATGTGTGTGTGTGTGTGTGTGTGTGTGTGTGTGTGTGTGTGTGTATGTGTGTGTGTGCAGGTGTGCATGGGTATGTATGTATGTGTACATTATATATGTGTAGGTATGTATATGTACAGGGGGATGTGTGTGTGTATATATATGTGTGTGTGTGTATATATATGTATACACACACACATATATATATATATACATAGAGAGAGGGCACAGGGTGATCTGAATATGAAGGGAGAATACCTAAAAAATAAAATTTACTGTTCAGTGGAATGTACTCTGAGTAAGGGAAAAGGAGAGGTAGAATGGAGCAAATCATCTCACATAAAAGAGGCAAGAAAGACCTTTTACAATGGAGGGGAAGAGGGGGGAGAGGGGAGATGAAAGGAAAAAATGAACCTTACTCTTGTGGAATCTGGTTTAAGGAAGGAATAACACCCTCAATTGGATATGGAAATCTATTTTACCCTTCAGGAAAGCAGGGAGGAAGGGAGAGGGAAGCTAATAGAAGGGATAACAAATTGGGGAAAGGGATAATCAGAAGCAAACACTATTGTGGGAGGACAGGTCAAGGAAGAGAATGGAATAAATGGAGGGTAGGATAGGACAGAGGGGAATGTGGATAGTCTTTTACAACATAACTGTTATGGAAGTGTTTTGCATAGCAACACATATATGACCTATATTGAATTGCTTGCTTTCTCAGTGAGGATAGGGAGGGAGGAAAGAAGAGAATATGGAACTCACAGCTTTACTAGTGAATGTTAAAAACTGAGGGATGTGGAATCACTTTATGTACAAATCTGCAATCAATAAAGCAACAACTATCTGTATAAGGTAATGAGGTATAGAAATCTATTTTTCCCTATAAGAAAATAGAGTGGAGGAGGATGGAAGAAGTGGTGATGATAGAAGGGAGGACAGAGTGGAGGAAGGGGTGGATGGAGTACACACTGTCCTGAGTTGGGGGTGTGGGGAGAGATGGGGAGACAATTTAGAATTCAAATTCTTATGGAAGTGAATGTTGAAAACTGAAAAATAAATTATATATATGTCTATGTATACATATATATTTAACACTATATACATTTTTGTACAAATAGGCCCTTTTCCCTTTTAAAAAATCTCTTTGGGACACAGAGCTAGTAGTGGTATTGCTAGGTCAAAGGGTATGCTGATCAATACAAAGCTTCCATGGAAGAGGTAATGCGAGTGCTGAAGGATGGGCAGGATTTTGATAATAAGAATAGGGAAAAGGTTCTGGGCCTGACGTCAGTCTAAGCTGTGATACAGTGGAAAGAGAATTAGTCAAGCACTTTGGAGTTGTGAATTCAAAGCCTAACTCTCCCACTAATTTGCTGTATAACTTTAGATAAATTAACTCACCTTTCTGAACCTCAGAAAAGTGAAGAGATTGCACTAAATAGTCTTCAAGGCCTCTCCTAACTCCCAATCTATGTATATCTGATTGGGGATTATCCTCACACATTTTCTGCAGCCCAGTGTGAACTGTGACTAGTACATAGTGTGTCACAGTTGGACACATCCCAGCCTGAACCTTGCTGTACTCACTTCTGCTCTGTAGCTATTGCTCTCAGTGAGCACCAAGCTCTGGCTATTCAGCTGTACTCAGACCTCCTCCTGTGTTCATCGCCTCAGAACATGGCAAATGCCCACTTGCTTTGGATAAAATATGTAAAAGTTTCCAGAAGCGGAAATAGAAGCCCAGCTATAGCTCAAATCAATAATGCTGGAAACTGTCAGGGACTGAAAATACAAAAGTGATCAGGGAAATACGTAGCTTGACCAGTGAAGTATATGAATTATTTCTGGACTTCAGCAATCCTACCTCCAGATCCCAGTTAAAGTAAATTGCCTGCAGGCTCCCAATATAAAAATGAATAGGTAGATAAATATCAGATTATATTTTTCTTAAATAGGTTTTTAACATATTCTTATAGCTTCCCAGGTAGACTTGTCTTTAGATGACAGTCCTATTCCTGAGTTTCACTCAATTAAATCTCATTTTGCAATGCATTAATGTAATGGTCTCCTGTGGTGATTCCTTTTGTCAGGCAAAAATGCACCTCTCCTTTATTTGTTTTATAAACTGAACTTCCAGGGATTTTTTTTTTCTTAAATCTCTCCTTAAAAAATAGAGAAAGTAGGGAAAAGGAAGAGAAATTTTTTTAAATGTAGAAAACACTCAAGGGAATGGAAAGAGGAAATACCCCAAAATGGGGAAACTTTGGAAGTATCAAGTATGGTTGATAAAAGTCAGAACTCTTGGCAGGGACAAAAACTGGTAGCATTCACTTTGCTGTACTAATGTTCATGGGAGTAGTGTGAAACATGGCAAGCTGTCGGAAGACCACCCTCCTCTTCCCCCATTCTCCGTCCCTTCTCCAAGTAATTCCTTTATTTGTCTTTACCTGAAAGTTCATACTCAGTAATAGGAGCATAGGATTCAAATGATTTCAAATTGGAAGGGATCTGAGCCATCATTTGATCTAACCACTCAATTTTACAGGTTTAGAAATAAACGCAGATCAGGATAGTGACATGGTCACACAGGCTGCAAAGACAGGATTTGCCTCCAAGGGTCTCCAAACTTCCTAACTAGCACTCTCTATACTAGACTCAACTAGGCAAGGAAATGATATCTGATTAAAGCAAATTATTGTCCCTTTGGTTGAGGTCCTTATTGCCAGCACTTACTGTAGGGTTTTGGTCTCTTTTGGTGGCACAGCGGATAGACCTAGAATCAAAATCCTCCCTTGCCCTTGGGCAAGTAATTTCGTTTTTAACTACCTCAGTTTTCTCGTCTGTAAATAAGGGATAACAAAAGGGATGATACCAATAATATCTACTTCTCTTAGTTGTTGTGAAGATCAAATGAGCTATTTGTAAAGTGCTTTATGAACCTTAACATACTAGCTATTATCATTATTACTATCAATTATAATTATCATTACTATTATTAATAATAATCAACAGTTATGATCATCATAATTATGATGATAGTAATAATTATTATTATTGACTTTTCTAGACTTCTGGTTCCTAACTGTCTGTCTAGATTCTAGCCACTGCTTGTCTTGACCCTCTCTCTCTCTTTGAGCCCTGGATATGGTGTCCGTTAATTCAGGTTCTAATGCCACTTCTGACACTAGCTGTATGACTCGGAGCAAAACCTCAGTATTCTCATCTGTGAAAAAGCTGACACATATAAAAATGCTTTGTATTGATTTATTTGAGGCTCACAGCCAGCCTTGAAGATATTGTTCTGTGAGGGGGAAGTACAGGTGTTACTATCCCCATTTTACAGATGGATAACCTAAGACTGAGAGTTGAAAGGATTTGCCCAAGGACCCATAACTAATTTCAAAAGTAGATTGCATATCAAGTTCTTCATGATTCCAAGTCCATTATTTACTCCACTACAGTATACTAGTGCTGCCTACAAAATAGTGATAATGTTTTTATAACTCCTTCAACAGGATTTTATGGGGAGGGAGGGAGACAAGACACCCAAAAGGAATTTTATTAAAGAGAGCAAACTACAAAGTGCTACATGAATGTGAGCTAATATTAGTCACTGACACCCTAACTCTGTGAGTCAGAATCATGTGAGTAAGACATCATGACCTGACCATTGTTACCTGACTGATCCTTCCAGTCTAACTTCAGCTCCTTACCTTGCATACACAGCATACTGTCACTCACAGTGCAGCAGGACAAGAGGGCTTTATGAGTGTGAGCAATGATGACTATTATCTCTCTAAAAACATCTTGGCAGGTTTCTCACTGTGCTGCTATGGTGCCACTCTAGAGGGTATGTGAAGAATGCATTTCCTATCCCTTCCAAACATTGCATCTTTAGAGAAAGTTACTATAATTTCTTTATTTCTGTCTTTGGAGGTTTCCCTTCAATAACTAGCAAAAAGTCTTGTGCATAGGAGGCTCTTAATAAATGTTTGTTGCCTGAGTGATTAGCAAGAAGGAGGAAAAATAATTTATCCACCAAGGCTCACAAATTGCAAGTTATCAAAGAAAATTCATGATAAAGAATAACAAGTCAGCCAATAAACATTTATTAAGCACTTACTGTGTGCCAGTCACTGTGCCAAGCACTGGGGATACAAGGAAATGTAAAAATATAATCCTTGCTCTTAAGATACAGTCTAATGAGAGAGACAGCATGGAAACAACTACATACCAGCAAACTCATACAGGATACATTTGAAATAATTGGTAGAGGAAAGGCACTAGAATTAAAAGACAGTCTGAGGTGGGAAAGACTTCCTGTAGAAGATGGAATTTTTATTTGAAGGAAGCCAAGAAAACCTTTAGGTGAGAACATTCCGGATATGAGAGAGTGAAAATGCCCAGAGTAAGGAGGTAAGAGTGTCTTAAGCAAGAAACAGTAAAGAGGCTTGTTTCATTGGTTTACAGAGTAATGCAACAGTAGGAAATGGTAAGAAAATTGGAAAGGTAGGGGAAGAGACTATGTAAAGCTCTGAATATTAGAGGATTTTATGTTTGATTTTAGAGGTGACAGGGAGAATCATTGAAGATTACTGAGTAAGGGGGCTGACTTGGTCAGACCTGAACTTTAGAAATATCACTTTGACAATGGAGGATAAAATGGAATAAGGAAACACTTGTGACTGGGAGACCAACCAGCAAGTCGTTGCAGGTGTGAGGTAAGGAATATCTATACCAGGGTGGTGGCAGCACCAGAAACAAGAAAGAGGCATAAACAAGAGATGTCACAAAGGCAAAATTGACAGACCTTGGCAGCAGATTATATAACTTGGAGGGAGGGCAGGGGGTGAAAGTGAGAGAAGAGTCAAGGACGATACCTAGGTTGTAACCTTGGGTTACTGAAAGAGTGTTCTCAATGGCAATAAAGAAATTAGGAAGTGGGGAGATTTGGGGGTCAAAGACAATGAATTCAGTTTTGGACATGTTGAAATTAAAATGTCAACAGGACATCTAGTTCAACATGTCCAATAGGCAGTTGGAGATACAAGTGGGGAGGTCAAGAAAGAGAGATTAGGATAGAATAAAGGATCTGAGAATCATCAGCACAGAGATGATAACTGAATCAATGGAAGCCCAGGACAGAGACCTACAGGACACTACTGGTTAGTAGGCATGACGTGAATGAGGGTCCAACAAAGGAGACTCAGAAGGAGTGGTCAGAAAGGTATTAGGAGAATCATAAGAAAGAAAATCTTAGAAAGAAGAGAATATCAAGAAGACAGTCATTGATTTTCTAAGACTGAAGAGAGGTCAAGAAGTATGAGAACTAAGAAAAGATTTTGCAAGTGGGAAATTGTTATTAACTTTGAAGAGAACAGTTTTGGTTAAATGATGAAGCCAGAAGCCAGACTTTAGAGAGTTAATAAGGTAGTGAAAGGAAAGGAATTAAAGGCATCTGTTTAGTACATGGCATTCTCAAGGACACAGGTATAATAGTATTAATAACTAGCACATATAGAGCACTTTGAAGTTTAAAAGAATTCTATACATGTTATGACTTTTGATCCTCACAACAATCTTGTGAGATGGGCACTATCAGCATTTCTATCTTACAGATTAAGGAAGTAAGTCTAGGAAAGGTTAAATAACTTGCCCAGGGCCACATAGGATATGAACTCAGCTCTTCCTGACTCTGATTTCAACACCCCATGCATTCTTCACCTACCTACTTCACATATAAAACTTAAAATGACATCCATGCTTGAAGCTGAGAATGTGCTTTTAATATTACAAAGAACTATGGAGTCTGAATGTAAATGGAAGCAAAGAAAATATATTTAATATGATTGTACATGTATAGCCTATATTAGATTGCTTGCCAAGTTGGGGAGGGGGATGGAGGAGGGGAGGGAAGGAGAACAAAATTTGGAACTCAAAATCTTATAAAAAGTGTGTATGTGTATGGGTAATTGGAAAAATAAAATACCATAAAGTGGGGGAAAATATTAGCCAAAATCAGCAAAAACAGAAGAACCCCGAAAGTTTGACACTGACTCCTCCCACCCCACAACATATGGAAAGTTCTTTTAAAATCCCTATTTTCCTTCAAGGCAATCCTCAGGTGCCAACACCTAAATGAGACCTTTCATGGGCTCTTAGGCTTGCAAACCAAGAACTGGGAAAGTTCTCAAAGGCCATCTAATCAAATCCTCATTCTACAGATGTGGAAACTGTTTTGATCAGATTGACTTATATATGGCACCATGAGCTCTATGAACTTCGGGTTAGAAATGAATGTAGGAAGAGTGAATTCAAATAATGACTGTTGGAGAGTGGGATGTGGAGAGAGGCAGCTGTAGTGCTCAGGGTATGAGAGTCTGGGCTTTTCTCTACATATGTCACTATTTTGTGGAATAGGAATATCATGGTTTTCAGTTTTAGTTCAGTGAACTCTTACCCACTTCTATCTTTGACTAAGTAGCTTAAGCCTACACATTAGCCACTATTGAAGGTTGACTCTCACCTTAGGTAGTCATAAGATTGTAGATTTAGAGCTGGAAGGAACCACAGAGGCTATTTAATCCAAACACTCATTTTACAAATAAAGAAACTGAGGTTTAGGGAGTTTGAATGACTTTCTCAGAGTCACACAGGCATTATGCAACATGGCTGAGTGGAAAGAGCCCTGGATTTGGAATCAGGGCCCCTGTAATTTGAATTCTGGTCACCACAGAAGTCACTTTACTTCCCTGTACTTCATTTTCTTGTCTCTAAAATGGGGGTAATAACAATTACATTGCCTACAATGCTGTGTGAGGAAAATGTTTTAAGATGGTCATACTGTTATCAATATTTCTCCACTTGGCCCTTCTTATCACATTCATCTCATTTTTATCCTTCTAATTTGATGCTGATTTTAGTTTTTGTTCTGACTTGTCAATTATGTGCCCACCCACAACCAATTGATTCTAATATGTCTTACTCAACAAAAATCAGCATTTCTTGGCAGTTCAGATGTAGTTAATTTCATTTTTTGTGATATTGTTCATACTTATCATGTTTAGAACCTTCCAACTCTCAAGATTCTTGGAAGAAGTTTCCATGATGAATAGGCATTCTGCATAATTCTGATGTACAGGGGAATATGAGTATTTGACCTTTCTTTTTTCTTACATTTGAATTTTATCCTGTGCTTGCCTTCACATTGAAGCAATTTAGCAACAAAGATGTGTTGACTTGATTTGGAGGAGTCTGTCAAGTCTTTCCTAAATTGTCCTCTGTTGCTTTATTCTCTGCAACAAATATTGGCACCTGAGATGCAATTATTTTCAAGATTATATTTTTTGCTTATGCTTATTATGAACATTGTAAAATAAGATGCAAACTATAAAGTGCTATGCAACTATGAACTAGAGTTTCTGTACCTAGAGAATCTAGGCACATCCTAGAGCTTACGAGGCTCAACCATCCAGAAGAAATAAGGGCTTCTCAGAGTTTCATGTTGCAGTTTTATATCACAAATATTTTAACAATACAGAAATGCAGACCCATATCCATTCCCCAAGGATGGGAAGGGTGGTTTCCTCATTAAGGGAGAGACAAAATGAGACTTTGAAACCCAGAGGGCACCCCTGTGGAGTATGTGATGGAAGCTCCAGACAGTATAGGGAGCAGGCAAATAGCTGGGGAGACATGCCATGGTTTCTTAAACTACCAACACATATTTTACACAAAGTTGGCTGCGGGAAGTATTTTCTGTTTTAAAAGCAAAGGGAAGAGTTGACATGAATAATACATTTTTATCTATGCCAATATTTTAAAAACAAAGCTGCAGTACCCTCTTCTTTCCAATCTGCTTACATTTTGCATTATGCTTCAGCAAGGGTGTTTCAGCAGGAATTTCATTTGAAATCCAAAATTGTTTATGGTACCACTTCAAATTCAAAGCAACCTGATATCCACAGATTCGCCTTTGTAATGGATTTTTAAACACATTTATTATCAGAGAATCGTTGCTGAGAAGAAAGATAACAAATGTAGCACAAACAGGATTCTCTTCATATTTCCCAAAGAGATTTTCTGTGAAGAGAAGGAAAACTAGGCAAAGGCTCCAACTTGGAATCAGACTCAGGAAAGAGGTGCTTTTGTAACTTAAAAGTAAATTGTTGCTGGCCTCATCTGTTTCTCTCAAAGACTTCTTGGAAAACGATATCATAAAATAGAGATGAATTTATGTCATAAATAGGCCTACTCAATGAAGGGACATTGCCTCACCCTAAGTGAGTGTCTGCAGTGACCTTGGCCTAAAGGGCCCAAGGTCTCCCAGTGCATCCTGGGTCATCTCCAGTCATCCTGAGGAGTATCAGGTCACTGGATTCAGATGGCTTTGGAGGAGAAGTAAGGCTGGTGACCTGCACAGCCCTCCTTCAAGTGCAAGTCATGTCATCATTTCTCTGATGACATGATCTTTGGCAACGAAGGACGAACACAACCTTCTGAAAGGTGCAATTCTACTCAAAATGTCAGGATTCTCTTCTTGAATATAACCTTACAGTTTAATGAGCCCATCTTCTTCTAGCTGATATAAATGCTACAGTTGTGTTCAGGAAATAAGGAGATAGAAGAAGAAGGAAATATGTTGAAATAATTAAAAAAAAATCTTTAACTACTAAGGCCAAAGCAGAAAAGTTGGTGTGAAGGTCCCCAAAGTATTGAAAAAACACCACATCAAACTAAAGTGTTTTGAAATGATAACAGCAGTTTAGATTTACATTATTGTGGCCTGTATAATAATAGTAGCAATGAAGAGGCATTAGTCAGGAGAGTAGAGGTCTTAATAAGAAAAGGGGGTCTAATGGCAAAGAGAATGAGGAGAGTACTTATATATGACAAAGATAACTCAGCTTTAAGAAGGTCCAAATTTGGTCTCCTGTGGTGAGGCTTTAACTAGATTCTATGAAATGAACAAGGAACAACCTGTGAGGAAAACTAAAGTTGAATATATCATTGAGAGAGTCATCTTAAGATACAGTTAGGAAGCTTCTTCAGCAAAACCCCATGTTCTTCTAGGAAACAAACATGGAAAGTTTGGGTCAACAAGGTAATAAAATCACTATAGTAAATGACAGGCACCTGAGTTGGAAAAGATGAATAGTTTAATGGAATGCTTTAAAGGGTCAGCTTTGGAATTTTCACAGTGTTTGCAGAATACCCCACCAGAAGCCATACTGCCACACAGTTTGTGAAAAGTAGAGAAGTGATTTGATTTCAGTGAGACTGCCAGTCAACACATAATGCCTTCATTAAACCTCCCATTCCACACAAAAGGGAAGAACCCCAAGGTCTTTACAATTCATGTGAGTGCTCAAGGAAAGTTAAGTTAGAGAGGAACGAGTGAGAGACAGGAACTTGATACACAGTGCAGAGCAAAAATGGCATTGAGCTGACATTGATAGGAACAAGCCTACATCCAAACGTGAAAAATGATGAGTACAGTCCACGGGGTGGAATGTGATCACAACACTGGTCAGAGGCACTTGCTTTGCAAAGACTCAACTTCATTTTACTCTAGAACACTCTCTAGTGTATGGGCTAAAAAAGTACAGCAAGAAAGTCACTGGAAACACATGATGTAAAGGCAATTGTTTACAGAGAACCTGTTGAAAGATGGAGCAGTAGACAAAAATATCCTATTTGTGAAGATGAAGGGAAAAGAGAACAGAGGACACAACAGAAGAAAGCAAAATCACTGTGATTATAGGACTAGTGAAGAAGCAGTTAACTGCTCTAAGAACAAAAGAATGCACTGTGTGAGAAGTTGGATTCCAAGGAATCAGTATCCGGAAACAATAATGGATCAGGGATGGAGGTCAAAATAGCAACCCTTCTCCCAAAGAGTAAAAAATTAACTCATTATCAGTTAGAAAACAAAGAAAAGTAGAACTATTTTTCTGTTGTGAATATAGATTAGATTAGATGGTCGTAAATATGTCAAGGTAATTTGAAAAAACTATCAGTTGGTTCAGAGGAAGCTGATGCCCAAGGAACCAATCTCAAAAAAACAAGTGATGGTAAAAGATTCTAGTTTATCAAAATTCAAAGCAAGATAGCAAAGTTTTGCTTTGTTGTTATTCAGAGAATACTGAAGAGTTGAAAGGAAATCTTTAATGTGAGACACTTCAGCTGAAGAAGAAATTGGAAAGGGATATAGAACAAAAGCCTTCCTTTACAAAAAATAAAGGATTTTCAGATGTTGGATATAAGGAGCTAGAAAGATACTAAAACAAACCAACAAGTTAATACAGAGGATTTATTTAAAATGCTGCCCCCCAAAAAAAACTTCTCAGGGCAGCTAGAAGGCACAGAGTGCTGGACTTTGAGTCAGGAAGACTCATCTTTATAAGCTAAAATCTGACCTTAGACACTTATTCGATGTGGGACTCTTCAAGTCACACTTAAATCATTTAACCCTTTTACCTCAGTTTCCTCGTGTGTAAATGAGCTGGAGAAGGAAATGGCAAACCACTCACTTCACTGTCTTTGCCAAGAAAACCTCAGAAGGAATCAGAAAGAATCAGAAATGACTGAAACAACTGAACAACAACAAAGAAAATTTCTACATTGAAACAATTCAAGAATGTTAAATTTCAACTTGTTTCCTTTTCATGCCAGAGAACCCGTTTGAAAAATAAAAGTGTTGCTTTGAGTGGAGCAAACATTACACATAGCAAAACCATAACTTTGTATCAGACTAAAAGAGATTCTAGTTCAGAACAAGGCAGAGACCATGGGGTAAACCCAAAGCCAATAGCTTTCTTGCCTAGAATCTCAATTTAAGAATCCTCTGCAGCAAAGGGAGAAGCCATAGAGATTAGAAATCCTGGCAGTGAGCAAATACCATTAACCAATTCAGCTACCAAAGAAAAACGGTCAACAAGAAGAATTAGAAATATCTAACCTATAAATGTGTCAAAAGAGGACGTAGAAGTTGTTATTCATTCAGCTAGACACACTATTGAATTATATATAATGTTGCTTTGTATTTTTGGTGTATAAATGCAGTGTTATGCATTATTGTTATATTTATTTAAATTCCATTTAAATTTAATTTAATAATTTAATATTAATATTAATACTACCAGTAGTGTTGTGTTGCTTCCATTCAAAATTTTTCTACCTCAATTTTGTCACCTGTGATATGGGGTAATCACAGATTTAGTGATTGAAAGGGCCATAAGAGGCCATGTAGTCTAACCCTTTTATTTTACAGATTAGGAACTAAGACTCTGGAAGGTTAAGTACCTTGCCCAAGTTTCTTACAGCTAGTAATTGGCTGAGTCAGAATTTGAACCCAAGGCCTCTGACTCCAAATTAATTGATCTCTCCAATGTACTATGCTGATTCTCACCACAGTTTTTGTTTATTCCCTGATCCCTTATCCCAGCTAAGGCAAGCTGCTGGATGCTTTTAAAGAAGAAAACAGAGTTTTTACATGCTCAAAATATTTTATATACCACCATTTTGCTTTTACATTACAAAAGAATTCAGTGGACTTATTTTATAAAATAAAAATATTCCAGAGAGTGACTTCTGGCAGCCAAGATAGTAGAGTAAGCAGTAAATCGCCATGACTCTCCCATATTCATCTACAAATAACCATAAAATAGAGCCCACAAATAAATCTTAGATCAACAACCAGCAAAAAGATGGGGTGAAACAATCTGAGCCCAAGAAACTTGGACGACTGATAGGAAAGATCTTTCTCACTCAGGTAAAAGAAGGGGTGCAGTCCAGGACAGAAAGCATCCCAGCAAGCAAACAGCAAGCCCACCTCAGCAAACCAGCAGTAGATCCTGAGACTTAGTTTGATGGAGAAGACAAACTCCAACACCAGGACCCCCCCAGTGCCTCAGCATAGAGAGGGGAGCAGGTAAACTCCAGTTCTGAGAACTGCCATGTGCTTCAATGTAATGCAGGGCTCCTCCAACAGACAGACCTCCAAGGATTTCATTATAGCTCAGGGCAAACAGATAGAAGCCAAATCCACCACCTAAGCAAACAGGCAACCTCCAGGGGCCAGACCACCATGTGCTTCATATATCCCCAAGGAAATGCAGAAACACCCCACCAGCTTTAGCATACCCCAGACACCAGCACTAGAACCCCAGCTTAGCACCAGGCAAGCTGCCAAACTGCTATGGCTTCCAGCCACAGCAGCTACCCCCCATCCCACCCTCTCAGTGCCCCACCAAACACAAGGGTCCCCTGTGAGCCTCAGGGCAACATCAATGCAATAGCAGGTAAACAGACTGATCTTACAGCCCCTAGCACAAAAAGCCTGAGACATCATCCCTTCCACCCCAGAAGATGAGCTCAAAGTTACAAGAACAGAAAAAGGCAAAAAAAGATGAGCCCAAAACAACAACAACAACAACAAGTATTTGACCATGTAAAGTTATAATAGTGGCAGGGAAGATCAAGACAAACTCAGAAGACAGCAACAATGTCAAAACACCTATGGGCAAAACCTCAGAGAAAAACAGGAAATGGTCTCAAGCCCAGAAAGAACTCATGGAAAAGTTCAAAAAGGAACTTGAAAATCATATGAAAGAGATAGAAGGAAAATTGGGTAAAGAAATGGCAGTGATGCAAGAGAATTATTTTAAAAAGAGACAACAGCTTGAAAAAAGAAAACAACTCCTTCAAAAGTACAATTGGCCAAATAGAAAAGAAAGTACAAAAGCTAACTGAGGAAAATAACTCCTCAAAAGTTAGAATTGGGCAAAGGGAAGCAAATGACTCTATGAGAAACCAAGAATCAATCAAACAATTTCAAAAGAATGAAAAAAATAGAAGAAAACATAAAATACCACACTGGAAAAACAAATGACCCAAAAAATAGATCCAGAAGAGACTATGTAAGAATCATTGGACCACCTGAAAGCCATAATCAAAAGGAGGAACTGGACAGCATCTTTCAAGAAATTATCCTGGATATCCTGGAACCAGAGGGCAAAATAGTCATTGAAAGAATCCACTGATCACCTCCTGAAAGAGATCCCAAATTAAAAACCCCAAGTAACATTATAATCAAATTTCAGAACTACCAGGTCAAGGAAAAAATACTGCAAGTAGCCAAAAAGAAACAATTCAAGTATCAGGGAGCCACAATGAGGATCACACAGGACTTAGCAGCTACAACACTAAAGAACTACAGGTCATGGAACATGATATTCTGAAAGTCAAAGGAGCTAAGGACTACAAACAAGAATCACTTACCCATTCGAGGGGGAAAATGATCATTCAATGAAATAGAAGGATTTCATGCTTTCATAAAAAGACAAGAATTAAACCTAAAATTTGACCTCCAATATCAAGACCCAAGAAAAGCACAAAAAAGGAAAATGAAAACATGAGGGATCCAATAGACCTAAACTGTTTACAACCCTGCATGAGAAGATGATACTTGCAGCTCTTAAAAACTGTTTCACTAATAGTACAGCTAGAAGAAATATACATGGATAAAGGGTATACGTATAAGGTGAATATGAGGGAATGACAAAAAAATTAAGAGATGAGAAAGAGGAGTACACTGGATTCAGAAGGAAGGGAGTGTTAGAATGCGGTAAATTTTTTCAAATGAAAAGGTATGAAAGACCTATTACAGTCTTACTCTCATCATTGGCACAAAGAGGGGAAAATATGCACAATCAGTTGAATGTAGAAATCTGTCTTACCAGACAGGGAAGTAGGAGGAGAGGAAACTAAACAAAGGGATGAGGGGGTGGGAGCAGGAGATACTGACAAAAGGGAGGGCAGATCAGGGAGGTAGCAGACAGAAGCAAAACAATGGTGAAGAGGGAAAGGGGGAAAGGACAGAGAGGACAAACAGGAGGAAAAATAGAATGGAGAGAAATACACAGTTGGTAATTATAAATGTGAATGTGAATATGAATTCTCCCATTAAACAGAAGTGAAGAACAGAGTGAATCAAAAACCAGAATTTTATAATGTGTTGTTTATATGAAACACACTTGAAACAGAGACATAAACAGAGATTAAAGGGAAAGGACTGGAGCAGAATCTATGATGCTGGCCAAGATGGCGGAGTAGAAAGGTACACATATGCTAGCTCCAAACCCACAGCCCATAAAATACCTGTAAAGAAGAACTCCCAACAAATTCTGGAGCAGCAGAAGCCACAGAACAATGGAGTGGAGGAGATTTCTGTTCTAGAGGGACCTGAAAAACCAACATAAAAGATCCGTCATGCCCCGGACCTGGAGCAGAGCCCAGCCCTGACTTGGCCACATGGCACCAAGAAGAGCAGATCCTAGGGGGCTTCAGGGACAGAATCTCAAGTGGCCGCGTAGGTCCCTCCACCTACAGGTGTCGAAGGTCAGTGAGGGGGTCTTTTTGGCTTGCCAAGAGGGTAGCTGGGTGTCCCCATAACTCAGGCCCCCTCAGGAGGCAGCAGTGGAGACAGCAGCAGACAGGGGCTCCCAAAGCAGGAAAGAGCTCAGATCCATTGTTGAAGGTCTCCTCATAAACCCCCTGAGAGAACTGAGCCCTGAGAGGCAGCCCTGCCCCCACCTGAGTACCTGAACTTGATCTCACACTGAATAGCAGCCCCACCCCTGCCCAAAGCCCTGAGGCTGGGAAGCAGCATTTGAATCTCAGACTCCAATTGCTGGTTGGGTGGATCTGGAGGCAAAGTGGGTGTGGAGAGGGCACTCAGAAGTCAAGTCACTGGCTGGAAAAATGCCCAGAAAAGGGAAAAAAAATAAGACCATAAAAGGTTACTTTCTTGGTGAACAGATATCTCCTCCCCTCCTTTCTGATGAGGAAGAACAAGGCTTACCATCAGGGAAAGACTCAGAAGTCAAGGCTTCTATATCCCAAACATCAAGAATAAATATTCAATGGGCTCAGGCCATGGAAGAGTTCAAAAAGGATTTTGAAAATCAAGTTAGAGAGGTGGAGGAAAAACTGGGAAGAGGAAAAAGAGAGATGCAAGAAAAGCATGAAAAGCAGGTCAACACCTTGCTAAAGGAGACCCAAAAAAATGCTGAAGAAAATAATACCTTGAAAAATAGGCTAACTCAATTGGCAAAAGAAGTTCAAAAAGCCAATGAGGAGAAGAATGCTTTAAAAAAGCAGAATTAGCCAAATGGAAAAGGAGATTCAAAAGCTCACTGAAGAAAATAGTTCTTTCAAAATTAGAATGGAACAGATGGAGGCTAATGACTTTATGAGAAACCAAGACATCACAAAACAAAACCGAAAGAACGAAAAAATGGAACATAATGTGAAATATCTCATTGATAAAACAACTGACCTGGAAAATAGATCCAGGAGAGACAATTTAAAAATTATAGGACTACCTGAAAGCCATGATCAAAAAAAGAGCCTAGACATCATCTTACAAGAAATTATCAAGGAAAATTGCCCTGAGATTCTAGAACCAGAGGGCAAAATAAGTATTCAAGGAATCCACAGATCCCCTCCTGAAAGAGATCCACAAAGAGAAACTCCTAGGAACATTGTGGCCAAATTCCAGAGTTCCCTGGTCAAGGAGAAAATATTGCAAGCAGCTAGAAAGAAAAAAATTCAAGTATTGTGGAAATACAATCAGGATAACATAAGATCTAGCAGCTTCTACATTAAGGGATTGAAGGGCGTGGAATATCCTATATCCTATATCTTATATCCAGAAGTCAAAGGAACTAGGACTAAAACCAAGAATCACCTACCCAGCAAAACTGAGTATAATACTTCAGGGGAAAAAATGGTCTTTCAATGAAACAGAGGACTTTCAAGCATTCTTGATGAAAAGACCAGAACTAAAAAGAAAATTTGACTTTCAAACACAAGAATCAAGAGAAGCATGAGAAGGTAAACAGCAAAGAGAAGTCATAAGGGACTTACTAAAGTTGAACTGTTTACATTCCTACATGGAAAGACAATATTTGTAACTCTTGAAACTTTTCAGTATCTGGGTAGTGGGTGGGATTGCACATACACACACAGAGAGAGAGACACACACACAAGCATGCACACACAGAGACAAAGAGCACAGAGTGAATTGAATAGGATGGGATCATATCTTTAAAAAATGAAATTAAGCAGTGAGAAAGAAATATATTGGGAGGAGAAAGGGAGAAATGGAATGGGGCAAATTATCTCTCATAAAAGAGGCAAGCAAAAGACTTTTTAGTGGAGGGAAAAATAGGGGAGGTGAAAGAAAAACATGAAGTTCACTCTCATCACATTCCACTAAAGGAAGGAACAAAATGCACCTTTATTTTGGTATGAAAACCTATCTTACAATACAGGAAAGTGGGGGTGAAGTAGATAAGCAGGGTAGGGGGATGATGGAAGGGAGGGCAGTGGGAGGAGAGAGCAATTTGAAGTCAACACTCTTGGGGAGGGACAGGATCAAAAGAGAGAAGAGAAGCAATGTGGGGCAGGATAGGATGGAGGGAAATATAGTTAGTCTTACACAACATGACTATTATGGAAGTCATTTGCAAAACTACACAGATATGGCCTGTATTGAATTGCTTACCTTCCAAAAGGAATGGGTGGGGAGGGAGGGATGAAGAGAAAGTTGGAACTCAAAGTTTTAGAAGCAACTGTCGAGTACTGTTCTTGCTACTAGGAAATAAGAAATACAGGTGATAGGGTATAGGAAGTTATCTGGCCCTACAGGTCAAAAGAGAAGATAGGGACAAGGGAAGGGAGGGCTGATAGAAGACAGGGTAGATTGGTGATAGGGGCAATTAGAATGCTCGGTGTTTTGGGGTGAGGGGAGGGGACAAATGGGGAGAAAATTTGGAATCCAAAATTTTGTGAAAATAAATGTTAAAAGTTAAATAAATTAATTTGAAAAAAAGAATCTATGATGCTTCAGGTGAAGTAAAAAAAAAAAAAAAGCAGGGGCAACAGTCCTAATCTCAGATAAAAGTAAAAGCAAAAATAGACCTAATTAAGAACAATGAGGAAGAAAATTGCATCTTGCTAAAAGGTACCATAGACAATAAAGCAATATCAATACTAAACATATATGCACCAAGTGGCATTGCATTCAAATTCTTAAATGAGAAGTTAAATGACTTGCAGGGATTATGAAATATAAAATAGATAATTTTCATTATATTAAAATAAAAAGTTTTTGAAGAAATAACACCAATGCAACCAATATTAGAAGGAAAGTAGAAAGTTGGGAAACAGTCTTTACAGCATGTGTCTCTGAGAAAGACCTCATTTCTCAAACATATAGCAAACTGAGTTAAATTGACAAGAATACAAACCATTTCCCAATTGATAAATGGTCAATGGATATGAACAGGCAATATTTAGATGAAAAAAACAAAACTATCTATATACATATGAAGAAGTACTGTAAATCACTTTGGATTGGCGAAATACAGATTAAAACAACTCTGAGATACCACCTCACATCTACCAAATTGGTTAATATGACAAAAAAACGATAAATGTTGGAGAGGATGTGGGAAAATTGGGACACTAATCAACTATTAGTGGAGTTGTGAACTAATCCAACCATTCTGGAGTGCAATTTGGAACTATGCCCAAAGGGCAATCAAACTATCCATACCCTTTGATCTAGCAACACTAATACTAGATCTATAGCCCAAAAAGATCATAAAAGCAGAAATGGATCTACATGTGCAAAAATATTTATAGAAGCCCTTTTGTGGTGGTAAATTTTTGGAAATTGACAGAATGTTCATCAATTGAGGAATGGCTAAACAAGCTACGGTATATGAATGTAATAGAATCCTACTGTGCAATAAGAAATGATGAACAGATTTCAGAAAAAAACCTGGAAAGACTTGTATGAACTGATACCAAGTGAAATGAACAGAACCAGGATAACATTGTACACAATATCAGCAACATTGTGTAATGGTCAACTGTGAATGCCTCAGTTCTTCTCACCAGTACAGTGATCCAAGACAAGTACAAAGAACTCATGAAGAAAAATGCTATCCACACCCAGATAAAGAACTGGTGGACTCTGAATACAGACCAAAGTATGTTTTTTTCCACTTACTTTACTCTTTTTCCATGTTTTTTTTTCTTTTGATCTCTTTTTTCACAACTGTGACCAATAAGGAAATGTGTTTTACATGATAGCACATGTACATCAAATCGCTTACCATTTTAGGAAGAAGAAAGGGCAGGGAGGAAAGAAGAAAAGTTTAGAGTCACAATCTTGTAAAAATGAATGCTAAAAATTGTCTTGACATGTAATTTGGGAAAAAATAAAATACTGTTTTAAGAAATAAATGAAAAAATATTCTAAATGGAATTGTTGCTTATTTTAACCTAATGGGAAGAAGGATGATGGGATAATAGATGAGAAATCAAAAGAAGAAAGAAAGTACAAAAAAGAGCTATATAAGATCAGTACCATGCCTTATAATAACTACTTTTAAGAATGACAATGCCACCAAAAGCTATTCATTAGAGAAATTACAAAATTAGTTGTGAATGGGGACAAGCAATGGATAGGGCACAGGACTAAGAGCCAGGAAAACTGATTTTGAGTTCTGGCTCAGACACTTTGAAGTTGTATGAACTTGGTCAAGTCCCTTACATCTTTTCCCATATGTAAAAGGATTTGTTGGGACCAGATCATCTGAAAAGTTCTTCCCAGGTCTAAACTGTGTAAGTATAATGAAAAATAAAGGATGTCTAGTTAAGGTAGGAAATATATAAATTGGAAAATAAATGAATCTTCACATGTTCAAATGAAAAACATGAAATGATTTTCACTTCTTGTAAACCAGTTTATTAAGAAAAATAAACCTGAGGGGGGAAGCTTCATTACCATGAGTTCCTGCTCTGTTCATATGAAAGGATGTATTTATTTTTGTCATTGGTTCATCAACACTGTGCTGTCCAACAGTCCAAGGGGAAACGAAATCCTATTTCTTCTCAAGCAAGGGCGAACATTTAAAAAGTAAAAAGGCTGACAGTATTTTTTTCTGTTTTCCCTCAGAAAGGTAGCATGCTGCCTTGACAACAGCAATGAACTTGAAATCATGTGAGTCCAAATCCCAATTTGGACACCAGAAGTCAGACAGAATCACTCTGACTTTTGGTTTCCCCATCTGTAAAATATACTTAACAACATACTTGAACTTCATAAGGCTACTGTGAACCTCAAAACTGTATATAAATTCAAGTTGCTATTACAGTCTCCCTCTCCTCAGGTGTTCCTCTCAATTAGATGATTTCAGTAGGAGTGAGGGATGCCAGCAGCCTGTTCAGCTGGCAGGTTGTTTAACCCAACCCTTCTTGTGTTTGTTCCTCTAAACTCAATTATTCTGTGGGCTCAAATTATATTGAATTATGCTTCTCACAATATTCGAAATGGCTCATTTGTTCAGGGAATTACATGACTCTAATTATATCACAAAAATGCTGACAACCAAAAGAACTAATGAAATGCAGTATGCCACCAGCAGCAGTCCCTAGAAAGTAGAGTGTTAGAGCATGTTTAAACATTGCTATGAATGCCAGTCAAGTGCAAAATGAATGGAAACAAATGCTATTAAGTCTAATGATGACTTCTGTTTATCGAATACCTCTCATCCCCAGTGTATCTCTGTAAAACTCACTACTTCTACATTCATCCTGGACCCCACCACCCGGAAGTATCATCAGGAGGTTATCCTTCCTAAGACATTTACTATTTCCCCCAAAAACACTCTCATCATGCCCATACCCAGCTTGAGAGCCTTCAGAAGCTTTTTATTATGATTCATCATGTCAAAGTTCTTGTTTCTGCCTTTTGAAGTTCTCTATAACCTTGGATGAATGCTGCCCTACTCAAAGTTTACCATGCATGCCTTCCAGTTCCACATAAGGGCAATCTATTCAAAGGACCCAGTATATACAATGAAGACATTGACCATTTGGAGACATTTTGTAACTGTTCTCATGTTGTGACCCATATCTGTAATTCTCTTTTTCTTAAAGATACATTTGTTTAACAAACAACTAAACCAACACAGAAAGGTGGTTGAAGCTTCTTACTCCTCTTGCAAGCTACATACTTTATCAAGGCTAAAAGAATTTATAAGTCAAAGAAAATAAATAGGGCTTAGTCATGTGCTGAGTAGGTTCTTATCAGGTGCTACTTCTTCTGTGGCTCCCCAATACATGTCTCCTATTAAGGCTTTCATGGTCAGTGCTCCCCTCTATGATTTCTCTAACCATGCAACATCATTCATAATAGCTAAAATTAATGGTTAGCACTGATGCAGTGCTTTAAGCCTTGCAGAGAGATTTAGAGATGTTAACTCATTTGACCCTCACAACAATCCTGGGAGGCAAATGCTATTATTGTTACTATTTTATAGATGAGGAAACTGAGGCTGGTCCACTGGCTTGTAAGTGTCTGAGGCAGGATTTGAATTCAGGTTTTACTGATTCCACATCAGACACTCCACCTAAAGTACATCTAGCTGTCTAGATGTCTACACTATCCCACCACTCCCTAGAGGACAGGATTAGCTATCATTATCAATATTTGCTATAATGATTCCTTTGCTATCCTACACAGCCTTGTTCTATCCATACTCCTCCAGCAGATGGCATTTCTCCTGCTAATACGATGGAATGAGAATGATATGTACTAGTTGGACTAGTGAAACCAGCCTGATAAGATCAGTGAGTATTTGTGTGTGTGTGTGTGTGTGTGTGTGTGTGTATTCGTCCTTCATTGCCAAAGAAGACCATGCCATCAGAGGAGTAATGACATGACTTGCACTTGACTTTGTTTTGAGTGAGGGAGGGCTGTGTAGGTCACCAACCTCACTTCTCCTCCAGAGCCATCTGAATCCAGGGACCAGATATTCATCAGGACGACTGGAGATGACCCAGGATGGTGAGCATTTGTAGAAGAATAATGAAGAACCAAGTTAATCAGGCCTAACTCAACAGGACTCTTAGAGTTTAATGTAGCAGAACTGGATTTGAATCCTGGCTCCACTACTTACCAACTGTTCTACCTTGGACAAGTAACTTCACCTTTCTGGGGTTAGTGATTAACATGAAAAATAAGAAAGCAAACTGGCTGATCTCTCAGGCTGACTCTCTCCTGTCCTCAATCTAAATACTAAGATTTCCTTGGGTATCAGTTTCTTAATTTGCAAAATGCAGATAATAATATTTTCAATACCTACATCACTGAATTGAGGCAAAGCAAGCATTTTGGAAAATTAAATCCCATTTAGAAATTAGCTATTAATAAGATATAGGCAGGAGACTTCCAACTTGAAATGGAAGGAATTGGGAAGAAATGAGAAAGTAGAAATTGACCTGAACACAGTTAAGTCAGACAAACATAAAACCATCCCTTCTTTCAGCTTTCAATTTAAAGAGAGAAAGATGCCCATGTTTTTCATAACTTATTCCCATACAGTATGAATTCCTAGAAAGAA
Organism: Notamacropus eugenii; assembly: GCF_028372415.1. NCBI lineage: Eukaryota > Metazoa > Chordata > Mammalia > Diprotodontia > Macropodidae > Notamacropus > Notamacropus eugenii. The sequence continues at coordinate 92,646,728 of NC_092874.1, forward strand.
GTTCCTAAGTCTCATGCATCCTTTGAATAGCAAGTACAGTGGTGCTCCACAAAATCTTATGGGAGGATGAGATTATTTACAATAACAATGACAACATTGTGGGGTTTAAATTGAATTTGTACCTTTAGTTAAAAGAATTAGTGGTTTAATGTTTTAAAGGGGGCAGGCTACAAATGATTGCTTACAAGTCAGATAGATTTTTTTGTGAAAGCCTTTTCCATGTATTATTAACAAGTATGAGAAATACATTAAATGTCAAAACGATAAAGAAGGGAATATTACTTATCACTGAAACACCTAGCATAAGAATACTTTACTTGTTTGTATTTGGAGATTGCTTTCCTTATTAATGCCTGGCACCTAGTAAAAATTTAATAAATGCTTGTTGATTGACTGACTGACTTGATATAGGAATGGAAAGTAGGAAAATTTAAATGTTCAAAACATAATATCAAGCAGAAACACTGCACCAAAAACTTGGATTGAAAGGAAAAAGAAAGAGAAGGCACCTGATACTATCTAGAAGCCAGTTAGTAGTGATAAGAATGGAGGAACTTATGTGGTAAAGATTTGCAAAATGCCTAGGTATTACTCTACTGAGGATGTGCCTAGAAAGTCATGGCAAAAAGCCCTTCAGTCAGCACATGAGGAGACTTTGAACTAGTATCATCCTGGGCACAGTTCTGATAATGCTCACTAGCCACCACAGGGGCAAGTGAGTGGTTTTCCTGAAGCATCTGGCTAATGGCTTGCTACTGGTGACTGAATCTCTGACCATCAATCATATTCCCCTGAGAAGGACCCATCAGAAATTTGTCATTGCCATCTCTACTAGGGTTAACCTTTTAGGTGTAAAAATTCCAAATTATTTAACTGATGCTACTTCAAGAATAAGAGGTTCTGTAACCTAAGACACCAAGAAGGAGAGATTTTTTGACACAGAAAAAGAGAAGTATGAGATTTACAGAGCAGCGTAAGGCTGATCAGAAAATAGTGGGCTCTCAGATCTTGCCCCAAATGAAGAAAATTCTCAACTCCATGGCTACCTGCATTCTGTATTCTCTCTCTCCAACAGTTTATCCTCAAAAACTGGTATTTTAAATGCCTTTCATAGAATTCTTACTAAAATATTTGGAATAGCAAAAAAAGTAATATCCATTAGCAAGTATCTATATTGACAGCAATAAACAGATCCATTTCCTGTCTCCAGGGCTTTACACTGACCATCCCCTTCCTCCATAACTAGAACGTATTCCTTCACCTTCTGCCTCACAAAGTCCCTCATTCCTCCAAGAATATCACCTTGTACATGAAGCTTTTCTTTACTCTCTCAATTGATAGTGACCTCCTTCGCACACTAGTATTTATGGAGAGACAAAGAAAGAGACAGAGACAGACAGACAGATATAGACAGAGACAGAGATTGAATTTAGTGTGTGTATGTACATATAGAGAGTCTCTCCCCAGACAGAATGTAAGCTGTTTGAGGGTAGAGATTATGTCACTGGGGTATGGGATGCATTTTCAGCACCCAGCATAATGCCTAGCACAAAGGAAACATTTAATAAATACATCCCAAACAATGGAAAACCTAAGATTTATTTGTACCTAGTTCTGAAATATATCCAAGCGTACAAACTCAAAAATACATGTACAAAGGTACTTGCATTCAGACCTAAATATCTAACATATTATCTCATTTCCCCTCACATTTCAACCCTGCTGCCAGTATACTGCAACCCAAGGAGGTGATGAAAAGGAACAAACTTTAGTTCATCTATAAGGTAGATAAACCACTTGTATAAAGTAATTAAAGGCTCACTGTAATGCCTGTGTGAATGTCTTTTTGTTTAGCTATTGAGTGCTGGCCTGATGTTTTCTATTCCTGAGGTGATAGAAACTTTCTCTTTACCCATTTTGCATTTAATGGCTTTTTCCTTGGTCAAATAAGAATCAATGACTAGGTAGGAAAACTGGGCAGAATATTCACAAGCCAATCAGGTGCTCAGCAATCAGAGGAAGTTTAGAAGGAAGGAAACAAGTATAATTAATCACTTGCTTTTGTGCCAAGTACTGTGTCTTTAAGTACTTTACAAATATCTCATTTGATACTCAAAACAACCATAGGAGTTATAATCCATATTTCACAGGTGAGGTAACTGAGGCATACAGTGGTTAAATAACTTACCTAGTGTCGCACAGATTTGTGTATGAGGCCAAATTTAAATTCAGATCTTTCTAACTCTGGACCCAGCACTCTATCCACTTTAACACCTACCTGCCTCTAGGAATGGGAAAGGTAAAATCCCTAGTATAAAAGGCAATATCTCTGAACCATTTCCACTGTTTTTTCTATTTTATCTTTATTAAATAAAACAAGAATGTCTGTAACTTAGTATACTGAAAAACATTGCACAAGAAACTGCAGATCAATAATGTACAACTTACTATTCCTTTTAAATATATGTTAAAGTTACAAGTAATTTTTTCCTTTTTTCTTCCCTCCCTGCCTCCTCCACTTGAGACACAAATAAGTGTATATATACATATATATATACAGATATATATATGTATATATAGAGAGAGAGAGAGAAAGGGAGAGAGACATATACATACACATAATATATGTCTGTGTCTGTGTAAAATTATTCTATACATACTTTTGTTTATCAGTTATTTCTCTGGATACACGTAGCTTCTTTCTGTGATTTATAGTTAATTTGGGTATTTATAATAGTCAAATAATTTATTCACTCAAAGTCCTTCTTAAAACAATATTGTTACTGTATACAATCTCTTGGTCCCGCTCATTTTGCTCCTCATCATTCGGTGTAAGTCTTTCCATGTTTTTCTAAGATTGATCAACTCATCATTTCTTATAGTACAATAGTATTCTATCACAATCATATACCACAATTTGTTCAGTCATTCCCCATTTGATTGACATCCCTGCAATTTATAGTTCTTTGCCATCACAAAGACACCTGCTATATTTTTAGAAAATACAGGTTCTTTTCTTTTTTCCCCTGATGATCTTTGGAAATAGACCTAGTAGTCTCTCCTAGAAGAAGTTGAATGCCCAAAGAAGTTGCTGCAATTTAGTGAGACCACAAGTCCAGAACTAGATCCTTCAGAGTAGGTATTTCATTCTTGGGGAAAATAGAAAACAACGTCTCAGGTTGAGAAATTACTTTTGTCCCAGTGCACAGCTGTCTCATTGCACTGTAAGGACGCTAAAAATGAGTCAAACAGGTGCAGAGATGCTAGTTGGCATCTCCAGGCGGAACTTCTAAATACATCCAATCCCTCTAAATAAAACAAAAATATCTGGTGCACATTCTTAATGGAAGTCAAGAGAGGAGCTATTATGACCTATATGAGTTAATGGGTACAAAGTGCTTTGCAGACTTTAAATTCTTACATAAATGCTAGATGATGATGATGGTGATGATGATGATGATGATGATGATGATTGCTATTGAATGATTGATTTAGAGGCAAGGAAACCGAGTACTGTCAAACGCTAATCAACGAGAACCCAACTAGCTAGAAATTTGCCTCTTCTGCACACTGACAAGAAAGAGAAAAGTGACATGACCACAAACTGAAATTAACCTGTCAGGGAATGTTCAGTGGTCCATACCAGAGGTCTTACCTGCCATGGCAGGTAGGACATATGATGTCTATCTATCTATCTAAGCTGGGTCTCCCCTTCTTTCCCATGTTGGAATGCAAGGGCTACTTATGTGGCCAATTCCACTACTGATCAGCATAGCTTTCTCCTGCTCTGTCTCTGAATGGGCTTGTTCAGCTCTCCTTAGGCAACCTAATTGTCCCTTACTCCTAGGGATTCACCAAATTAATGCTGAAATTAGTGAGAACAGATGATCTTCATAATTCACAATTTCACTCAAGAGATTTGCCAGCTTCTCCCTTCTTGACAGCTGGGATTATAAACATATGCCACCACCCAGGGCCCTCATATCTTCTCAGCTCCACTTCTCCAGGAGATGAAAATTCATGTCCCTTCAAACTCTGCAAGATCCTCAGTCAGTGAACAAAGATTCAACCACATTTTCAAGGACTCCCTTAAACTAAGACATTAAAGTGACTCTGGGCCTTATACAAAGACCTACAAAGAGAAGAATTACTATTTAACATTCACTTAATCCAAAAATTCAATTCAGCAAAATATCCCTTCCCCAGACATTCCAGTTAATTAAGGGATTGGGAGGAGGGGAAATATTGAGTTTCAGGGCAGACTTTTTTATGTATTTCTGTTTTGGTTTTTAGTTTCCCAAGCCAATAGCGCAAAAATATTTTACTGTAAAGTATAGTACAATTAATACTTGATTGTAATCACCCAGTTAAGGCAGATGTGTGAGAAACAAACAAAAAAAAACATTATTTTCAGTTCTTAGAACAGTATGTGGCATGTAGTAGGTGCTTAATAAATGTTTGTTGAATTGAAGGAAGAATTCAATAGCACAGAAGTAACTAGAATATAAGTTAGTTGGGGGATGGGGGAAACAAATGTAGCTACTCCAGTAAACTCATATTTTTCTGGTTCTATAGATTTTGTGCAACAGCTTTTTTTTAATCCAAATCAGCTTCCCCCCAACACATTTTTAGGCTTCTTATTTGTATCAGTTGGTATAGGCCCTGGAAACACCAACAAATTTTAACACTGGTCAAAGTAAAATATAATCAAGATAGTAGTCTGTTGAAGACAAAGGAGGATTATTCATATTATCATCCATTCCATTAGGACTCAGATATTCAAATTAATCTCTCATTTCCCCTCAAATAACATTGATTGCTACCAATCCATGATTCCTCATCCTGCACAAATCTTGTCCACATACTTTCAAAGGTTTGCTGAAGGGCTCTAACCAATATATTGAAGGCCTTCTTTATCATCTCTTGACATCTTTGAGTCTGATGATGGAAAACATATGCTGTCTATCAGTTCTTCACTCTTGCTATGCGACCAGTTCAACTTTTTAAGCCAAACATTTATTTGATGACTTCCTTTACAATGTGGCTTTTTAAAACTTTTATTTTGCAGCATGCTCACGTCCATTATATACTTTTCAGAAACTGAAATTTTGTACAACCATCAGTCATGCAAGTTATGGATCTAATAGCACAAATAAGTAAGCCAATGTGTATTCAGCACCTTTCCATATAGATTTTTTTAATTCTTCCCCAGTCTTTTTTGATATCATTCACAATTGCTCTCTTCTCTCCCCTCCCCTGATGTGGTCAACATCCTCATGCCAACTCCTATTATACAAGGTCTACAATAGAACTACCCTTCTTGATTGAGCTTTGTGCTCTAGATTTTTTTCTCTTCCCCAACCCAAACATCAAAACATACCTGTCTCATGTTCTATATCCTGTTCTTTTAGGAGCTTGCACTCTGATTTGAATGCTTCCATCTAATGGAATCTCATTCTAATAGATGCTAATAGCTTAGTATATTAACCCATTTAGGGAGTATCTGGATTTTTAAAAGTCTTTTGGCATATCAGAAAGAGCAGGTTTGATTTCTGGTCCTAACATATGCCAGCTCAATGAGTTTAAGCCCTTTGAGCTTGCTTTCTCCAATATAAAATAAAAAAGCTCAATAACCCCTGCATTCTTTGTATTATATGGTAGCATTTTTACCACTAAACCAAAGGGTCAATCTCTAATGGTTGAATTTCAAAGATGAGTGCAAAACAATATCTGTTTTTCAGGGTCTACAATCTAATAGAGTAGATGAGGCAAGAACACATAACTATTATACAAAGTTGAGTATAGAGGGTGCCAATAAGAGAAGCACAAAGCATTAAGGAGATTCAGAATAGGGAGCAGTGACATTAACTTGAAAGAAGGGGAGAATAGAGAACCTGGTAAGTTTTCGTGAAGAGATAACATACAGGAAGAATATATGAAGTAGGGGAAGGGGAATGGTGAGTTAGAGAGGGAGGAAACTTCATAAACAAGGTACAAGAAGAATAAATGAGAATATGCAAATCAAAATCATGAAACAAAAAAAGCTCCTTAGATAACTTTTTAATTTTTTTATGAAAATCTCCTATATTCCCTTATCTAAAATCATGAAATACTTGTTTTTTCCTTAACAAAAAGCAATGTTCCAAGATCAATGGTATAGCCCAAACTCTTCCTCATAATAAAATTTCCTGTAAGGTGCCAATTCTTTCAGATCACTTACTTCTTCCCTAGTTCTGAAAATGTTTATTTAGCCAAAGGGTTAGCTAATAGATTAAAAGAAAGTACGAGGGGCATACTTGGGCTTGACCCAATAAAATATGACTTCTACCAAAAACAGTTTTTGATCAGCATTAAGACATAAATTTGCTCTAGTCCAAATAAATTTCAATCCATTTGGTATTGGTTTTGACAAATAATGCTAATGAGTCTTTTGAGGAAGCGTTATTGTAGGAAAAGAGTTGTACTTGTTCTATGGTAGGATTTTCTAAATTTATCATTACATTGGATTAATGCCCTATGTTTAAAATCTCAGTAAATTACATCTCCCAATTCTTTCCTATCTGTCATGTTTCATTAAGAACAGAAAATCCTCAGGTCAGGAGAACTCAAAAATAGCACTCAACAATCTATTTATTAACTACTCTAACAAGGATGTTCAGGGTGGGACTATTAATTTACCCATTTAACTGCTAGGGTTTTTTAATAGATGAGTCTTTTCTAAGTCTGAGAGGACTTTCTTCCACTGTCTTATCAAATCTGCTCCTTTGATTAGCTTTGGAAAGTTCACCTATATGAAGCCTTCCTTGAATGGAAGAAACAGGGTAACCATGGCCCTAAGCTCACCCTATATATAGCTTCCAAACAGCTCTCTTTTCATTCCTCTACCCTTCAAAACTGAAGATGAAGTATGAGAAATCACTTTGACAAGGTTTAAAAAAAATACTCTTCCTGGCACATAGTAAGTACTTAATAAAAGTTTTTCTCCTTCATTCATATATACAAATTCAAGGTACCATTATAAGTTATGTTCCATTCCATATAACGTGTGTATTGCTGGAAGACATGAGCAATTGATTATGATCTGAAGTTAATAAACATATGTAATGGTAATTTAAGTGGGAAGATCTTTCTCATTCATTAATTGGCCCTTGTGACCTGCCTAGGTCACATGGAAGCCTGAGTCACATGAGTCTATGGAAGGAAGAGTTTGCTGAAGGGGTAGAGCAGGAATGTTGGAATGGGAAGACTTGGAGCTAGAGCAGAGCTGAGAAAAAAATTGGTGAGAGTAGTCAGAACTGAAGGATGCAGGCAAACAGGCAGCTGACCAGTGTGAGCAAGACAGCTTATTTGTGATTTTGTTTAAGGGAGCCTGCTTGTGATTTGTTTAATGGAGCTGGTTTGTGGAAAGCCTAGCAGGGGGCAAGCTTGGAGCTGGTGCTGTCCTCTGCATTGTTATTGTGTATAGATGTCTTTGTTACTATGATGGATTTGGCTTTCTGGTATCTGAATAAATGTTTTGGTTCTGTCTTCCATGTGGAGAGTCTGTTGCATTTTGTAATTCAGAATTGCACCGGGGTATTCATGGCTACCGTAGATACTATGAATATCGTGTTGGCATTGCAACATATTAGGCTAATAAATCTGAACAACCATCTAAACCAAAGTGAGAATCATATAAACTGATGATTAACTTATAAAAGGGTATTGGAAGGAGACATAATGAACTTCATTCATGCTGCCAGAAAATAAAGTGAAAAAAGTAGTAGCTCTTTATCTGAACCCCAGAAAACCTGTCTTCAAATTCTATTTCTGAGGCTTCTTAGTTATGTGAGCTTATTAACTGAATAAATCACCACCTCCCAGAGCCTTAATTTCTTCATCTGTAATATCAAGAGGTTGGACTGGCTGCCCTCACAGATGCCTTTGAGGTCTAGATCTATGATCGTATATTCTGGATGCTTCCAAGCAAAGTGATAGAAGGCTAAATTAGTGCCCTTTACTGCAGCAGACTGAACGAGGGCTCTTGGAATTTGGCTATTTTTTAAATGAGGAGAGTTGCTCAATTTCTCTTATCTATTTTAATACCTACATTTGGGGCAATGGCCTCTCCAAATGAGTGATTACATGATAACTCAGAATCTGCACTAGAGAAAGGAAAAGGAGAAAACCCAAGCACAAGAAAGGCACATCCAAATGAGATTTGTTCAAGGACATGCTGGACCAAGAAGCAGGGTGAAATAATATATGGAAAGCCAGTGTCACATCCAGAAAGACCAGGGTTCAAATCCCACTTCTGACACATATTAGCTGGATGACTTTGTGCAAACCACTTAACCTATTGAGGCTCTAGGCAATAGTCCAAGACTATAAATTGAAATAAAGTGCTTACTTGCATTAGTAAAGGGAGTTTTCTCACTGGAAAGTTCTCTAAGTCAATGAAATTAGAGATCTGGTCTCTATTACTTTGGACTATTAAGAGAGACTTCAGGAAATAAAGAGATAGAAGGGATACTATGGTCCTCCAAATCTACTTCCAGACTGAGGTAGTGGTATGATATGGCAACTCTCAAAATAACTGCTGATCTCCATTTCTATACAGGAAAAGTCCTGTCTCTCTCATGGTTCATTTTTACCTTGCCTTCAAAATACCTTCATGACCTTCTGACCACTGCCTGGAATTCTTTTAACCAGGACAAAGCTTTTCATGCTATTACTTGCCATAAGGTTTACAAAGTAGGATACTCTTGGTAGAAATGCCAAGTTAACTTTCATTCACACACAGATGTAAATAACTGAGATCAGATGCAGATTTTGAGAGTGAGGTTAGAGCTGGGTATCTGAAGGGGAGGAAAAAGCATCTTGAACTCAAAAAATGAGCTCAGAGGTACTAAGGACAAACTCCTATTAAGGCCATAATTTTGCTTGCTTTACCAATGGAAAGGAGAATATCTTCCCAAAAGTAAATTCTTTTTGTATTTGGTAAATTACAGGTCAGGGCTTGAGCAGGTATACTGGTTAAAAGATACCCAAGGTTGCGTTCAGGGTCTTGCATGCAGTATTTGTCTTAAGATGCTTCTTGATCCATTAGAAGAAGAGAAGGGGCAAAAAGAAAAGTAATTCTTTTCTCCTCTGACTTCAGAAGACTGAGTAGGTGTGTACTTTTCTAGGCCTGAAAAGGGAATAACTGAGAATGAAGCTAGTATAGGTACATTCTGCCCATCTGTTTGCCAGGAAATGCCTTCCTTAACAAATACAATTTTATGATCCACCAAGCAAGAGTGCCCATTGTTCACCAGTGTCATTGGTTCTGGAAAGATGGTGAAATAAAAGGTAGAGACAAATGGGAAAAAATTACGTAGGTGAGATATTGATCTAAGTCATAGCAACAGATCCCATGAGATGAAACCAAAAGTAAAATACCATGTTATAAACTACAGAGGACCCAGAACTCTATCTTTATACTGAAGGTACTTTGCCCCTTTCCTTGGGAGATCTCCAAGTGCCTAAGGAATCAAGAGTTGTCATTAATAATCAGGGCAGTAGCAGAGACAGGGTAGATAAATTCCCTGAAATCTACCACAAGTCTTTGAAGGATTTGAGCAGCAAAAGTCACAAGACTAAAGATGCTCAAGGATGGAGCTACATTTCCTTGTCATAAAACTCCAAACTAAATCCTAGACAGAATTTCCCTTCTGGGGACAGATGGAAAATAATAAACAAGTCTCTGAGGCTAAATTCAGGATATAAATCTCCTCAGAACTACTGGTATCATATAAATTTGCTAACCAAATTCATGAGTCTTTGGGCTGAATTTCCATGGAACAAGATATGCGCAAGAACTAGTGAGGTAAAGCTGATTGCTTCCCTTAGATAAAAGGAGACATAATAAATTTATTTCATTCCAAACATTTCATTTTCCTTTTTGGAGTGGCCTCAGCATTACATATCTCAAATAAAGATACTTGTCATTCCTTTCACCAAACCTTTCAGCCAGAGGGAAATGGTGATTTGTAACCCACCTGCCAGCCAAGTCAATTGAAAGAAAGTTTTATTTTAAGTGGTTCACAAACTGTCTTTAAAAATTCATGTATCTTAGTGGATTCATTGGGCAAAGGGTTTAAGATGCAATGAAAATTCACAACTCTAAGAAAAAATATGAAAAAAATTAAATGTCCTATGGAATAGGGTTTCAATATCTGAAACTTTTTCACTTCTCTTCATTCTTATCAAGGACTGGATCATTTTTCTTTGTTTTGCAGTATGTATTCATGGATGCATAAACTCGTTTACTAAATCTAGAAGCCATATTTCCTTCCACTGTTAATGTTTTCCATGTTGATTTATCTACTTATGTTCATGGTCCCTCAGTTTTCTTCTTCCTGAGATCTTTGATAATTTCAGACTTCTTTCCCCTTTTCTGACTCTGACCCCTCTGATAGTGGTTTCCTTTGGGGATGGATCTCAAAGCACCTCAGTCTCTTTCCACACTAGGCAATTCATGGTTCACTAACCTGTATCTCTGCCCAAAGAGACTTTCGGGTGATCAGAACTGGCCCTAGCTAGATGCTATGTTCTTTCCAGCAGGTTTAGTGTAGTGTTATACACACACACACACACACACACACACATATGCAAGCACACGCAAAATGTACAATGTCCTGCTCTGATATCCTGTCCCACTCCCTCTGTTCCTTAGCTCTCCAGCCTGGTACTATCAGTTCAGAGACCTGCTGCACAGTCTACAGAACTGTCCAGCTCAACATGAGCAGTTCAGAGATTTGAAGCACTCATATTATGTGGTTGCAGCCCCTGAGAAGGCATTTGCTCCAGGACTGAGGTAGCAGATCAGATCCCTCTATATTACATCAATTGCCCCACCATGGGATAAGCTCATCAATTCTAAACTCACCACCATGCTGCTAAGCCAAGTCTTGATTGACCCCATGACCTTCAACCTCTTCTCCCCTTTATTTGAAAGAAAGAATACCAAACACCTCCTCCTGCACCTTTCTTTACAGCAAGCAGAAACTAGACTCTCAGATCACTCCACTTTACATCTGTTTCCCTGCCTAGTTTCACCTCCATGGAACAAGATGCCTTTGTGCAAGGTAACTCCTGGTATTCAGTTCCTCCTGCTTTCCCTAATTTCCTGTTTCCTCCTTTTGTTTGTTGTGTTCCCCCTTTAGACTGTAACCTCGCTGAGGACAGGGGCTGTCTTTTTATTAATTGTATCCTTGGTACTTAGCACAGTAATAGGTAAATCAAAGGTGTTTAATAAATGTTTAATGAATTAGATTAGATTAAAAGAGAAGCGGTGGTCATCAAAGGATGGAAAAATGAGTTGTAGGCTGACCTTGAATGAACAGGAAGATGCTCTGTATTTCTTGGGCACATATCTGTAATGGTATATGGAACAACCCAAGATTTGTCAAACCTAATAACTACCAATTAATAGTCATTCATTTGAGAAAAAATAATACTGCAAAAAACAGAAGCTAGAAAGCATTGCTAGTCATTATTGAGTCCTGAGTAAAAAGCAGGTGGTGTTTTCATAACTGGTTCTGATGATGTTTTAGATGAGAAAGGCATATTTGGACCATGAACCACTGGTTAAGGAGATGATGGCCAAGAACAGGCCTGCAATTTCTCTACCATATCTTATCCTTAAAAGGTAGAAATAGAGTCTTGATCAGGGATAGAATTCATTTAACAATGGTGTGTGTATGTGTGTGTGTGTGTGTGTGTGTGTCTGTGTGTCTGTGTCTGTGTGTGTATGTTACCTGGAGTCTTGCAAAACTGAACAGGGAGTCTTTCAATTGAAAATGATGGGGAGAAAACATCCTATAGAATTAATTAATTAGAATTTATTAATTGGTCAGCTACCACAGAAAACAACAAGCACATTATAGGAAGAAGAAATTCACTAGAGAAGACCAGTAATTCACAGGACTTATAATCAAGGAGATACAGTAATAAAAACTTACAGTTTCCATGCCCAAGTGTGTAGAGTATTCAGTTCAACAAAGGTCTTTATCTGCCAGGAGGTAGGCACCAGGAGTAGAAAAACCAGAACGAAGCGCTCCCTACTTTACAGGAGCTAACACTGTACTAAGGAAGAAATAGCTTGGCCACAGCCAAGTAAGTACAAAATACATTTATATATAAATCAATAACAACTGGGAGAATCATTTCAGTCCCTTTCTGGGAGATGACAGTGGAGTTGAGGCTTGAAAGAAGAAAGAGATTCCAACAAGCAGGGATGAGGAGGGAGAGCATTCCAGGTACTGGGTAGGGAAGGGGAGGGTTTTGGAGGGGTAGGGTTATAGCTGATGCAAAAGTACAGAGAGGAGATGTAACGCCATTTACCTGAATAGCAAATATGCCAGTTTTGCTGAAATACAGATTATACGAGGGAGAAGAATGTATAATCAGGCTAGAAAGAAAAATTGTTGCCAGACTGTGAGTGGCTCTTATTGACAAACAGAGGAATTGGGGGTGGGGGGAGGGGAGAAGGTGAAAAGAAAAAAAAGTATAAAGGAGATCAACAAGATGTGACACATGCCTTGAATATGGCTACAGAAAAAAGATGCCTTTTTCATAAATAATAGATAATATAAAAGGTAAGCTCAAGTATATAAGAGGGTACAACAGAAACCTGTATATAAAGAAAACATGCTCTACATTTCTATAAATCACAGACATGGAAGCTTTACAGAAGATAATTGGTTGATGATGAATGGAGGAAGAAACAGAAGCAATGTTGTATTGGGACTATTCTGCAGACCACCTGACCAAAAGAAAGAAATGAATAATGAGTTTGAGAAAAAACCAAGAAGCTATTCCAGAGTGTAATCCGGCACACTTGGTAATGACTGGAGACTTCAGCTATCTAGATATGAACTTTATCATTAAAGGCAAACATTTGATAAATTCTTGGCTTTCCTTAATAATAATTTCAATCTTCAAAAGGTAAAGGAAGAAGCAAAAGAAAGTAGTGTTTTGGACCTTGTTTTAACCAATGAAGAGATGGTTGATAAAGGTGGAAATTATTAAAAGGAAGTTGAATACTAAGGTGAGTGAAAAAAATGGTAAGGGAATACCTAGCTGTCTTCAATCAAGGATCAGGTCCAATTGGACTATGTCTGAAGATATTGAAAGAAACTGCTGATGGGATTGCTGTTGGTGACTTCTGAAAATTTGTGAAGGACAGGAAATGTGCCACAGAACTGGAAGCCAGAAAATTTGTCTCAATTTTCAAAATGAGGAAAAAGTTGTCAAGTACACCTGACTTCTTCCTGGAAAAATCCTAGAACATGTTATTAGATAGATGTTGTATGTACATTTAAAAAGAAAGTTATTGATCAATATTCATGAAGAAAAAGTCATGTCAAAGTCAGAGGCAAAAAAAACTACCTCTCTTTGATAGGGTTAATAGATTTACAGATATAGAGAATGCAGTAGATACAGCCAACCTGGATTCCAGCAAGACATTTAACAAAGTCCTTCATGGTATTGTAGACAGGAAAGATTGGGCTAGATGACAGTACTGCTAGGGAAAGTCATAACTGGCTGAATGATCAAGCCTAAAGAGTTGTGATTAATGAAATGTAGTCAATCCGGGGTGGCGGGGGCGGTTCTCTCATAAAGTGTCACAGAGATCTGTCTTTGACCCTGTTCTGCTCAATATTTTAATCGGTGCCTTTGATGAAAGCATGGATCAAAAGCTAATCAAATTTTCAGATGACATAAAACTGGTAAAAACAGCTAACCTGTTGGATGACAGAACCAAGATAAAAATAAATCTTAACAAATTAGAATTACAGGCTGAATCTAATATGATGAAATTTGCATAATAATGAATTAAAGTCCTACTCTTGGGTTGAAAAGTTAGATGAACAAGAACAGAATATAGAAGGTAGAGTTAGAAAACAGTTCATGTGAAAAATACAGGGCTGAATTAGTGATCCATATGCTCAGTATAAGCCAAAGGTTGTTACGGCAGCCAGAAAACCAAATGAGAACGGTGACTGAAATTAAGAAAAGACTGGTATCCATAGCTAGGGAGGCAACAGTAGTCCTCCTATGCCCTGTCCTGCTCAGAGCACAGCTGTATTGTGTTCAGATCTGGACACCACAATTTAGGGTAGACATCAATAACCTGGAGTGCATTCAGGGGAAGACAAATAGGATTGTGGTGCCTGTAGCCCAACATACTGAGCACTGGATTCAATCTTGGTAATTAAACATGCCCACCCCTCCCCCCACAATAATTTTCTCTTTGACTCATGTTTTTTTCTCTACCTCACCCACAGCTGTTCTGGGAAATCTCAGAACATACTTGGAAGACAGCTCATGCCTAGGTCTCCACTGAGGCAAATGAAGGGACCCTGAGATCTTTGTAAAAAGCACTTAAGGCCCAGAGGGGTCAACAGATTTGTCTAATACACAAAACAAATCAATAATGGAGCCAGGATTACATCCCAAGTCTCTGGACTCTCAACCTCTCAATCTATCACCATTTCCCTGACCTTTTAAGTTTTGTTTTTGTTGAGAGAATTAGGGGATGGGAGGGAAGGGAAGACAGGCAGCAGATCACTTTTTTTTATTTTTGCAAAGTTTTTCTATGGCTAATGTAGGGTTTTAGCTTGTGCCATATAGATAATTAACTCCATCTTTCTACTTACATTGGTTCTACAGAGCAAGCCATACTCTCTCTCATTCTGCAGGGATTTCATGCCCGATACTCCAATGAATACAAAGGAAGATTCTCGTATAGGATTGATTGCAAGTCATTAATCCCATTTTATATAGTAAAAATACCAATGAAAGAAAATAAAGCATCACTTTTAATTAACAAAAGCAATTACCAGTAATTAAAAAGCTCTCACATTTGTCAAAGACAGACATTTCACCTTAATTGCTAGGTGTATTAAATAGGCAATTAAAAACAAATTTAAAAGGGGACTGTAGATAACAATGGGGCCTGCAAGTCCTTCTGTCTCAGATAGATTAAAAAGGAAATGGTAGCTGGACCTTTCTACTTCAGAGTTAGTAAAAAATTGTCAATTCCTATTCTGGTCACGATTGGGCAAATAATATCAACATTTCTATCAGAAATGCCTATGGAGAGAGTTTAATGTTTTTAATACAACTGAAATATTGACAAGCAAAAATATGGGACAGTCTCACATTAACCAACTAATAAAATTTTATTAAGTACACACTGTACAAGGGGCTCTAAGGGACACAGAAGTAGATGACAGAATCCCTATCCTCAGGGAACTTAATATTATCTAAGGAGACTGTATAGTTATGAAAGATGGTACAAAATATTATTATTAAATATTGATACAAGTTAGAACTCTAGTACCTCAGAGAAAGTGAGTAATCAAGCAAGTAAGCTATAAGCTACTACGCCTACTATGTGTCAGTACCTGTGCTAAACTCTAGGGATGCAGAGAAAAGCAAAACCATAGCCCCTGCCCTGAAAGAAGTCCCATTCTAATGAGGACACCGGCAGGGGTAGGAGTGAGGGATGGAATACAGAATGGGGTTGTTAAGGAAGGCTTCCTAGAAGAGATAAGCCTTGAAAATAGATAGAATCTAGATAAATAAGAGCAGGAATGGGGAATCTATTCTGCCAGATTCAGTCAAAGGGCCACACTTGAGGACCTAGAGGGCCATATATGGCCTCAAGGCTCCAGGTTCCCCACTGGAAAAAGAGCATTCCCCATAAGGCTTAAGCCTTTAGGAACCTATAAACAGAAAAATCTAGACTCCGGTTAGCTTTCTTCTACCTCTCCCTGTAATTCTGACTATAACCCCTCAAAAGCATAGGAGTGTGAATGAAGAGGAAGGAGAAAGAATGACTTAAACATTGGCTACAGCTTTTTTGGTCATCTTAAATATGTCTACCCAGTGTATGGGCCAACTTGTCTTTCAAGCCTTACCCAGTGCTGTAAGCCCAGAGAGGAATACCAGATCCTATTAGCTGTCCCTCATAGACACAGGCAGGGACATATCCTTTCTTAGCCTGTGACACGATTCTGAGTAACTAAACCTTTTTCCATATGTGTAATTCAATGTTTGTCCCCACTAAATGTTCTGTCTTAGGAGATTCTAAATTTTTTCCCCTTCCTTACTATATACTTACAAGGTAGTCTCATCTTCTCTCCCTCTCAACCCTCTTGATCTTAGTCACTATCTAGTCTGAATAAATTCCCTATTCTAAGACTAATATTCAACACTTTGGCAAAAGTGATATATCCAGCCAGTCAGTGAACATTACTTATCTGTACATATAATGTCATTTATATTGATTTAAGATTGAGTTTCTCTGCAAAAATATATTCTCAAATAACTAATTTATACTATTCATTTATTATCTGGGACATATTTCCCTTACCATTCCTAATAGGATTTGAGATTCTTTCTGCTAGCCACAGTTAATGCTTAATAAATGCTTGTTGATTTGACTTGACTAAAGCTGTCCAATTAAAAAAAAACATTGGAGTCCTAATCGTAACAAAACTCATCATCCCCACATTTGCAGAGTCTATCTTGTACCATTCTACAACACAGTGTGCTGGATAGATTGATGACAAAAGAGGGAAATTGGGGCTGTTCCATAAAATAACACATTAAACAGTTTCCCAAGTATATTACTTTGCAGGTACAAGTGATGAGCGATTCTTTGGGAGATAGAGGGGATATTCAGTGGAAAGTAATCAGAGAGACAAATCAGCTTAAGTTCTCTAAAAGTTTTCTAGTGGTCAGAAAATAAACTGAAAAAAAATAAAGGGCAAGTCCAGGCTTTTCCATGAAAGTAAAATGTATGACCTTGAGTAAGTCACTTAACCTTTCAGGAGTTTCATTAGACAGGTTACCTGAAAAAGTGCCTGAGGATTAATTTAACTACCCTAAAGTACTTTAAAAGCCTCACATGAACAACATTCTTGAGTAAGCATTCAACCTTAACAGCAAAGGGACAAAGTTTTGAGGCACTAAAACCCTCTTTTTATTATTTTTAATGAAAATGAACGGATTCAAATACTTTGTGCTTTCAAAAACAGAGTATAACAAAAGGTCTGTGATGAGGTTGCCTATTTAGGGACAGAGTTCTACCTCCAGATAATCTTAACACTTTTAGATCCTTGTAGTTAGGAAAATAATCCGTGGGATACTAGTTTTGATTGGAGAAGGGTATATTACTATGAAAAAAATAGAATTTCAGAGTCAGAATGGATTTCAGAGATGCTTAAAGTAAGGAGTGAGGGATTCTCAAAGGTTTGTTGTCAATGAAAATGAACATGATGATATGACAGCAATAGAATTTGTGAAAGAATAAGAGTAAGATCTCCTATCTCTGGAATATTTTCCTTCCTCACATTCTTCTTTTCAAAGAATCACAGAATTTGAGAATTGAAAATGACTTTAGGAACCACATAATACCACCCATACACAAAAAATAATATCCATTATAACATATCTGACACAAGGCTATCCAGGCTTGACTAGAAGACCTCTGTAATGGTAATTTAAATGAAAAGATCTTTCCCCTTCATTAATTAATAGGCCCATGAGACTAGCATGGGTCACATGGAAGTCTGAATCACATGGAACTTCTGGTGGAGTTTGCTGAACAGGTGGAGCAAGAAGTGAGTCAGACTAGTCAGAGTTTGGAAAGAGAGAGCAACTAGCATGAGTGGGAGAGCTTGTCTGTGATTTTGTTTAAAGGAGCCTGTTTGTGATTTGTTTAAGTGAACTGGTTTGTGGGAAGGCTTGTTGATGAGGTTGCCCTCTGCCTTGTTATTGTAGGTGCAATGAGGGATTTGGCTTTCTGGTATTGGGATTTGGCTTTCTGGTGTCTGAATAAATGTTTTGGTTCTGTCTTCCATATGGAGAGTCTGTTGTACTTCGTGATTCAGAACTGTGCCAGCATATTCACAGGTGCTGTAGGTGATGTGAATATCGAGTTGGTGCCATAACCTCCAAGGAGGGGTACTCATCTCTTTTCCATCCCCTTTCACTTCCAGATAGAATGACTGTTAGGACACAAGCCTATATTGCCTGCTTGCAAATTTTACCCTATGCTCTTGCTATGCCAAACAGATTAAATCTAATTCCTTCTCTATATAACAGTACTTCAAATATATGAAGATAGCTATGAAGTTCCTCCTGAGTCTTCTTTTCTTCAGGCTAAGTAGTTTTCAACTAGTCTTTATTTGATATAGCCTCAAAGCCCTTCACCACCATGATTGCCCTTCCAGTAGACACTGTCCAGCTTATCTGTGTCCTTCTTAAACTACAATGCCCAAAACTGAACATAATACTTCCACTGGGGTCTGATGAGGACATAATGCAAAAAGACCATCACTGCCTTATTCCTGAAAGCTATGCCCCTCTTAAAGCAGTCCAAGATTGCATTAACATTTTTGGCTGCCACATCACTTTGATGATTTATAGTCCACTAAAACACCCTGGATCCTTTTCAGAAAAACTATTTTATTTCCATATATCCTCAATCTTGTACTTGTAAAATTGACTTTTTATACCAAAGCACAAAATTTTACATTTATCCCTACTGACTGTCATCTCATTAGATGTAGCCCAATATTCTAACCTGTCAAAATCCTTACTCTAGTTTATAGACTTTGTGCTCTTCTCTCTTTTTTTAAAAATCACATTTTACCCTTCTCCTTCTCTAGTCTTTCTTGGGAAACATCTCCCATTTTCCTTAATCATTCCCAAACCACCAACAGTGACCCAGAAAACACACATGCCATTTATTTCAGGATACAAGAATAGTTTTTTCATCTGTGCTCAGTAACATGAATTACCCAAGGAGCAAGCTCAAAATCTTCTTACTGATCTTGGATATCAAATCTTTTCTAATCGTCTTTGTTCCATCATTTCCAGTATAAAGATCATTCTCATTTGCACAGAAATTAGAAACAAAATTAAAATTGAGAGCTCTGTTCTCAGTTATCAGATCACCTGCCCCAAAGATCTCTTCCCTTTTTTGATTCTCCTTTTTCTCCTAATTTAGGAGAAAAAAGATATAGACCTCTTTTTGTTGTTCTCACTCTCCTCTCCAGCTCATTCCAAGGTTTAGTATTCCTAAAACTTTTTGCTAAATCATGACACAGTCTTCTCTTAATCTTCTGGTACCTGCACTTGCTTCCATCTTCTGTACATTCCTTTTTACAATCTAATTTGGCCAGTGAGTTCCCTGTGTATCAATATCATTCTCTTCAAAAAAAAAACATTTTTCTTCCTCAATACAATTGTCTCCTTTTGTGTCTTCAGAAGCTCACTTCTGAGAATCTCCTACTCCTCCTGGACCAACTTGTGAAATATTTTAATTGATGAAATCCTACTATCTTTCCTATGGATTATGAAATCTACTTTCACAAAATCTAGGATACACGTCAGACTCTGCTATATTTTCTCTCTTTCTGTATCACAAATTCCAGGATGGAATGGTGACTTCCCCATGAGGTTCCAGCATTCTTATTCCAGCAACCAATTCCTCTCTATTAGTGAGAATCAGTCAAGAAGAGAATTTTTCCTTGTATTAGAAAGCCTGATTTCCTTCAAGAATCAGCTCAAGCATTAGGAAACTTGACCTCCTCTAAAGCTACTTTGTATCTACTTTGTGAATATCCTGCATAAACTTGTATATCTACATATTGGTTGTTGTCCTTCATTTTCCGAGAGGACCAAAATGACATCACTATGATACAATGAAGTTTCAGTGTGACCGACTCTGGCTGATCAGACCAATACAAGCTTGGAATGCTCTACCATAGGTTGGGCACAGATAGTCCATGTGAATATTTGGGGTGGATACTCCAAATTTGTGGATCCTATGTTTACTTTGTGCCATCTCAATTCTGCTTTGCTCATAGAGCACAGCACCCTTTCTGATGTGGGCACGCCATGCTGAGCAGTCCTGTGCCAGTGTCTCCTACGTTGCATAGTCAAATCCAAAGTTCTTGAGAGAGACCTTGAGAGTGTCCTTGTATTGCTTCTTTTGACCACCATGTGATCACCTGCCCCATGTCATTTCTCTATAAAATAGTCTTTGTGGCAAGCGTACATTTTGCATTCGAACGACTCGGCCAGCCCATCAGAGTTGCACTCTCTAAAGCATAGTTTGAATGTTTGGCAGTTCAGTTAGAACAAGGACTTCAGTGCCTGGTACCTTATCCTGCCAGGTGATCCTTAGAATCTTTCTAAGACAGTTCAAATGGAAGTGATTCAGTTTCCTGGCATGACACTGATAGACTGTCCGTGTTTCAAAGGCATATAACAATGAGGTCAGCACAGTGGCTCTGTAAACCTTCAGTTTGGTAGTCAGTCTAATATCTCTTCTCTCCCAAACTTTTCTTCAGAGCCTCCCAAACACTGAGCTAGCTCTGGCAATGTGTGTGTCCACCTCATTGTTAATGTGTGCATCCCTGGAAAGTACACTACCAAGGTAAGTGAACTTATCCACAGCATTCAAAACTTCTTCATTTGTTGTAACCAATGGTTCCACGTATGGATGGCGTGGTGGTGGCTGATGGAGCACCTCTGTTTTCTTGATGTTAATTATTAGGCCAAAATAAGCACAGGCAGCAGAGAATTGATCCATACTTTGTTGCATCTCAGCTTCAGAGGCTGCATTGAGTGCACAATCATCTGCAGACAGAAAATCATGCACCAACACTCCTTCCACTTTGGTCTTGGCTTGTAGCCTTTTCAAACTGAAGAACTTACCATCAGTATGGTAGTTGACCTTGGGGCCATGTTCATCTTCATTGAAAGCATTTGACAACATGGCTGAAAACATCATGCTAAAAAGCATGGAAGCAAGCACACAGCCCTGTCTCACTGATGCCTCCATTGTTCCAGAGGAGTTCAAGGATATCTACATAACTCTCCCACTGGAATGTAAGTTCCTTGAGGGCAGAGACTGTTGCATTTTACTTTTGCTTCTATATCCCTACACTTAACATAGTGCCTAACACATGCGAGCTGCTTAGCAAATGCTTGTTGATTGATTGATTTAATGAATTATGCTGGGAACAGGGGATTCCAAAGAAGTTTGAGGCCTAGCCCCAGGACTTAAAGACTTTCCAGTTTAATTGGAACCAGAAAACACCTGTCCCAACATCAGATCTACCTACCTTATTTTTGGATACTTTTTCATCAGTCCTAGACTCTTCTCTAACTGTATCATTTCTGGCTATAATGAACTTAAACTTTTTAAAGAATATTCTTTATGAGGAACTTGCAGTGAGAATGCGCCCTATGTGTTTAATATAGGAAATCTACAACGCAATCTGTGCTAGTACATTGAGCCAAGCTCTAGAATCAGGAGTCAACAGATGAAGCATCTCTAGCATTATAAAGAAAATTGGTGACGATAGAACTTGATTTACAGAAATTTTCATTTTTATTTTAATTAAGCTAATTAAAATTAATTTTTGGGACTCTATCTCTTATGAAGTTTATATTCTAGAACAAGATAATAACTCCTTACATTTGTATAGTATGTACAACTTACAATGTATGTTTACATGCTTTATTTCATTAGACGATATTAATAACACCCTGTAAAATATCATCATCTATATTTTTAAAATTAGGAAATTGAGATCTCAGAAAGGTAAGTGGCTTGCCCAAAGTCATACAGCTACTCATTGAGAGCTGAATACCTCAGGTATTCTACTTCTAAGGGTTAAGAGTGCTTTCTATTACCCCATCTTATATGACATACATCTTAGCACTCTCCTAAGATTTTCCAGAAAGAGATGGATTCCCATATAAGACTTGGAATACAGGAAGCCACATTAGTACTTCTCAGAGTCTAACCTGTATCTCTTATAATTGTGGTGAGAGTAGTCAAATTCCACCATAGTGCAGGTCTTTGAGGAATTTCATAGCCCAGTGCTACTTGGGTATGTCTAGCTAGTACAGGTGTAGCTATGCCCTCTGATCATCCATTTTATCATGAATTAGAAGAGAAGCCAATGGCAATAGTGTGTTCTATGGAAATTGACTGATGGAATTGATGGGACAGCGACTCAGGACATAATTTCCCTCTAGTATCTGGGGCATATGGAACAACAATTCCATTCTTGTTAGTAATTTCTATTAAATTTGAAGACTTTCACTGCTTATAAAATCTTGATTGTACAAAGTAATCTGAGCTGGCAGTTCAATATTTACATAATGAAAAAGATTACATATCCTTAATCTTTGTCTGACTCCCTATACCAACCATTTTAAACAATAGAAGATGCCAATATGGGTGTGGCTGCTGCTGGGCCACCAAAGGCAAGTGAATAAAGCTTTCTAAACAGAGGTATTTAGAGTTTATATTGTGGTTGAATTGTATACTGCATGTCTGCATATTTCAATCTTCCCTTCTCCAAACCACACTGGACACAGGATTCAGAACAATTTTCCTAATATACATGGAAATGTAAGCTTCTTGGGAACAAAGACTGCTTTTCATTTCATTAGATCCCCAACAGCAAGTATAGTGACCTGAATACACTAGGCATTTAATAGATATGTTTAATTGACTTGTATTATTAGTTAATAATAATAGTTATTATTATTAGAGGCAGTTAGAGGCAGAATGCAGGTCTGATTCCCAGGCTAGTGCTTTTTCCACTACTCAGTGCTAATTCATGCAAAGTCCCAGGGACTAATGTTCTCTTCTGGGTTAAAAAAAAACCTAGAACCTCAAAACCATGATGTCTTCATAGCCAAAATAAATCTCTGGTCTTTCAGGTCACTGACCAGAGAATTAGGTTTGGTTTTTCACCATTGCCATTATAGCCTTTACCTTGCCAAATATTTGATTGACATGCAGGAGCATCACCAGCAAACACAGACTGACTTTGAAGCCAAGAGTCCTAAGATGTTTGGGAGAAAAAGAATCTAAAATAATAGACATAGGAGGTATCTGTTATGATTAAGGTTTATTTTTTATTCTTTTTCTCTAGAGAAGATAAAATATGGATCTTCCATTATAGTATTCCTACCATAATTAGCTCAAAACTAACTATGAAGCAATTTACAATGAGGCACCTAATTAGGTGCTTAATTACTGTGAAACTTCACTCAGTCTGAATCCTCTACTAAATAAATGTTTTTCTTCTCTCAGCTTTTGAGAAAAAAAGACAAATAATACAAGATTATCAAAGATTTGCCAGATCAGAACAGGTTCCTGCTGAAAAATTCCTATTTAAGGGTGAGCATTTAGTGACTGATAAAAAGACCCCATGTTTATAGGCCCCTATCAGTTTTAATTGCCTTTGACATGCTACAGTCTATCTCGTATCATCTGTTACAATAAGGTCTGCAATACAATATTTCCTTCCTGGACCAATTCCTTTGACTTTGTTGACCAGAACACTGCTACCTATTCCAGCTGAAAGGTTCCCTCATGGTCAAGCCTGTCTGTTCTCAGACTGCTGCCCTACCATACCATCCTAGAATGTCTTCCAGTATAGAATGATCTCAAAAGGCTCTCTCATGCTACTGGTAAAAAAAAAAAAATCCACTAATCCTTGATTAAGTACTGTCTCCTATCTTTTACATACCTGGGCAAACAATTCTTATTCAGCACGATGAAAACTTCTCCCAGGTCCTAAAACCCTCTACCAAAGAAAAATTTACTCATGGTCATGGAATCTGACTTATAAATTAAAAAAATAGGTTTATGTTTTAAAAGAATTTTCCTCAACCAGAATTCTAGCATCAGCATTCATGCTTAAAACTTTGATACTGGGGACTTTTAGTGGATCAGTGGCTGTGTTTTATAACCAGCTTCTCAGAACCAAAAACTTTGATCAAAGCACTTTAAAATCAGAACTGAGATTATATATTTTCTAGAAGTAACTACCTAGAACACCATCAGAATACTTTAAAAAAATCTAAAAAATAAACCTATGCCAAGCCAATATTTCATTAGATTTGAGTGCCTGATGTGCAGCAATTTTTGTCAATTAAATCATATTAGGTTTAAGCTGTAGTTCTCCTTTTGTGCCTCCTCACTGCAGGGGAGAGGTGACGCTGAGTTCTTAATACTAAGCTAATAAAGCTCAAATTCTGCTAGTCCTAACAAGCTAAAAAGACCTTTGGTATTATTTAGTGACTGCTATGTGCCTCCACCAAAAGACCACCAAAGTTATTTAAGAAAGATTCATTGCCCAAGGTCTAACTAACAAGTAATGAATAATTTTGGCCATAGCAATCCATAACATCTTCTACATAATAGTAAAAGGGCTGTGATCTGAATAAGCATAAAGAATATATCAAAATGATAAAATCAAAATTTTAAATAGTATTTTTAACAGGAACCTATTTACCATTTTAAACAGTGATAGGAATCCCAGGGTGAACATGTTCATAAAGCAATGAACCCTTTGATCAAGTAAATTATCATCACTTAATCTATCTTTCATATAAATGCAGATTTTCATTTACAATATACCTCATTTAATCAGAGTTTATTCATCTGATGACCATCCATCTCAAAAAGGGCTAAGAACCCAATAGTAAAGGGGGGGGGGGAGGAGAAGGGCTTCCGAATTATAGGAAAGTAAATTATAACAATGAAATAACAAACCCAAGCTTCTGGGATAATGATAATCCATTCAAAGAAATAGCTGCATCTCCAAAACATTAAGAAAATAGAAAACAAGGATTAATGAACTGATAATGAAGTTCTTAAATTAGATATTTACAAAGCAACAAACCCAAAAGAAGAAATCTATAAAACTAAAATAGAAAAATGACAAAATGAAAAACAAAAAGGGGTTAGGAATAGGGACTAGATCTATAATGTCATTGATACAGAGAATTCCCACTTAAAAATACTACCTCTAAAAAATGAAAGGCATTACCTTCTCTAAAACTTCCAGAGTTGCCAAAAGAATGAAAGGCTAAGTAACTTGCTCAGGGACACAGACCCAGTATATGTCAGAAGTAAGACTTTAGCTTAGATCTTTCTGGCTCCAGGACTAGCTGAATATCTATGACAACATTACCTTTCGTGTGAAAAAAAAACCCTAGAGAAATAACAGACAAATCAAAAGCTTGTTCCTTGAAGAAAAAAACTAACAACTGGATAAAGCTTTTATATAACATGATCAAAAGAATTAGATAAAAAATGACAAATTTCATTTAAAACAAAAATTCTAGAATTGCAAAAATAATATAAAATCAGAATGAAAGAGAAATAATATTTGTAGATATCGTGCTATGTTAAAAAGCAATAATCATCAAAACTATTTGCTTCTGGTTAAAAATTAGAAAAGCAGATAAGTGAAACAGACTAGTCAATTAAGTTTCATCAACAGTTGAATTCAATAACCCAGCATCTAATAAACTTGAGTACAGGGACTAACACTATATTTATAAGAATTTCTATGAACTAGAAAGAAGTTTGACCAAAAAATAGTTTAAATCTGCATCTTCCATCATACACTATAATGAGATCTAAATGAGTAGTTTAAGCATGAAAAGTTACCTCATAAAAAATTGGGAGAAAAATGGAAAGAGGTACCTTTCACTATGACTACACAGAAAATTCTTGCCCAAACCAAAGATAGACGTGATCATAAAAGTTAATATAGATAATTTTGACCATGTGAAACTGAGAAACTTTTGCATGAACAAAATTAAAGTAGCAAGAAAAAGAAAAACAATCCTAAAATGGAAAAATATTAGCATCTAATACCTCTGCTAAAGTGTGATAGTCAAAAGATATAGAATGAGAACAAATATATAAGATGAAAAACCATTCCCCAGTAGATAAATGGTCAACAAATAGGAAGAAGTTATTAACATAATCGCAGATTATCAACAGTCATATGAAAGATTCTCCAAATCATCCAAGGTACAAGAAATGAATATTAAAAAAACTCTGAAGCTTTTCCTTACACCCAGAAGCCTGACAAAGAAGACACAAAACAGAAGAATTAGTGTTGGAGGGGCTGCTACAAGACAATTGGTGGGGAGCACTCAACTGATCCAGCCATTCTGGAAAAGAATTTGGAATTATTAACGAGATACAAAATTATTTATACCCTTTGAACCAGATATTCCATTGTTGGGCTTATAACCCGAGTAAGTTAAAAGACAGTAATTTCCACAAATATTCACATAAGCACTTTTGTTCTAGCAAATTACTAGAAACAAACTGTCCATCAACTGGAGAAAGGCTAAATACACAGAGGCATATAACAGTACTGTACAAAATTATGACAATGGAACATTCAGAGAAATACGAGTAGATTTACAAAAATAATGCAGAGAGAAGTAAGGAAAACAATATATATAATAACTGTCGTTGTTCAGTCGTTTCAGTCATATCCAACTCTTCATGACCACATTTTGGATTTTCTTGGCAAAGATACTAGAGTAGTTTGCCGTATCCTTCTCCAGTCCATTCTACAGATGAGGAAACTGAGGCAAACAGGGTTAAGTGGCTTGCCCATAGTCACACAGATATCTAAGGCTGGATTCGAACTCAAGCCTTCCTGACTCCAGGCCTTTTGCTCTATCCACTCTACACCGAGTTGTTCCTACAGTATTTATTATAGTAAATACATATAGTATATATGTATTTATATATACATATATACATATAGTAATTATTATAGTACCATATATTATAGTAATTACAATATTATAAATGAAAAATAAATGGGCCGTTTATAAAAAAAAATCAATTGGATTGGGAATACTGGTGGTAAGGAAACCACTTGGGAACTGATCATAGGAGTCTAGTCAAAAAATAATAACAGCCTGAATTATGGTATAGCTGGGGATAGGAAAGAGATGATTATAACCAATATTATAAAAGTGAGCAGCATTTAGTATCTATATGAAGAAATAGGAAGGAGTAGAAGTGTTCAATCCAGGAGGATTAAAAAAAATAATGCTATGAATAAGGAAGGACTAGTTACAGCTGTGTATAAAAGCTCATTTGGTTATATTCATATTGAAGTTTAAGTTCCCAACAGAATATATAGGCAAAGGTACATAGCAGGCAGCCAAAAATGAAAGACTAGAGCTTTCCGGAATAGATGGGGCTAGGGATGATGATCTGAGAGTCATCTATATAGAGGTACAAGCAACAAGAATTGATGAGATTGTCAAAGAAGCAAGTGTGTGCTGCAGCTAGCAGGCACAGTGGAGAGCGTGCTATGCCTAAAATGAAGAAGGCCTGAGCTCAAATCTGACCTCAGACAGTTACTAACCATGTGGCCCTGGGCAAGTCACTTCATCTGCTTCTGTTTCCTCACTGTAAAGGGGGGATGATAACAGCACCCACCTCCCAGGGTTGTTGCGAGGACCAAATGAGATAAGAATAGTAAAGCACTTAGGGCAGTGGCAGGTACATAGTAAGATCTATATAAATATGAGCTATTTTTATTATTACTATTATTATCATTATAATTATTATCATAAAGAGAGAAGAGGAAAAAAAGGAGTGCTAAGGATAGGAACTTGAAAGACAACATGGCAGAGAAGACAAAATGATAACTTTAGAGTCAGGAAGACCTGAGTTCAAGTCTTACCTCTGATACTTCCCAGCTATGTGACCATGAGCAAGTCACTTTACCTCTCTAAGCCTGTTTCCTCATCTGTAAAATGAGAGGGTTGGGTTAGATCAGGGATGGGGGCCCTCTAGGTCTTCAAATGCACCCTTTTAAAGGCCTCAAGGTCTCAGGTTCCCCATCTTTGGTTAGATCATCTCTAAAATTCCTTCTAAATATAAATCAATGATTCTAGAAATGTCTTCTATTTTAGAAAGGAAAAGGATCATAGATCAAAAATTTAGAGCTAATCCAACACAAATCATAAAACAATATTACAAATAGGGAAACTGAGACATGGAGAAACGAAAGAATGTTCCCAAGGCAATATAGTTAGGGGGTGGCAGAAATAAGATTTGAATCCAAATGCTATGACTCTAAATACAGTGCTCTTCTGACTGCCATTTGAATGCAGACAGAGACAACGTAGTAGAGAAGCCAAAATGTGCATTATGGAAGCCAAAGGAAAGAACTTTGTAAAAGAAATGCCAGTTATTTGTGTCAAGTCTAGAAAAAGTTCAAGGAAGACAGAAATTGAGAAAAGTTCTTTTGATTTGGCTTTGGAAAATTGATGCAAAGAAGTACATAATAAATTTTAGAAAGATTACCATCCAAAATGATTTTAAAATGTTTTCAGTGTTCATGCTAAAGGGTTAAACC
The DNA here is from genome assembly GCF_028372415.1 of Notamacropus eugenii. NCBI lineage: Eukaryota > Metazoa > Chordata > Mammalia > Diprotodontia > Macropodidae > Notamacropus > Notamacropus eugenii. Next base: position 92,674,996 of record NC_092874.1, read on the forward strand.
TCAGTTTATCAGGAAAATTTCATATTGTGGAGCCGTTCATTCCTTGATGATGATGAAAGATGATCTACTATATTGATTTTTGCTTAAATCAAGAATCATTTGTCATCATGATACTAAAAGGGGAGAAGAAACGAGGAATCATCTTCTGGTGCTATTTTCTAAGGAAGCGTAAACTCATTTTTGTCTGCCACTAAGGCATACCATTCTCTTTAAGAATGTGTTACAGGGCAAATACATGTTATACATACCCATACATGTATGTACGTATTTACTTGCAAAACAAAAATAGACCTGTAATTTTATTAGTCTAAGGAACTAGCAATGAGGAAACTCCCTCTCCCCATTGTTGTTTACTTATTTTCAGTCATGTCCAACTCTTCGTGACCCCATTTGGGATTTTCTTGGCAGAGGTACTGGAGTGGTTTGCCATTTCCTTGTCCCACTCATTTTACAGATAAGGAAACTAAAGCAAATAAGGTTAAGTGAGTTGCTCAGGATCACAGAGCTACTAAGTGTCTGAGGTCGTATTTGAACTCAGGTCTTCTTGACTTAAGGCCTGTTTCTCTGTCCGCTGCACTGTCTAGCAGCAGCCCCATCTCCTGCTACAGATAGGCGATTAATCTACATCTAGAGACTAAGTGACTTCATTAGGGTCTCACAATAAGGGTTAGAGGCAGTCTTCTGGTTCAACTACTTAGCCCCTCTTTGACCCAGCTCAAGACTTTTAACCTCCATAAACCTTAGTTGCCTCTTCCATAGAATGAGAAAGTTGAACTGAGGTTACTTTCTGCTCTTCTGTGGTCCTTGACTAGAACTCAAGGCTTTCTGATTCCTAGACTACCACTCTATCTACTATGCCACATGCTTCTGATATATTTACATATACATGTATAATATAATACAATGTAATATAATATTCCTGTAATATAATGTAAATGTATATAAAACAGAACACTGTTTGTATGACCCTGGGCAAGTCACTGCCTCAGTTACCTCATATGTAAAATAAGGATAATAATAGCACCTGCCTCCCAAGGTTGCTGTGAGGATCAAATGAGAAAAATATTTGTAAAGCACTTAGCACAGTGCCTGGCACAGAGTACTCATTATATAAATGTTAGTGATTATTTTTAAATCTAATTACTTTCATTGGAGACCCTATATATAACAGAATCAGGGTTCAGTGTGACTAATGTAAATTATCTCCCTGAGACAGCCAGGCCCTTCTCTCTGTATAATAATTATTATCATCATCACCATACTCCATGGGGGAGAGTGGGGTGGAGAACAGACCTATAATTCACTGATGTAGCAAACTCCCAATGAGGAAACTCCTTCAATCAATGCCAGTGAGAACTTCCTCTGCAATTTCTAGTTGTAGGGAGTTGCTTGGGGCCCTGAGAACCCCAGAGGTAAATAACTTATCCAGGGTCACATAACCAGCATATGTCATGTCAGGGATAACATACAAACCCAACTCTACCTAAGTGAGAAGAAACCAGGGATCATCTTCCAGTCCCATTCTCTAAAGAAGCTGATCCATTATTATTTTTGCCTGCCACCAAGGCATACCACTCCGTTTTAGAATGTGTTACAGGACAAATACATATTATACATACCCATACATGCATGTACATACTTACTTTGAAAAAAATTAGACTTGAGACTTGGTCTCTATCCCCTAGTTGGTCATCATTAAAGTGGCCAATAGTTCCTCACCAATATGTAGTGTTCATTAGTGGCAACCATTTTCATACCTCCCCTCTGTTCAATATATAACAATATACAAAGATAAAATAGTACCTACCCTGTCTGTCTCAGAGAAGTGTTATGGTAATCTAACACGATAATAGCTTTATCCTTTATACCTCAACTAATAGATGTGACCTTGAACAAGTCACTTCAAAGCAGGCCTTAAGAGAAGCAAGAAGCATTGAGGCTGGAATGCATGGACAAAAAACGGTCTAAGCCATTAAAGTCTATGGAGGGTGCTCTATGTTCAGAGTGCCTCCTGGCATGAGCAAAACAAGGAATATCACAGTGACATCTCCTGGTCACAGGCAGACACAGAGAAGAGAGAACCTTACAGCAAACAGCGATATCTAATTGTCTCAGGTGACCTAGTACCTTATTAATACTGTTTGGCCATTAGCCATGACATGCTATTCATGCCTCAAATGTAAATCTGCTCAGCAGGGAATACTATTCATTTATTGGGGTCCTAGTTAACCTTCCGCTTTCAAGGAGAATCATATATTTTAATCACTAGCTATTTATTGAGTATGTATTACTGTGTGCCTAGCACTTAGGTCCTACAGGAGGAGATAGAAGAATAGCAATCACTTTCAACAAATAATTATTAAGGACCTAATAACTACAGAACACTTTGCTAGGTACCAGAGGACAGATTAAATGAGACATGGCCCCTGTCCCATGGAGCTCACATTCTCTGAAGTATATGACTTTTCAAATAAGCTTAATCATACAAAATGACAAGTGATAAGAGCAAAATGGAGATGCAAGCCAATACAATCCCAGGTTTGCAAAGCAGTGAGAAGAAGAAGGGAAGGAAAGACAATTGCTGGTGGGGAAGGGGAGGTTCCATGGATGAAATGACACTTGAGATGAACCTTAAAGGACTTTAAAAGATGGGCAGGAATTCAAAGTGGCAGAGATAGATGGAAAAAGTATTCTAGTTTGTGCAGGGTACAAGCAAAACTGCAAAAATGGAATATTACAGGACATGTATGAAGATGGTGTATAATCTAGTCTGGTCAAAGTAGGACATAGCACTATCATCTCCTCCATCTGCCATGTTTGGTGTCAACAACACACATAAATACACACATGGAAAAAGGAGTAGCTGAAAAGGTAGAATACTGCTAGATGGTAGAGGGTATTCAATTCCAAGCTAAGGATCTTGAACTTTATTTAAGAGGTAACAGAGATAATTTTCAGGGTTTTCAGCCAAAGAGTGACAGAATCAGGTCCATGAACAAGGGAGAATTAGCCAGGCAATAGTGTGAAGGCTGTTGTAGGCAATGATGAAGGATGGTTTTAGACTGGTGGCTAGAGGAATAAACAGGTCAAGATAACTACAAAAGGTATTGCTTTTGCTACAACAGTACAATTGCTATTTATAAAGTCATTGGCTCTTCCCATTTCAGAGAATGGCTACATAGAGTAATAAAGCTCACTAGGAGTGACTCTACGACCACTAAAAATGTAATTTTGGAATTAGTTATCTGGCATGATGCACACTCAAGGCAAATGTCTGAAGGGTTTCTGAGGTCGTCAATGTGGAGAATCCAAAAATAAAACTTCTATTCATAGTTCTTCTTACTATGACTTAGCAGATAAGGTCCTTAGATTTTCTAAGACTCAGAGATAGGGAGGGACTTGCTAGAGTTACATGACTGGTTAAGTGTTAAAGGCAAAATCTGAACTCAGACTCCAAGTCCAGCACTATATTCATCAAGTCTTACTCCCTCATGGAATCTCAAAAGAAGAAAATAAATGGTTGTTTCATGGAATTAAGCTGATTCTGCACAACAATGCCACCAGAAAGAAGTCAGAAATACTGACATCCACAGGTTAAAAATAAAAATAAATGGTGGGAGAGTGGGGGGGGGGGGCAGAGGTTGGTTTGTGACATTTCCTTCATTTTGAATTTCTTTCAAAGGGCCAATGCCACGGAGACTTCACTGAAATTCATGATCTTCTTCTCAAAGCTGGGTCAGTCTCAACATTTTATCACTTCATCCTCCCATAGGTCCTGCCAAAATATCTGTAGAATTCCTAATGAAAAGAAAGATTGCAGCCCTGGATTGTGGATTGATTCACTGTGAAATGAGCTATCAAGTCTTTTCTGCTCCTGGATCCCTGACTGTGTAGGGAAATCATTTTGCTACAATCAACTCAATATAAAGATATAAGATATGAAACTGGTCAACCAGAGAGTTGCAATGCAGCTGCCTCATGCATTCTTATACTGTTCATTTATACAGTTATAAGGAGAGGAAGCTGTCAAGCAGTAGAAAGAACACTGCTTTTGAATCCAGATTCAAATCCTCCCTCTGGCATCTTGATCGCTGTATGGTAATGCATAAGTCATTTAACATATTTGAACCTTAAACTCTATGATGAATTAATCCAAGTTTTAAAGACGTTTCTATTCAACACAGTGGGTAGAGTCCCAGGTCTGGCATCAGGAAAATCTGGGTTCAGATCCAGTCTCAGACACTTTAGTAATTGTGAAAGTAACTTAGTGACTGGGAAACTTAATAAGTTAATGACTGAGAAAGTTACTTAACCTCTTTTTGCCTCAGTTTCCTTAGTTGTAAAATGGGAATAACAATAGTAGCTACTTCACAGGATGATTGAGAGGATCAAATGAGATAATATCACTTAGTGTCTAGCACAGCAGGTGCTGTATTAATACTCATGTCCTTTCCCCTTTTCCTCAATGAGTAAGGGGAGTTCCCATACCCATACTTTGATGTATTGCCCTTGGGCAAGCTGTTCCACCTGATAGGTCTCAATTTCTCCTTCTGTGAAAGAAGGATGCTGAACTGAACCTCTCTGGTCAATTTCTCATTCCCACATTCTACGTGCCAGTTATGCTGTATGGAGAGAAAGCTCTGATAGGGACATACTATACAAAATCAGTATCACAATAATATGGTATCTCTGATACCATATATCACAGAGAAAGGACATAATAATACAAGTCACTCCCAGAATTAAGGAACAGATAGTTACTGGCTGTGCTCCTCTTCCCACTGGTAACTGAAGCTAAAGTAAAATAAGACTGCATTGAAAGAGACATGTCATATAGGAAAAAAGGAGACAGTTCTTATTCTGTATTATACTGTACTTATACTGTATTCTACCTGACAAGGCAACTGAATGGCACAGTGGATAGAGCTCTGGGCCTCAAGTCAGGGAGACCTGAGTTCAGATCTGACCTTAGACACTTACTGTGTGCCCCTGGACAAGTCACTTAACCCTGTTTGTCTCTGTTTCCTCATCTATAAAATAAGCTAGAGAAGGAAATGGCAAACCCCTACAGTATCACTACCAAGAAAATCCCAAATGGAGTCATGAAAGGTCAGACACAACTGAACAACAACTCGGCCTTGGTAAGATCTTTGTGGTCTCTGTATTGTATTCTCCATTCTGAAAAGGGGCATAGATAAACCAGAGAGCATCCCAAGATGGGGGACCAAAATGATGAATAGTCTTGGGATCATGCTACTCAGAATAGGTTCAAAGACCTGAGCATCTTAATTCTGAAGAAGACAGTATTAAAAGGGGGCTTGATACCTGTCTTCAGGTTATCAGAAGGGTTGTCATGTGGAAAAGAGATTAGATTTGGTTGGCTTGAACTAGGGCAGAATTAGGATCAGCTATCCGATTTAAGAAAATACTTCCTAAAAATTATAGCTATATGAAAGTGGAATTGACTACACTAAGAGGTAATGAACTCCCCATTCCTAGGCAGCTTTGTGAATAGGCTGTACCATCTCTCATAGAAGATGCCTAGAGGCAGCAAGGTGGCATGATGGAGAGAGCACTGGATCTGAATTCAGAAGTTCAAATCCAACCTCAGACATTTCTTAGCTCTTCGACCCTAAGCAAGTAGCTTAACCTCTGTTTGGTTCAATTTCCTCAACTGTTAAGTGGGGATGGTAATAACACTTACCTCTGAAGGGCAGTTATGAGAGTCAATTGTAAATTACTTTGTACATTACTTATCACAGTGCCTGGAAAATAGTAAACATAAATGCTAGCTAAGATGATGATGATGCTGATGCTGGGTTTCTTGTTTAGGTCGTATTAAATGACCTCTGTGGTCCCTTCTAACTCTACCAATCCCTCTGAGCTACATGATAGCAGTATGACAATGGCATCTGGCTTGGAGATCAAGCAGGTAAGGCTGCATGATCAGCTACACAGAGGGAACATTTAGTCCATTCTCTTCTGCTAAATGCAGTAGATAATAACAAATACTGCTTTTGCTTGTCTTCCAAACAGGTTTATAATATAATAAGCAATGAGTTCAGAAATGCATTACATATGGATGTGCAAGTATGGATATATGTGGGTATAGGCTTGTACACGTATACACACACAGCACTGTGGGAACAATATCTTAACACCATCTCCACCTCCACCCACAGACCAAGAAGTTAGACTCATTTTTCCTTTAAAAGGCATTAAATTTTTGAGATTGGATTAGCTCAGGGGGCTGACCTCGATTCCTGGCCATGTGAGTATACAACAGCCAGGACATGAAGCACTGGAGCCCCCTACCTATAGTTTCAGACTATGACCAAGCAGTAAGAACTTGTTCTAGTTATTTAATGCTTAATCCTGGACAAAGATGCCGTTATTGTTCTGAACTTCTTTCCCATGCTATGGCTGAATAAACCTCCTTTTGTTAACTCTCAGATGGATTATGAGTGTCACATTTTATTCTATTTTTAAACTTAAACTACCAGGGGTCCTTCCTGAATAAGACCCGGTCTATTAAGCACACACACATACCAATCTAATATATACACATATATATGTTATATTATGTGTGCATACATGCATATGTATCTATATGTGTATATGTGCATACATACACATACATATACATGTAGAGTTTTACATAACCTCTCATTTGATACTCATAACCCTATTATGAAGCTGGCAATTATGCCCTAAAAACCTACCACCTGCCTGTGTCTTGGAAGATAGATACCTTCTCTCCCTTTCCCTTTAAAAAAAGGGGGGGAATTTCTGCCTCATCTTAAATTACTTGCTGGAATCTCGTGTAATTTAAGTGGCTTCGAAGCTTCCCTCAGGACCTGACAAAGGATGCAGCAGAATGTTGCAGCATGAACACAGGAAGTTTTCTTTATCGAGGCAATAGGATACATGGCTCAGGGGAACTAGCCTTTATTGTGCTACTTCTCAGTGTACAACCATGCCCAGGACAGGCCACTCGCAAAAAACAAACCAGGACAACAGACAGTCAGAGTCAGGAGCGAACAACCATCAGAAAAGCAGAGAAAGCCTGCCTGATGCAGACAAAAACACTGCAAAATGACTTTAAAAGAGACTGTCCAGGAGGAGGCTGACATTAAATTCAAAAATGAGTTCAACACTCATTCCTTTTATTGCCCCCACCAGTTTCAGTTTATATAGATATGGGGAAAAGGACTAGAGAAAATGTGAATTTGTCTGGCATGGTGGAATTTTTTTCTTTGACCAGGCCTAAGATATTATCAGTATAGGAAGCTTCCTGAGAATTCCCTCTAGCAATGCAGATCAGCAACTATTCTAACAACTTAAAGCTTTACAAAGTTGCTGAGATGTTAAGTAACTTGTTCAGGGGTCCACAGCTAGTATACATGGAGATACAACTTGAACCTTACTCTGAAGTCTACTCTTTATTCTTTATGCCACACTGCTTCTCTAAGTTTTTTAGCTGATAAAGTCTTACATAATTTTCCAATATGATAGTCTCCATATTGTAAAAGCGGGCATCCATCATCCACCCTACCCCATTTAAAGGGCAGTATGTCAGGTGAGAACACTTCTTAATTTAATCAACCAGAACTATATCCATTGTAGAAATGAAATGAATATTGAGTTTACTAATCACCTTGAGCTCCCCTATGATCCAGGAGAGGCTGAAATAACCTGGGAATCAAAATCAGCCAGTCAGGAAGTAGAGTGAATGTTGCTCATTTGACATGTCAGTGATCCTTTGTGATGGTCACTGCATGAACCAAGAAAACCTCTGCTATGTCAGCAACCACAGCGTCAGCTCAAACTGAGTCCTACTGGCACCAAATGGTCAGAGCTTGCACAGACATCCCAGTTCAGGGTACTCTGTATTCCACCTAGTCTCCCGCCTTTGTTGTAAAACCATATAAACCACTCTCTAAGCCCCCAATGCTTAGCTCAGGAGACTAGGTTCTGCTTTTCTCCAAAGGCCTATGTGTTGTACTCACCCAATAAATTTTTCTGGTTTTGCCTTTTAACCGTGTTTTCCTTCGTTCCCTTTGTTCAGGAGGCTGTGCCTCAATTAATCAAACTGCCAATTAATCACCATTCTTCTTATTATACCACCTTGGTAAATATTCCCTTTCTAAAAGCCAATTAAATATGTTTGATATCTAATTGATATCAAGTGATAAGCATGAGAAGTATATCAGTAGGGGCTCATGAGCTATAAGACATTAGAAACCTATCCCTTGAGGGTTACCCTTAGAAACCTAAGGTGAGAAGTAGAAACCATGCTGGAGAGAGGGGAGGAAAGGGGAGGAGTCCTACCTGCCAGGGCAAATAGGAGTTAAGAGAAAGTCTAGAACTTTTGCCGCATATAAAATATTATCTCACAAATTTACATTCAGCATCCTTATCAAGTAAAGACTCTGATTCCTCCTAATTAGCACAGCTCTCTCCACTAACATTATTTCCCACCACCCCTTATTTCCAAATTTCAAGTTATTTAGCATTTTCTTATAGCAAACACTCAGAGTCCTATTCTTCTCTATCCATCCCCTTCCCAACTCTAGAGATTCTAGACAGCAGATCTTCCATTAGAATTACATTTCTATTTAACACAAAGAATTAGAGCTATTCCATCAGAATCCAAACTCAACATATCTAAAAAAAGGAACTCATTATTTTTCCCTCCAAATCCTCTCCCTTTCCCAATATCTCTATTTGTGTCAAGGGCACTACCATCCTTCCAGTTACCCAGGCTCATAACCTGGGAGTCATCCTTGATCCTACCCTTTCCCAAACCCACTGTACTGAATCAGTTGTCAAATATGATTGAATCTACCTGTGCAGGCTCTCTCGAATCCATTTCTCTTCTCCCCACTCAGTCTCAATCCACCATGGCCATTTTTAAAGATGTAAAGCTTCCACAGAAGCTGATTGATGTATGCTGAAAACAACAGGACTTTATTCTGCATGTTTTGACTCATGAGAAGCAGACTGGAAAAGTGAACAGAGAAGTGGCCTTGGAAACAGGAATACCTAGCTTCAGTCCCACCTCTGACATGTACTGGCTCTGTGCCCCTAGGCAAATTACTTAATCTTTCAATGCTCTAGACAACACTGTAATATATAGCATATATATAGCTGAGGAAATTAGGAAACTGCCTTTGTAAATGGAGTTCTTTCATCCAGGAGTTCTATACATCTATGAAATCACAGCTACAGTTCCCATCCCTTTAACCCTCACAAGGAAATGACTGTTGTTAAATTTAGAACACCCAGGACCATGAGGAAGGGGACATGGGAGAAGACAAAAACAGATTCATCCATGGACATATTCCTCAGGATGTGCCTAACATATCTCAGTCATTTAGAGACAAGGATACAAAGGATCTCTAGAGGACAGAATATAACCCCAACTAAATAAACCTAGGTTAGAAGCAAGGCCCAAGATGAGATGATCTTCAGGACAGGCAGAAGCAAGAAAACTGACCCTCCAGTGAGAGGTATGCCTTGGTATCTGAGCCCCCAAGGACTCTGACTCTCTCTAGTCCTCTGAGTTGGTGCCTACCAGGCTTCCTTCAAAGGGCGTGCTGATAAATATTCAACAGTGAGCTCTCCAGAAAGAAGTGTACTCCTGGCATTATTATCATTTTCTCCACCACTTTCCTAAGCCCAGACAATGAACACAACAATACATCAAGTCTTGATTTGCAGTTTTTACTGAAAGCTGAGCTACAAAAGCTCCTAATAACAATTTGACCATCTGCTCTCATGAGCCAGTCAGAGCTGGCTCCAACATACCCCTGGCTCCCTATCACAAAACAGGCTGAGCCCTGGGGCTTTTATGTTCCAGGGTTCATAGTCTCTAGTAGGCACGTCAGGTTTCAGCCTTGATTTTCACCTCATAGAATCCTTCGCTTTTTTTAGGGTTCAGATCAGGTATTACCTCCCACTCAAACCTTTCCTGGTCCTCTCAGTCTCTCTATCAGGGAAGACTGTTCAAATTATTCTGTGCTTGCTTTTCTACATAGTGAATCCCCCAGTAGGATATAAGCTCTTAGATGACAGGGACTGTTTATTATTTTTGTCTTTTTATCCCTGGCACCTAAAAATAGCACCATAATGTCATATGAATGAACAATCGAAAGACCTACTTTAGGGATTAGGGGGTTCACTGTCACTAGAGTTGTTTCAGTGGAGGCTGGAGATGACTTGTCAGGAAAGTTGCATAAAAGATTAATAATTTGGGTATGAATTGGACCAAATAACTTCTGAGGCACTCCCAAAGCTAGGATTCCATCATTCTATTATTCAAATTGGTACCTTAGTCACAGATTTCCATGAAAATCAAACTTAAGGGAAAGAAAAGACAACATATTGCAAAATTTAAAGTGCTGCCCAATGGGAACCAGTTTATCATCTTCATAGCTATCTTTAAGCTTAAAAGTCTGAGTGGAAATAGACTGAACTCTGATATTAACTAGCTCTATGACCCTAGTCAACTTATTTACACTCTGTTAGACTCAGTTTCCTTATCTGTTCCATGTGAATAATAATACCTAGCCTGTCACTATTCCTTTTGTTGTTAGTAAGGCTGAGAGCGGCTGAGCACAGCTGGTCTTTTCTAAGCATCACTTCCAGTCAGCTTTGGAGCAGTTCACCACACATCACCGTATACTGCAATGCACTTTATTCTGCATTGGTTGGTTGTTGTCCTTTGTTTTCAAAAAAGACCAAAATGACATCACCATGATAAAGTGAAATTTCAGCGTGTCCAGCTGTGGCTGATCAGAACAATATGAGCTCGGAATGCTCTACCACAGGTTGGGCACAGATAGTCCGTGTGAATATTTGGGGTGGATACTCCTAATCTGCACATCCTACATTTACTTCGTGCTGTCTCAATTCTGCTTTGCACCTAGAGCACAGCACCCTTTCGGATGTGGGCAAAATATCCTAGTGAACAGTTAGAGTTACGTATACATCTTGCAGCAGAGAGGCTCTGGAGCCCATTGTGGGCAAATTCATTTGAACCAGAGACTAGATGATGAAGATAATGATGAATAATAATACAGCTGATTAAAGTCTTCCAAGTGTCTTACGAACATTTTCTCATTTGAGCTTCACGACAACCCTGTGAGGCGAGTACCAGAATTATTATCATGCCCTTTCATGAAGGAGAAAACTGGGATTCAGAGAGATTGTGATTCGCCTTGTCATACTGCAAAGCAGTGGCAGAATCAGGCTTTGAGCAAGTCTTCCTGACTCTAGACCTCCATCTACTACACTGCAAATAAATAATCTCTTTCTAAGAAATGAGCTCTATCTCCACTGGGCAAGTCACTTAGATTACCTGCCTTAAGTTTGTCATTTCGGATAAGGATAAGAACACCTACTCTGTCTCCCTCCCAGGGGCTGTGGTTATAACTATCATATGAAAGGACTTTGTAAAACATAAAGTATTATTGATAGAGTATTATTAGACTTCCTCTTAAGATGGAGGATCTCCTTTGAATGCTCCAGTAATCCCTCAGCCACCTGTCATTGTTGGGGAATCAGGAATTATGGTTAATGCTGAATTGGCATAGGCCACACATGTGAGCTGTTTGGAGAATGACTTATCAGGGATATTCATAATTTGGACCATGGATTATTAAGTTCCAAAGAAATACTCAAATAACTTAGATTTGTCATCGAGTTTAAATCTGAAAGGACCTGGTCTAAATTCCTCATTTAGAGATGAGAAAAATATATGTATTGTACTTTAAGGTTTACAAAGTGCTATGAAAGGCAGCATGGCATAATTAAAGTGCTGGACTGGAGGCCAGAAGACCTGGGCTCAAATCCTGCCTCAAGCAATTACCAGCTGACTGATCCTAAGGAAGTCATAACCATGAGCTTCAGTTTTCTCATCTATAAAATGAGGATCAGTGGTTGGGGGTAGGTTAGATATTCTCTGATATCTTCTCCAGCTATATGAACCTCCCAATATCCCTCTGAGGTAGGGGTACAAGCATCAGTGTCCCTATTTTATAGATGGAGAAACTGTACTTCAAAGACATGGAGCCATTTACCTGTCATGTAGCAATTTAAGTGTTAAGTCCAGGATTCAAACCTAAGTTTCTTGATTCCAAGTCCAGTTCTCTTTCCCATGACCCACTACTAATTCTCAGAAAGTATTGACAAAAGGTGCATAGATGCTGGAAGGTACCTTGGAAGTCATGTGATCCAATCAAGTCACTTAACAGATGAGTAAACTGGAACCCGTAGAGGTGAGCTAATTTGCCCAAGATCACACAAGTAGTAAGTTAACATGAGTAGGATCTGAACCCAGGTTCTCTGACTCCAAGGTTAGTGATCTTTCCATTGAACCATATATAACAGCAAGTTTCTGCCAGCCCTTTCTCTTCTTGCCTTTGTCTGACTTCTCTATGGTGCAGTGAACTAAAAACCAGAGAATCTAGGTTCTTATCCCATCTCTACCACTAACTCATCATGTGGCCTTGGATAAGTTACTTAACCATTTTGTGTCTTAGTTTCTTTACTAAACAACAGGGAGTAAAATACTTAGGGAAATAGCATTATATAATGGAAAGAGAACTTGGTTTAGAGTCAAAGAACCTGGGCTTCTCTTTGAAATGTGGCCCTTTCTCTCTAAACTTGAGCAAATCATTGAATCTCGTTGGGCCTCAGTTCCTTATCTGTAAAATAAGAGAGTTGAAGCAGATGGTCTCTGAGGTCCCTTCCGCCTCTACTGCTCATAATACTACTTAGAACCGTAGAATGTAAGTCTAACCCCTACCTGAAGCAGGACCTCTACAGAAGGGTCAAACGTAAGCCAGATGAAAATGTAACTGGGAAATATTTAACAAAATAAATCAAACTACGGACATAGATAACATTGCCTTTAAAACCAAGTCAGTACTGGGCCCCCAGGTATCCTCATGTACGGATGAAAGGCCCCAGTTTCTAAGGGAGTTTGATATCACTGCCCAACAACATTTTTGCATTCATTTATGTAGTCTCTGTTTGATCTCTAGTGGTAGGGAATTCATGACTTCATAGTACATCCCCTCCCATTTTGGACAATTTTAACCATTCATAAGGTTTTTTTTCCTTATAATGAGTCAGTCAAGTAGAAAAACAGATAGTGTTAGATCTGAAGTCAGGAAAACCTGAGCTCAACTCCCATTTCAGACACTTAGTAGCTATTTGGTGCTGGACAAGTCCTGAACTGTTGTCAGCCTCAGTTTACTCATCTGTAAAACAGGGGAAATAATAACACCTATCTTCCAGGGTTGTTCTAAGGATAAAGTGAGATGATATTTGTAAAGCATTTTGCAGACTTTGAAATATTATATAAATGCTAGTTATCATTTTTGTAGCTATTAGCCAAAACCTTCCCTGCAAATTCTACTCACTGGTCCTAGCTCTTCCCTCCCAAGTCAAACCCTATTTCCCTTATAGGCTGTTCTAAAACAGTCAAAATATATGAAAACTGTATTGAAAAGCTCTATAAAAAAGGAAAAGAAAAAAGAACACACTGTACAGATGGAAGGTATTTTTATAATCAAATGAATGTTTTCCCATAAGGCTTCATCCATCTATTCTATCTTTGTCAGTGATTATAGAATATTGACTTACTCACAGTGGCCAGAATATCTCTAGGAGATGCCAGGCTCATAGATGACAATGTTTTGAAATCAAAGGCTAAGCCCTGCCACACCTACGGTATCTCTGAATGCTGAGCATATTAAGTACCTCAGCAGACAAGGAACGTCTGGGCATCTCTCCACAGTGCCTAAAACTACCTGGAAAACAGTGCATTTATGGAGATCATCATGGAGCCAGAGGCCAGCTGTGTTCATTTTGCTTATTCATTTCCTGTTTAGAAATTGCAATCATGTCAACATGATAGAAGACTTGGCCTCTTGTGTAGTAATTGTCTCCTTTGACTGGCTAAATACCAAGGCAGAGATGAAATGACCCTGAGTCAATCTGGTATGATTAAAATCAAATCCTGCTGCACAAATGATTTTTTTCCCTTGCCAAGCCATTTAACACAGATTTAGGAAGAAAAATAATCTGTTAAAAACTAGCTAGTATTTTCCTCTACACCAATGTCTTCACTGACTCATGTTCACTTAAGATGGATGACAATCAAAAACCCAATAGTTGGAAACTTTTAGCTCAAAGTCTGGGAAGTAATAGACTATTCCCATTTACTTCACAATGGCACTCCAAAGAATAGGACTTGGTCAGTCAACCTATAGGCATCTTTGTCCTCTCCATGAGCTGAAAACACAAAAAAATTATGACCATATGACAAAAACTCCCAAGTTGGACCAAATAGGAAGAAGTACAAGACTCAGATGTAGATTTTTCAAGAAAATGGGCCAGTGAGTAGAAATTACATTCTTAACTTGTAATTGCCTACAATAACTCAAACTTGCTGTTGACAGAGTATTGCCAAAGACTTGCTTATAATTAGCATATTCTTTGTATGCAAATTATATAGAAAATGCTTGGAAAATGTTGTAGAGGGGATTCATATTTCAAGTAGCTCCTAGACTAGATGACCTCTAAGGTCCCCTTTCAAGTAGGATTTATGATTCTATCTTCTGTTAAGTAGGTTAAACATTCCTCTCTAACCACCATTTTTATATATTCCACCTCCATGTTGTTTACTATTCATTTGCTAAGTAAACTTTTTTTCCCTCCTACCAAGATAAATTTCACCTCAGACCTGCTTAAACTGTCACCTTCTTCAAATTATTAGGATATAAAGTAAGACTGGGATGACATGCCTCTTCCCATAAGATGATAGTCTTGATAGCTTGCCAATGAGGTGCTCTGCTGGGGAGGAAACACATGTGACAAGAGATTTTCTGCTCATCTCACTTTATTGTCCAGTGCCATTTGTCTTATCAGTCAATTGGTCCCATGAGTTAAATGCACATCCACTTGCCACAATGACTGAACTGCCAACAATAGCATCATTCTTTAATCACAGGATCAAAATTGAGCTCTGAAACAGACCATGTGAGTCACTTAGTCCAATCACCTTATTTCAAAGATTAGGGAACTTGGAGTCAAGGAGGTTAAACATCCTGCTCAGGATCACACAGCTACTAAATATGAGACACAGGATTGGAATCCAGGTCTTCCTAGTTGCAAAGCTAACACTCTACCCGTTGCTCCACATTGTCTCTTAAAGGTCAATGTCTCATGTCATCTGTAAGGGAAACACTTATTGGACTCATCTGTTAGAGATCTCCCCCACTTCCCTGCAAAACTATCCATGTATATGTGTATACATATGCATGTATAAATATATATATGAGTCAGAAGGTCTGAATTTGAATTCTGACTTTGACATATATTATTTGTAAATATTTGGACAAGTTACATAATTTCTTAACTTCTTAATCTTTAAAATGAGAGGATTAAATTAGATCAACTCTAAAGTTCCTTCCATCTATAAATTTACATCCCTTTGAGGATTATGAAAAAAAAGATAAGGTGATGTCCCTTCCCATAGAGATCTTACAACACACCTGTGGAAACAACAGGTATATTATTTTATATAACACTGTAGTATCCTTTGGGGTGTCCAAGGACATATGAATACCAGAGGACATATTCTAAGGATTCTTGAATATCAGTCTAAATGTAAATTGCCGCAGTGTTCAACTCTTTGACTTTCAAGAAATTAGCCTTAACCTGGACTGGCATGACCTGAGTGACAAGTCATTTCCTTCTATCCCAAGGAATAAGAGTGGCTGAAGGCAATAGAGAAGGCAACACTGGCAGAAGAGTCAGTCTAGCTTCTGAGGAGGCAGGTGGAGCAGCTGCTTCCAAGACAGGACAATTTTACTAATGACTTAGAGGAGTACCCTGAGGAACCATGAAGGGAGAGAACCAGCCTTGCCAAGATGCAGGATGCAGCCCCTACGGACAGGTCATATATCAGAGTCACAGAGGAGAAATCGGATTTGCTGACATTCCTGAGGTCCTTCTTCCTATTCTTCCTTCCTGGAATAGGGAAGTCTACTCCCTAAAGTGAGGTTTCTTAAGAACTTGTCTTCTGTTTCCTTTTTATTTTTCCCTTTTGGTTGTCATTAGACCATGAGCTACTTGAGAGCAGGGACAATGTTTTTGTCTTTTCTTCTGTTCTCAGTGTTTAGCACGGTGTTTAGCACACAGTAGGCATTTAATAAATGCTTCTTGACTGACCAATTTAAAGTTGGTTTTTTCCTAAAAATAGACAGTTAACCATTGCATTACTGAATTAGGTACTTTGTATGAATTATGTACAATGATAAAGAAAAGTAAAGGCAGAGCAGGGTGTGTTAAGAATGTAAAGGTAAGAGTACAAAGATAGGGGGAGGAAGATTAGAGGTAGAAATCATAGACATGAAGAGACAGACAGACACTCACCTTGGCTTCAAGATCAAGCTGAACGAAAGATAGTTATTCTTTTTTTATTTTTGGTAAATTTTAAGAGCAGAGAAAAATGGTAATGTTTGTTTATTTTTTAGGGCATGGGGAGAAGCTATGATAAATTGTGAATGGTGTAAGGAGTGACCCCTCAGTCATTTTCCTCTCCCCACTATTTTCCTGGGAAAGTTTGACAGGAAACTTTTATCTGCCTCCACAAGGGTAGAGCTGATGAAATGACTAGAAAGAAAGTCAGGGAAGGGCTAGGAAAAAGTGATTCTCTATCATAAGGGTGGAGGAGTTAACGACTCTCACTTTTGACTAGCTCTGGTCACCAGTCCAGTTTAACAGCATCCCTATTCCACTACAATTAAGATTTAAGCAATGGTACAAGGCCACACTATAACAGATCTCCTAATTAAGTATTCAACTGATTATTAATGCACATAATTAGTAGCCAAATGAGTGGTCAAGATAATTGCTGTAGATGTTGAGGGAAGATTTTTTTTTTTTTAGATTGGTTTAGGCTGAGATATCTACAAAGAGGAGTCAAGATGTGAACTGGATGCTATAGAATTATAAGTTAGATTCTGAGCCCCAAACAAATGTATTGTAAAGACTGCTAAATTTAATTAGAGGAGAATGGAGCATAATCCAAATTAGTGATGGAGCAGCTAGTGGCACAATTGATGAAGTACTGGACTTGCAGTCAGGAAGACATAACTAAACTCAAATCCTACCTCAGATACTCACCAGCCCTGTGACCACAAGCAACAGACTCTCTGTGTCTCAGTTTCCTCTTGAGGAGGTTGGACTCAGCAGCCTCTAAAATTCCTTCCAACTCTAAATCTTACTGAATAACTATAGTGGTAGACAATATAACTACTAATGGTGACTAGCCCATGAAGTCTAGGAGGACAGCTGGGGCAATGAAAAGGGAAAAGGAAACACCAAGAGAGAGCTGGTGGAGCCCCAAAGACAAAATTCACAATCTAGTATGAAGATACTCAAATATGAATATGAATTTAAATTTCACCTTTTCCCACACTTCAATTTGCTCATGGAGCCAGAGTTGTTCATTTGAAAGAAAGGTTATTTAAGTTACTAATCCCTAGTTCAACACTCCCTCAGTCTTACTATCTGTCAAAAAGGTATTTGACAGATATATTCTCCTTATTGCTGGGGAATACAGAATAGGCTTTTACCCATGCATTTATTTAAAATATTCTCTCTCAAAACAGAGACAGCCATATTAGTACCAGATGTAAAAGATAATGGCCAAAAGCAATTTCTCATTTTAATTAGAATATCATTTTTATATTCAACTGTCATGATTTTTTCCCTTCTTCAAACATTTAAAGAAAAATTTGGGAAGTGTTTCACCACTCCAAGAGCATGATGACACTCATACAATCCTCCAGAGGAGGATATGCTACTGATCAATTACATGGTTGGCTTGTTGAGTATAATGGGAGAAATCTACTCAGGTGGTGGCAGCATAGTGAATTTGAAATGTCAGTGATTGCCTGAAATTTTATTCAGGCTGAATCCTAAGTGAAATAGAGCTTTTTGCTCTTCTATCTTAAGAGCGGGATGAAATAGAAAAGAAGAAAGGTTATGGTTCATAGAATTTAGAAGTGAGAATGAGGCAGTGTGGTGTAATGGAAAGAACATTCAATTGAAAGCCAAGATGTCTGAGTCCTACTAGTTCCACTCTACTTATTAGTCATTTGAGTGAGCCAATAAACCTTTCTCTGAGCCTCAGTTTTCTCATCTGTGAAATAGGAATAAAAATATCTACCCTCCCTAACTCATGGAAGTTATTGTTAACATAGGGATCTAATTAAATAATGTATCTGAAAGCAATGGGGAAAATCATAAATAATCTCTGATATTTAATAGTATTTTGCATACATCATCTCCTTTGATCCTATGAAGTAGATGGTATTCCCATTTGAGTCTCAGAGGAGAAAACAATTTTTCCAAGGTCATATTAGTATCATAATAAGCTCAGAAGGGAAATTGAAACCTAGATATCTCCTGACTTCAGATCCAGTGCCCTTTTCATTAAACCATACTATCTCTCTATACAAATTATACAAATCCAGGAGATCACTATGATAGTTCAGTTAGTAGGGAAAAAGTATTATTCAGTAATACATCACGTAGGAATCTGAAAAAATGGGCAAAGTGGATTCATGCTATGAATTTAATGTAAGGAGTAATTATGAAAAAGAAAAAACAGAAACGATTCAAAGGTATGTATTGAGAATCTGTTGTGTACTTTAGCCTAGGTTAAGCACTATGGAAGATACAAAAGAAATGACCACGCTCAAGGAGTCTACAATCTAATCAAAGACCATCTCTAGTTATCCTGTTCTATATCTCACCACCGGATCCAGATGGCTCTGGAGGAAAAAGTGAGGCTGGTGAATTTGCCCAGCCCTCCTCCCTCAAAACCAATTCACTTGCATGTCATGGCATCACCTCCCTGATGTCATGGTCCTCTTGGAGAAAGGTAAACAACAACCACAATCTAATCAAGGGAGACAATCTCTCATGAAACATTAGAACTAGGATCAGAGATCTAGAATGAAAGGGACTCCAAAGATCACATAGGCCAAACCCCTCATTTGATAGATGATAAAACAGTCCCAAAGAGGCTAAGTGACTTGCCAAGGTGGCAGAAAAAATAAATATGAGGTAGGATTTGAAACCAGTTCCTTTGGCATCAAAGTCAGTGTTCTTCTCACTGTACTATGCTGCTTCCTTTAAACATTATACATATATGTGTACATATATACATATATGAAATGTACTATAATACATGATATTGTATGTAGGATACATACTATATGATGTGTAGTATATATTTTCATACCATATGCATAAATATACACATTAATGTTAACTTCTACAAGGTAGACAGTAAGTCATAAAAGTTGAGGTAAATCAAGGAAGATTATTCCATTTAAAAAGGAAAAATTTCAAGTCTTCAGGAAAGAAAACCAGGACTGGCCCTAGAGACTGCACGGAATGACACAGAATTATCCAGCCTTAATGCCTAGAGTCTAGGGTGATGGGAAGGGAGTAAATATTCATTAAGCGCCTACTATGTTCCAGACAGTGATAAGCACTTTACAAATATTGTCTCATGTGATCCTTGCAACAACTCTGTAGGTGCTAATATTATCCTCATTTTACAGATGAAGAAATTGAAGCTGAGAGAATTTAAATAACTTGCCCAAGATGACACAGTGAATTTGAACTCAAATCTTCCTTACTCCAGGCTCAGCGCTGTATCTACTATACAACTTAGCTGCGTCTAGTCTGCACTAGAAGTTGGCAAGCCTTTTAAAATTTTATGCCCAAATTTTTAACCCTGTGGTTATGGCATACCAAGAGTTAGAGGGAAATGGGTGGGAAGATGTTGACCAAGTGCCTACTCACATCTAGGAAGATGGAAAGAGATGTCAGTTCTCACAAACAAGGGAAAGGTGTTTTTACATCAGTTCTTGAGAATGAAAGGAAAGGTGATATTCCAATGCCAGGAGAATAGTACACAATACCAATTTATATGTAGAAGATTGATAGAAGAGAGAGCACCAATTATTGCCTCTCAGAAGTGGCATCAAGAGAGTGCATGGTGACAGTGTCCAGCCCATAGTCTCCTAACCATCATCCCCAAAAGCCTTATAATCTTTCTGATTTATGGTCTAGATTATAGGGCAGCTAGAATGTATAATGGATAAAGCGCTGGGCCTCAGGAGTCAGGAAGACCTGAGTTCAAATCTGCCCTCAGCCACTAGGTCTGTGACCCTGGACAAGTCACTTAACCCCTCTCTCAGTTTCCTCATCTGTAAAATGGGGACAATAATAGCACCTACCTCACAGGGTTGTTATGAGGATCCAAAGATTCTGAAGTACTTAGAACAGTGTCTGGCACAGTAAGCACTATATAAATGACAGCTTAACCCTGTTGGCTTCAGTTTCCTAAAATGATTGGAGAAAGAAATGACAGACATTACCAGCATCATTACCAAGAAAACCTCATATGGGGTCACAATGAATTGGACATGCCTGAAACAACAGAACAATAACATTATTATTAGCTATTATCATCCTAAATTCATAGGATAACCCTCTTTTGGGACTACATATACAGGTCCCAAAAGACTTCAGTAAGCAGATCTGGGAGTGTTGTATCCCCAAGGATTAGCAAAGTGTTGGCAAATAGTAGGGGCTTAATATTTACTGATTGATTTTTATGTTTCAAAAGTAGCTCTATCTATTTGAAGACATCATTTAGTAACAAGTTAGGACCCATACAATTGCCCTTCACTTGATAGAGTTCCTGTCCCTAAACTCTACCCTACAGGGTACCTCTGTTTGGGTGATTCATGTCACCCAGTCCTACAACTAGAAATGTATTCAGATCAAGAGTACAGCTCACAAGACAAGCATTTCCCTTACTCCAGCAATGGACAGACAGACCAGAACAGCTGCTTAATAGGCTTTCATGGTTACTGAACAGCACAGTTATAAGTAACATGATCCTAGAGAGAGAGAGGAGCAGAGGACAGCATGTTCCATCTCCCATGGCTACTCTTCCAGGGCTTAGCAAAAAAAAAACACCCCATAATGCTGGCTCATTTTTCTTTGCCTTTTGTACCATCTTAGAAGTCTTTTTTCATGACAGTTTGGCTCAACTACACAATTTATTCTCTGATGGCTACAAGTGTTGTAGAGGGGGAAAGAGTCACACAATTGGAACATAGAAGACTGACAAAAATAGAAAACAGGAAAAACTAATAGCAAAGAACACAAGAAATATTTGTTTCTATTCCGAGTCTGTGCCAGGGAGCACTTAAATTCATCCAAGAGCAACAGTACAAAGCCAGGGGATTTAACATCACTGCAAATCCAACGAGTGGAATGCTGAATGCTCCTCTGGCCTAGACAGAACTTAAAACGTAGCCCATGACAGATGCATAAGGCTTCAAAGATGAACTAGCCCAACTTGTAATATCTGAGCTCTCTCAAACACCAGCACCCACCCTCACATACTGCTATCCTCCAACATACGTAGCCAAGGCAAAATCTGCCTTCATCCTTTAACTACTCTGTGTTTGTGGTTTTTATAATTTTATGTCTATACTTGAAAGTTGGGATTGTTGCACGTTTTGCATTTGTATCTCTAGAACCTAGCACAATGTCTGGCACATAGTAGGGTGCTTAATGAATGTTGGCTGATTGATTTATTGATTGATCACAGATTTGCTCTTCCAGCGTGCTGAGATCCCCACCCAAACCACTCTCCCTTTCCCTTCCCCCATTCTAGGTTAGATAACAAGCATTGCCTCAGGATAGAACTGATGGCACAGATACATATATGTGTGTACATATGAATATATGCATAAATATTGCATATCTGCAAAGAGAGAGAATGTATTCATACATATATGGACCACAGCACAATTCTTGCCCTTGGAGGCAATCCCAGAAGGTCAACATACTGGTGGTGCACACATAATAGCTAGGCAAAAAAAGCTATAAATCACTTGTACAGGTGCGGCAGGGCTCTTCCTTGGGCTGAGAGGCTTGCTTAAAATCTCTTTCCCTACTAATCCAACTATGCCTAAAAGCAAAAGGTGTCTTTTTTCCCAGACAGCTTGGCAGTGATAACCTCTATCTCTCCTTAAATGGCTTAGCTAGTATGCTACTTTGGTATGCTAGAAACAAAAGGGTAAACTGCACCTGTTTCTTCACAGCTCTGCTAAGTTGTCCCAGTTATCCTGCTAACATAACTCCATCGTTTTATAGATGAGACACCTGAGGTCCAGGTAAGGACAGTGATTGCCCAAGGTCATAAAGCGAGTGGCAGAGCCAAGAATCAATTTTAGAACAACTAGTCTCACTATCCAGTGCTATTTGTCCCAATCCAAAAGGTGCTTTGGAATGGATAAAGTAATCAAGACAGTCTTCATGAGGGGCCACCATCCAACAGTAAGTGCTGAGACAGATGCCTCCAGAAGCAGGCTAACCACTGGGTGAAAAGCACTAGCTAGCCAGAATGGGTTACTAGATCTGAAATAGGAAATGAGTCAGAAGTTTGTAACTTCCAAATGAAGCTGCTGGCTTGATGGAATCTTTGCAAGCTGCTGGTTTTTCCCAGAAGCAATTTCCTCCCCCTTTGGGATTTGGTTCAGCAAGTTTGAAAAGAAACATTCAATTGAAAGAAGCACTGAATGCAATTTAAGAAGCATTAGGTGCTTAACTGCCCACTATGTGTTTAGCCCATTTCTGGGTCCTATGAAGGACATTGAAGGAACCTTTGTTGGCATTTTCCTGGCTTCTACAAAACTTGAGCTCAACTTAATCTAAACCTTTTAGTTGGACAAGGATAATCTGGATGATGACAATGATGACGATGATGGCTACGACAGGGATAGTACTTAACATTCTACAATTTTTTAAGGTTTGCAAAGCACTTTACATACATTATCCCACTTGATCCTCAAAACATCTCTGAGAGGCAGATGCTATTATTATCTTATTTTACAGGTGAAGAAACTGAGACGGAGAGGTTAAGTGGATTACCTAGGGTCAAACAGCTAGTATCTGAGATAGAATTTGAAGTCAGGCATTCTTAACTCTAAGACCAACACTCTTCATTATGCAAACTAGCTGCCTCGGCAGAGAAAGAGGAAGGAATAGTAGGCAAGAAGAGCCTGAACATATTTATCGTCTTTATCCTGGCCCTTCGCTTTGGCCATCCAAAACAACTCATCATCCTTGCTCCAGACTTGGGGCATGAAGAAAACAACCAGGGCTGTTGCAAGGCAGAAACGAGATAAAGGATGTAAAGTTCCTTGTAAACCTTTGCTGTTCAGTCATTTTTCAGTCTTGTCCAACTGGCATTTTCTTGGCAAATGTACTGGAGAGGTTTGCTATTTCCTTTTCCAGTTCATTTTACAGATGAGAAAACTGGGGTAGAGTTAAGTGACTTGCCCAGAATCATACAGCTAGTAAATGTGTGAGATCAGATTTGAACTCAGGAAGATAACTTCCTGACTGCAGGTCCAGCACTCTATCCACTGCACCACCTAGCTGCTTACAATGTTATATAAAGCCCAGTTATCATCATCATCATCATTAGTCTATAGTCTAGTGATGACTTCATTTTTTACATCTTCCACTGCCTTATCCTGTGAATAATTAATCCAGACTCTTTTGAGTGGTTATAGATCTTATCTGGAAAGCACTGCAAAGTTTCAGAGCTCAAGGCAATCATGACAATGTCACCCAGGAATAGAAACATATGGAAGGAATTCCTCTTCAAAGGAAAAGGAGGGGGAAGAGAGCAAACTTTTTAAAGTACCTACTATGTACCATGCTAAGTGCATTACAAATTATCTCTTTTGATCCTCACAACAATTCTGGGAGGTGGGTATTATGATCATCCCTATTTTATAGTTGGGCAGACTGAAGCAGACAGAAGTTGTGACTTGCCCAGTACTAGTGTTTGGATTCACATCTGACTGGTTCTATACTCTATCCACTGAACCACCAAGAGGTAATAGGATGAGCTATGGCAACAGCCTGTATAAGTAGTGATTAGAAACAGGTATCAGATACATTATAGGGATGGAACTGTCAGAATTTAACAACTGATTGGTTAGGTAGTGAAAGAGCAAGGAAAGATTCAAGTTACCTAAAACTGGGGTATTCTGGATTTCCTTCATAAAAGTAAAACAAAGACCCACCTTTTTTTTACAAAGTATTCTTCCAATATTGTTACATGACTCAAGTCATGGAAAAGTACAATCTCTAAAGAAATGAAAATAAGTACCACCCAGAAGACACTGGATAGGCACATGGTGCCTTTGATTAAGCTAAAACACATTACAAATGTACTTACAAAGGAGAAGTAGGTTAAAGGATATCATCAAAGAAGCATATTATGAAAAGCACATATGAAGAGAATGAAGGATTGACAGCCTCTGTGCACCATTGATATTTTCACCCTCATAAGCAAAAAACAGTGAAGATAACCAGAATATTGGGGAGAAATCCATCATAAAGAGTGACCTTATGTTAGTTCATGGACAAGAGTCACCCAGGATAGGCAGGCATTAATGCACCAGAATCTGCATTACTAGATAGAGTATTCACATCAATGAAATCACGGATATGTTGGAATAAATAAGTCTAAAACATACATGTAGCCATGTATCACCAACTGTTTATTGGATATCCCCTCCTGGATGTTCCAAAGGCAAATGTGGAACTCAACATGTTTAAATGCGGAATTCAAAATATCTAAAAAAGAATTTATTCTGTTGCTCCCTAAACTAACCCTTCTTCCAACCTACTCATTTTTGTTAAGGAAACCGCAATCCTCCTAATCACTCAGGTTCTGACCCTCAAAGTCACACCTGACATACTTTTTTTCCATCTCTCTTCCTCTCTCTCCCACCACGTCTAATTAGTTGCCAAATTTTGTCCATTTTCCTTCCAAGGCATCTTCTACATGTCCCCTTCTTTTAGCTCCTAAAACTACCACATTAGTTCAGGCCCTCATAACCTCTCTTGGCACATTCTAACTACCTCATAATTGTTCTCCCTGACTCTAGTCTCTTCCCCAATTCTACTCTCTCTCCGTTCTCCATTCAGTCCTACATACAGCTGCCAAGATCATCTGCTTAAGGCATAAGTGCAACCATGTCATTCCCATGCTCCAAAAACTTAAGAGGTTGCTCATTGTTGGCAAAATGTTAATACACATAAAAAGGGGGAAAGGACCTACATATGCAAAAATATTTATAGCAGCTCATTTTGTGATGGCAAAGAATTGGAAATTTTGGGAAAGCCCAGCAATTAGAATGGCTGAATAAGTTGTAGTATATGGATGTAATGAGATACTATTGTGCTATAAGAAATGAAGAGCAGGTAGATTTCAAAACAACCTGGAAAGACTTACATGAACTGATGTTGAGTGAAGCGAGCAGAACCAGGAGAACATCGTGCACAGTAACGGCAACATTGTGAGATGACCAATTATGATTGATGCAGATCAACTACAATTTCCAGTTTTATTTTAGCAGACTTCCCTTCATAAACTCTACATTCTAACAAGACTAACCAGCTACTTATTTCTAGTCATACGCACCCATGTACTCACACAATCCACCCTTCATTCCTATGTGTACTCTTCTCATTTCAACATCTTCAAGCTCTTATCCTCCTTCAAAGTTCAGTTCACATACCATCTCCTCCATGAAACCTTCTCTGATTCTTCCAGATTGTGACTGCATTATCCCCCAACTCGGTTTTCAGTATACTATATTCATTTCTATACATCTTATATCCTTAAGTACCCTTTAGTTTGTGTCTTTATATTCCCAGAACCTAGTACAATGCTTTGTATATACAGTAGGTGTTAATCAATGTTTGTTGAATTGAATAGACTATATAGTTGCAAACATATATGATAGGACAAAAAATACATCTATTCTACATATACATTATAGCAGGCATTATAATTTAACAGAGATTTTAATTCCTTTACATTCTATTGTACTATATTAAAATCTTCCTACGATGTCTCATCATGGTCACCTCTCATACAGTATGTTGAGAAGACATTAGACTCTTAAAAGCTATGACAGCAGAGCTCAAGACCTGTAGATTCTGCCACCCTAGAAAACTGTTAAGTACAGTCACAGCAACGAACTTCATGCCTATCTTCCAAGAGTTAATCTAGCTAGTCTGAGAAAGGTTGAGAACCAAAGGATCAGTTATGAGGTGACCAATTATTTTAGAGAGAGAAACTCCTGAAACTATCTTCTAAGGTACAGGGGGTGACCATCTGCTTCATTACAGAGTGTTCCCATAGCAGGGAAGTCATGGAATTTTGAAGTCTCAAAAAACTCGGCAATATTTTGGGTATTTTTTTCACTTCTAAAACTTTGTAGTTACAGGCCACAGTGATTTCTATAGTACAGCAATAAAGCTCAGTCATATTGAAGGCTGGCTCATCCCTGGTCTGTTTACTGATAACCAACTCAACAGTCTCAAAAATCCAGCAAATAATAATAGGGTGTTTGCAACTCCCCAAAAGCTGAAAACTGCTGACATGATTATTTGTAAAACTGACTAATTGTCTGGTTAATTTCCAGAGTGTCTCTTCTACTGTTCTTTAGCTTTCCTAATTGGATAATCTAATGTAGAAAATCAAAAATGAGTTCCAATACTATAAAAGTTGCATCGTCATCCTTTTCCATCCAAAGACTATTTTCCCACTAGATAATTCAGGCCAAAGTGTTATCAACAATGGCATATCTTTGTGAAGAGGAAATTAGATTTTCTTGTTATCTCTCCTAAGAATGGGGAGAATGATATTACATTCCCATTTTCTATCATGCAGTCCAGGAACATATAGCATTTATCAGGCTTGCTTAAGCTTGCTGCAAATATGCAGAGTTTACTTTTTAAATATTTCTGAAACAGTGGATGAAGGATGTTAAAAAGTCAGTCCTGCTTGAAAGAGCCAACAATATCAAATTGCTTTGTAATTCATTTTTTCCCATTTGCTTGCCATTGTAGATCCCGCTCCTTGCTTACCAGGTCAGGAGTATGAGAATAATCAATCTCAGGAGCAATTTCAACTGCAGAGCACAGGGTAAGGATCATGAAGATACAGCCAACACATATTCTCTGGGAATACAGAAGGAAATGGGAAGCATCTCACTGAAACTTCTCATTGAAACTTGGTTCTTCAGGATCTGACACAAGTTCATTTGCCTTCAGACAGTATTCCTGCCCCCGGAATAACTAAACTCCATCCAAAGCTCGTAATTGTAGTTGTCCAAGAGTTAAGAACCCAAAGTCTCAATCAGTTCATTGGATCACCGGGCTATTGGCAAAAGATTCTTCAAGGGAACTGCATTGCCATCATATATATGGGACCCAAGTCCTTCATCACTAAACTTCCTCACTACCTCCCTGGTCAGATGTTCTCCACACTCAGAAACATACAGATCACCTTGGCTTATTGTTTGTCTCAATAACAACCCACTCAAGATGGTGGTAAGTTTAAATAGCACTTCAAAGTTTACAAAGCACTCTCCTTACCACCCTATGAGATATGTAATGCAAGCATTTTTAGTCTCATTTTAAAGATGAGGAAATAGAAGCTAACACATCCTGGGACACCCAGCTAATAAGTCTGCCTTTACTGAAATCCACGTTCCTGACTCCAGTGCTTTGTCAACTCCACCATCCTCTCTCTACTACATCACCTCTTAGCAAGAAGTCCAGAATTGCAAATCATCGTTTATATTCCAACTCACCAAAGTATCAAGGGCCAATGATGACTAATAGATAAGATCTCATGACCTTTGACATGGATAAGCTCAAGGGAAGAGAGACAGGCTCAGAAAGATTTATAGAGTACAAGGGCACAAAATCACCACTGCATAATTCTTTTGGCATATTCTGTACCTAAGACGTTATTGTTATTTTTGTTCTTGTTCATTCATTTCAGTCATATCTGACTTTTGAGACCTCATTTGTGTTTATTTGGTAAAGATTCTGGAGTGGTTTGCCATTTCCTTCTCCAGTTCATTTTACAGATGAGGAAATGGGGCAATAAGACTAAGTGACTTGCCCAGGGTCACACAGCTAGGGAGTATCTGAGGCTAGATTCAAACTCAAGAAGATAAGTCTTCCTGACGTCAAGCCTGGCACTACATCTCCTGTGTCACCTAGCTGTTCTGTGCCATCCAGCTGCCCCAAGACCTTAAGCCACTTAAAATGCCATATAGTGATTGGCTGAAATAAAAAGAAATGTTTAGCCTACAGAAGAGAAGTTTCAAGAAAGGCATGATAGCTATGATCAAGTATTTGTAGAGCTGTCCCTTGGAAGAGGAATTAGTCTTCGCCTTAGTTTGACCAAGAGGGCAGAACTGGAACAATGAATGGAAGTTTTAAAGAGGAAAATATACATTTGATGTAAGGGGGGAAAAGAAAAAGAAAAAAATTCTAGCAGTGAGAGCTGTCCAAAAGGGCAATGAAATGCTTTGAAAAGTGATGAATTTCCCTCAAATGGAGGTAGGGTAACCTCTAGTTGGTAAGGTTGAATGGGAATTCCTGTTGAGTATGGGTTGGATTAGGTGGATATTGAGTTCCCTTGCAATGCTAAAATTCTGTGATCTTAATTCATATATTCTTTGCTTAGGGATATTGATTCCTGCTGATATAAAAAAGTAAGATCACAATCTCTTCAGGAAACTGACTCCAAATTAAAATGCAGGATGTATAACTTCTGTGACACTTTCAGGTAGTCAGGTAATCTATATTCTCATTAGCATCCATCATACAGGGTGGTCTCTCCTCTACCTGAATGTCTTATCCGTTTCCTGGTCTTATCTGAAAATTTGGGGAATATAGATCTGTTTGCTCACTCTGACCTGTTTGTAGAACAATAAATGACCTGATTACTTTAGATATTTTTCATTTGTATTTTAAGTAAAATAATTGATATTTACTATTAAAGCAAACTACATATTTTCTGAGACCAAAGCATGAATCTTTATGAAAACTTTATAAAACTTTATCTTGATGGCTATTAAAATACAATTACAGTCTTTAGGCTCCTGTAACATCTGTACTTTTAATATAAAATCCATTTTTGAATCTGAGGATGATCTGGCAGAGACCATATATAATGACCAGCATTCTGGATTATCTTATGCCTTGTTGCAATACATTATATAGCTCTTTCTCATTATGTTTGCTACATGTGAGATATGTATATTTATATGCACATATAGACATAAATATAAGCACATAGATAACTGTGTTTATATATGAGATATATGTATATGGAATAAACACAAGACCATGTTGCACAGAGGATTTTTCCCCTTTAAAACGGATTTTGAATTGAAAGATACTATAAGGCTTAAAATTGTTATCATATATTCCATATTTTAAAAAATTCCTTTCTAGTTACCAGAAATAGAGCACATATTCTAGAGAGAATGTGGATATTTTCTTTTGTACAATGTGGTTAATAAGAGAAAAAAATACTTTAAAGCCTCTTTCATGCTTTCTTTTGTGTTATTGGAATCAATGAGGCAGTGAAATTGAACCAACTGGAAGGAAGAAGTTGTTGCCAATAACTGTAATGGGGGCAACACTTCTCCCACTCTAAGGATGGCTACAATCACTTTGCAAATGCAGAGATAGTCTGTTGTTGAGCTGGTGTTGCCTAGGCTGGCCTTTCTACCGTTACTATAAAACTAAATATATTGACAGAGGAATGAGCAGTAGAGACAGGCAACAATGTAGCTCAGGAGTATAGTAGTAAGACTTTGCCTGAATGCCTGTATTATTGTATGTGTATTTGGAAAAAAAAAGTCTCAGTCTTTTGAGTTTTATTTTAACTGGCTGAATGTCTTAGGGCAGCTGAGCGGCACAGGGCATTTAGGTGGCACAGTGGGGAGAGTGCCAGGCCTAAAGTCAAAAAGACTCATCTTTCTGAGTTTGACTATAACCTCAGACACTTACTAGCTGTGTGACCCTGGGCAAGATACTTTACACTGTTCCTCATCTGTAAAATGAACTGGAGAAAGAAATGTCAAACAACCACTCCAGTATCTTTGCCAAGAAGAACCTAAACAGGGCCATGAAGAGTCAGACATGATTGAAAGGAATGAACAACAATAAAAACAACAACAAGGTTTTAGGTATAGAGTATACCAAAAGAGTTATGTAGTGGTGATCTTGTGCCCTTGTACCCTATAAAATTTTCTGAGCCTGTCTCTCTTGTCTTGAGTTTATCCATGTCAGAGGTCATGAGACCTATCCATTAGTCATCATTGGACCTTCATGCTATGGTGAGTTGGAATATAAATCATGATTTGTAATTGTGGACTTCTTGCTAAAGGGTGATGTAGTAGAGAAAGGATGGTGGAGTGGACAAAGCATTGGAGTCAGGAACGTGGATTTCAGTAAAGGCAGACTTATTAGCTGGGTGTCCCAGGATGTATCATTTAAGCTCTGCTTCTATTTCCTCATCTTTAAAATGGGGCTAATAATGTTTGGATTACATATCTCATAGGGTGGTGAGGAGAGTGCTTTGTAAACTTTGAAGTGCTATTTAAACTTACCACCATCGTGAGTGGGTTGTTATTGAGACAAACAATAAGCCAAGGTGATCTGTGTGTTTCTGAGTGTGGAGAACATCTGACCAGGGAGATAGTGATGAAGTTTAGTGATGAAGGACTTGGGTCCCATAAATGATGGCAATACGCTTCACTTGAAGAATCTTTTGCCAATAGCCCGCTGATCCAATGAATTGATTGAGACTTTGGGTTCTTAATTCTTGGACAATTACAATTATGGGCCTTGGATGGAGTTTAGTTATTCCAGGGGCAGGAATACTGTCTGAAGGCAAACGAACTTGTGTCAGATCCTGGAGAACCAAGTTTCAAGGAGAAGTTTCAGTGAGATGCCTACCATTTCACCATCTTGGTAGCTCTCAATGGACTCTCTCCAGGTTACCAAAGTCTCTCTTAAACTTTTATACTCAGAACTAGGCACAGTATTCCATATGTGGTTTGGCCAGGGCAGAATACACTGAGGCTATCAGCTCCTTATTCCCGGACGCTATGTCTTTCTTAATTCAGTCCCAAATTTCATTAGTTTTCTGGCTACTACTTTGTACTTCTGACTCATGCTGTACTTGCAGCAAACTAAAAAGACCTAGATCTTATTCAGAGAAACTGCTAACCACACCTCTCTGATCATGAATTTGTGAAGTTGATTTTTAACCTAAGTGGAATATTTTACACTTATTACTGATGAATATAAATGTATTAGATTTAGCCCAATGATCTGCCCATCAAGAAACAATATGTGCAGCATTACCCTGACCCAACATTTAGCAATTTTGTCAAAAAAGCAAATTACATTTGTCTAGTACATCCTGTCCTTGACAAAACAGTGCTGTCTCTCTCTGTACTTATTTCTTTTTTTTTTTTTTTACTAGATGTTCACTAGCCATAACCTCAAGAACCCATTCTAGAATTTTTCTAGGAAGCCAAAGTCAGGCTTATTGGCCTAGAATTTACAGACTCTATTTTATACCTTTTTAAATATACTTGCCTTTGCCTATCTCCAGAATTGGGGTACATTTTTTCCATTTTCACAATCTTTCAAAAGTCACTCACATTAAATTGGCAATAACATTTGTGAGATTTTTTCAGTCCCTCACCAGGTAGCTAATCTGTACCAGGTGACTTGAATTCATTAAGGGCAAGTAGCTTCTCTCTTTGTCATGTCTGACTCTTCCTGACCCCATTTGGGGGTTTTTTGGCAAAGATATTGGGCTGGTTTTCATTTCTTTCTCCAACTCATTTTACAGATGAAAAGCTGAGACAAACAGGGTTAAGTCACTTGCCCAGGATCACAAAGCTAGTAAGTGTCTGAGACTAGATTTGAACTCAAGAAAACAATTCTTCTTGACCTAAGGCTTGTCACTCTATCCACAGTGCTCCCTCACTGCCTTAGTTCTTCTCTTACTATCTCCTTATTTATCTTGTGTATCAACTTCCTTTTAGCAAATTTTATTCTGTCCTTTCCAGTGCCAAGGTCATTCTCCTTGGCAGAGAAGTCAGAAGAAAAATAATCCGTGAACAGCAAAGCCTTCCCTTTGTTATCAGTTCTAAATAACCCATCCACCCAACCAACAGTTTTATCCCTTGTTGATTCCTCTCTTTCCCCCAATATAGCTTTTTAAAAATTTGGGGGGGGGGTGGCCTCATCAGCCTCAATTCTTTGTAAGCTTTAGGATGGCTGATACCATTTTTATAGCACCACAAAAACCTTTTATCTTCTGTTACCTCTCTGTGCTTCCATCTTCCTTAAATATCTTAGGAAAAAAACTGAAGTTAGTTGGTGATAAGCTGTAACATTGAGAAGCAATTGATTAGGAAACTGTTGAAGTGAAGAGTAATGTTAGAAAGATATAGGCAGGCAGAAGGGTGATGGCCTCATAGAATGCTAAAGAAGGGCACTTGGAGAGGAGAATTTGTTGTGTTTATCTAGCACTTCCCAAGGATATCAGATGCTACGGGAGGGCATTAACATCTAGTCATTTTAAAAGTTAACTGATGCAAGGACAGTCCATCTGTCTCTACCACAACCCAGATTATATATCCCTTTGTTCTAATACTATGGTATTGTTTTTTAGTCTGAACCTGTAGTTCACAAATGTAACAATAATAGCTATCACTTATATAGTGGTTACTTTGTATCAGGTACAATGGTAAATGCTTCTGTAAGTTTTAAAGCACTTAGAACAGCACCTGACACACAGTAGCTGTTATTATTATCACCACCATCATCATCATGATCACACAATTTGTCCACTGTGTACATCCCCCAGAGTAGAGGTGTCAAACATTCAGCATATGCCAGGCAACACTCCTAGGTGCGGAGGAACCAGATTAAAATCTAATTGAGAAACAGTTAACAAAAAATACAATAGAACATAGATAATGTTAATATGTGGTTCTCTAAGTCAATATTCGACCATCAGGGATATTTATGTACAGTTCAATGCCCCCTCAACTCAGTTTGAGTTTGACACCACCGCCCTATAGCACGTAACACCACAAGGCTCCTTCTTAAGAGGTACTAAATAAATACTGATTGAATTGTAATGTGAATAACCTATAAATATTAAATACTGGCAATGACAAGAATCAGAAAAGCCTAAGATCCTCTCAGTCCTAGGTGGCTGCCTTTCTAGCAATTATTCATTGGATCACTGCTGTTTGATTTCTTCCCAGTAAAAAGAACAGAATAGAGAAAGAAAACAACCTGTCATGGGAAAGAAGAATGAAATCACTCAAATGCTACATGTGCCACAGATCCCAATTGCAACTTGACACAAATGAATTGTCTTATGCTTGAAGACAATCCAAGTGCCTCTGAATGAAGCAGTCCACAGCTGGACAAATGTTTCAAAGTCTCCAAACTCTATATCCGAGGAAATGGTGTCAGAGGAAAGAGCAATTCTGCCAAAAAAATGGTTTAGATTTTCATCCTACAGTCTCCCACCTCCATGTATTCACACAGCTCCATCCCCATGCCTGAAAGGCACTCCATCATCTTTGTTGAAATCTTTTGCTTCCTTCAAGGCCCATTAATACCTAAGGCAGGGGTTCTTAACCTATGGCCTGTAAACTTTTTTTAAAAAATATTTTGATAACTGTATTTTAATATAGTTGGTTTCATTTATAATCCCATGTATTCTACTTTATGCGTTTAAGAACATTATTCTGAAAAGGGGTTCATAAGTTTTACCAGATTGCCAAAGGGTCCATGACACAACCCTGATAAAGTCTTTCCTGATGCCCTTAAATCATGAGTTCTCACTGACACTTGAAATTACTTTATCTCTGTTTTGTGGTTATTTCTATATATAATACACACATATATACATACATACACACACATATACAGCATAGCATGGTGAATGGGGTACTGGATTGTGCCTCAGAAGATCTAAGTGTGACTCCCAGCTTAATTACTGACCCAGTTGGGTGACCTCAAGCAAATTAATTCCCCTGTCTAGGCCTCAGCTCCTCACCTGGAAGGTGAAGGCAGAGGACCAGATGACATCTGAGGTCCCTTCCACCTCTAACTTTGAAGCCTTTGCTGATCACCCAGTGAGAAAAGATCATCGATTGTGAGCTACAAGGGACCTCCGATGACATCTAGCCCAATCCTCCTCATTTTACAGATGAGAAAACTGAAGATCAGAGAAATAAAAACATTTCCAAAGTCACCTCTGCATCCTGTGAACTGAGGCTCTGCCAGGACCAGATGCTACGCGGGCGATGCCCGAAGATAGGGCTGCTCAATGAGCCAATCTTGAACAGACTTCACAAGGTACGGAGGATCACAAGGAGACTCAGGCAAGAGCGAAGGTTCCTTATGCAAGGCCTGGATTCCTATGGAGATGACTCTGGAAAGAGCCCCGGTCACTTGTCCAGGAGGATGGCGGCAACCTGAAGCCCTCACCCCAGGAAATGCAGAGAATGAGTCCTCAGAAAAGGAAATCCTGTCACCTCCCCCTAAACTGCTCCATGGGCCTGGCAGTCCCCCATCTGAGGAAGGCCCCAGTGGAAGAAATAGGAGGACGGTACCCCAGAATGGACACTGAGGGAGGGTATTGCTAATCCCAGAGTTAGGTCTGGACCAGATCAAAGTTGAGGATAACTTTGAAGCCAGATGAGACCTTCATCCCAGGATGGGCACCTTTTCTACCCCAGTTTCCTATCGCCCTCCAAAAAAATAAAACTTTGCCTCCCCTCAAAAAAAAAAAAAAAGGTGACAATGTTGAAATCACCTATGTAGTAACTAGCAACAGTGTTGGAAGGGAAACCCAGATACTTTGGTTCCAAATCCATCACCCCTTCCACAGCACTATGATGCTTACTCTCCTCAAATTTTCCCAGATTGCTTTATCTAGGTTTCACCTTTAACCAAGTATCGCAATCTATCATATATCATACTTATTCATATTTTGCATCAAACTAGAAGTTGTTTGGAGACAGGGACTGTGTTATTTGTCATCCTTATATCTTTAGTATGTGTTAGGATATCTTCCATATAATATGCATTGACTATTCACTGAATCCCAAGATGATTTTCTTTCGTTCATTCATTCATTCATTCATTCATTCAGCAAATATTTACTGAACACCTATTCTTTCAACTGATATTTGTTGACTATTGCAAGACAACATGCTGAGCACTGTGGGGGATACAAGAGAGAAGTAACACAAAGACCTTGATCTTGAGAAATTTGCATTAGGATAAAAACATATGAAGACAAAATGCCTCCACTTGAAAAGTTTAACAGTAATCCTAAATTTATGTTTATTCTTTCAATTCACCCAAGTGGGAGCTACCACCAAAGCAGATCACCATCCCTCAGCTACCTGGGGGAGGACCCTCATCAGTTGTAGTGACTAAAATGTTATAACCCTGCAGCCAACCTGGAATTTCCTCTATGAATCTAGATTACAAACCCACTACACCTTAGTGGATAATTTCATGACTTGTTATTAACAAAAATACTCGTTACTTGTGCCTAGTCCTCTGGTGATTAGCCTCTTCAAATTTACCTAGACTAGTCCTCAGGTGATAAACATATTACTCTCTCATCAAGCTCTCTTTTTTTGTGAGACTGAGTCTCCCCACATCCCTTAGCAGTCCCTCATGTGCCCAGTCCTGCTGCTGATAGGCACGGAAGCTTTGATCTGTTCTGCATCCAACCTGAACCACTCCACCTATCTTGGTGGATTGGTGGCCACCTACTCTTGGAGGTTTGCCATATTGAAGCCAGATTTACAGAGAACGCTCACCACAACATGTGAGATGGTTAATACCAGCATTACTATTCCCATTTTACAAATAAGGAAACTGAGGATAGGTGTGTTTAAGCAACTTTTCAGTATTCACAGAGATAATAAGAATCATATATGGATTTGAATGAAGGGGTCTGCACTCCAAGTCTGGAACTTTCCCCCACGTTACAATGTCTATAAGACATGTCCTAGGTAATGGATTTTATTATGATTTGACTCTCTGCTTCTGCCAATAGTGTAAACAACCTGCACAACTCTGAAGTTTTCCCACAAGTGCAAGCGAGTTGGAAAAGTTTGTCATCTACCATTGCAATGTCCTTTCAAACACCAAATATACAAAATACAAGCGAAACAAGCAAATTCCCAATTGTCCATTGGGATGATCCAATTTTATCTATCACATGATTCAGAAATTACCCTCTCCAGCTGACTAGACTGTTTTATGATTACAAATTGGCCAACTAGAGTAGTTTTATTAATACTTGGAACCACCACGTATAAGTTAGTGGACTCCTGATGTGTCTTGCTTAACAACTTAAAAAGTGTGTTCCTTGAAAAATTGTATTAATCAGATTTTTGTGAATTTTATCTTAAATGAGTAGGAGGTTGTCTATTCATAGTAGTCCTATGATGGTATCTTTTAAAAACCCATCCCCTAATTTGTCTTTTTGCATATATGGTTTCCTACATTTCCACATAGCTGATTTTCTTAAAGTGATGTGTAACCTAAATAATTCACCAATGACATGCCTTTCTAACATTGCAAAGGTATAGGTAAAAGGAAAGTTGATTTGACATTTAGTATTTTATGTTGTAGCAAATTCAGGCATTTTTCCAGGAAGTTTTCAAGTCAGGTATGGTGGTATTTACCTGTAATCCAAATAGAAGACGGTAGCTGTTTTAAGCTCAGGTGTTCTGAGCTGCAGAGGACAAGCAAATCAAAAGCCTGCACAAAGTTCCCCATTAATATGGTGAGTCTGAGGGAGTAGGCTGCTATTAGGTAGTCTAAAGAGGGACAGATGGACCAAGGTCAGAAGTGAAACAGATTAAACCTCCCAGGCCAATCAGTGATTAGCCTGGACCATTAACAACCTTTGCACTTCCAACTAGAGTAAGGGAGACAAGATAGATTAGAGATAGACATAGAGACGGAGACAGAGATAGAGATAAAGATAGATTGTGTGTATACACATATATATACCTAAATACTTATGCATATGTGTTTCAGTTTGTGAAAAATCTTGGCTCAGTACATTAAAAATGTTTGCTCAAAAGACACCTGAATTTTAGCCTCTTTGCTAGAAACATGAATAGACTTGCCACGTGCTGGTGCCTCCATGCAAGGATCCCTATAAAATGAAAAAATAAGCTAGTCAGGTAGGCCATCTATTCAACTAGCATTTACAACTACATATAATATAACACGCTAGAAATTGGGGGATACCAAGATAAATCAATCATGGTGCCTCCTCTCAAATAATTTACTACCTGAGGGGTGGGCACTGAATTTTACTGCTACTTAGTACCCCATGAGCAAATAATGTAACTTCTATGACCCTTAATTACTCATCCTGAAAGGGTGGGAGTTGGACTAGCAGACTTCTAGGATGTCTTTTGGCTCTTAAGCTATTATCTTATGAACCTCCAACTCAGCTGGATGGAGAACAGCAAATTTCTATGACTTTCCCAACACCACAAGAATTAGTGGTAGCAATGCCAGGATATGGCAGAAGGGAAAAATTCCTGGCAGTGAAATCACAAGAGATGGCTCTAAATCCCTCCTCTGACACTACCTAGGGGATGTGAAGAAGGTCAATTAACCTCTCTGTACCTATTTCTGTGAATGTAAAATGAGGTGAGGGGGGTTGAATTAGATGATTTTTGAGGACTCTTCTGGTTCTAAATCTGTGATCTTATGATTCAAACTCCATGCCCCCTGAGTCTTATCATGCCATGTGGCATAGCTGTAAATATATCTGTCTAGAGCTCATTTTTTCCTTGTCTTTGAAGATCACTTTTAAGGAATAGTAGGATAATCTCCATGATCTGATTTCCACACACCATTCAAAGCCCTTGGCTCAGCCAAACTGCATCAGGAAAGTTTGCTCAAATAGACACAAATTTTAGCACTTCTCTGTTAAAAACACAAATAGAACAATTTCCTTGCCACATGCTGGTACCTCCATAGGGGGGATCCCTATAAAACAACAGCTACACCAGCAAATAGCAGCCAGGGCCTAAATGTCACGGGTATAACAGGGTCCTCAAAACAGGGTCAGTTCAAAGGCTCATTTGAGCTTTGGGTGAAAGTGAGGTTAGTCCTTCCTTTCTCAGAGATAATTGTTTGTTGCTAACTCTGCCAGTTTGCTCCTTCTCCCTCTGTTTTATGAGTCTCCAAGCCAACTTCCATTTAATGATTAAGTTCAGGTGTAATTTAGTGAATCCAGAGGAGGTAGTTTTTATTAACCCGCTTACTGCCCATAAACATAAAAGAAGAGAAGACAGGTTGGAAAAAACATGCAAAAATAGTTTGCAAAAAGATTTTGCATGCCAGGGCCCTGAAACATCTTTTTCTACTGGTAACATGGTGGTGAATAGATATGGTTCATACACGATGTAAACCCATTATGAAATATGTAATTTCTTCAGAATACCAAAGCAGTCTCAGGGATTATAAAAATGACATCTAAAATGTATGCCTGTAATTTTCCTCAGCATTCACAGCATCATGTTTAGGTGATTTTGAAATGTTTTATGCATATCACCACAGTTCTTTCATCTTACGAAAAAAACAAGTAGAAGGAAATTCTCTGACAAGCAACTTAAAGCATTATCAAAAACAATACACAAGCGCTTTTCATTCCTAACTGGCATTTGGGGAAACTGGAAGGTGAACATTACTTTAATTTCTTTCTTATTTTTAACTCATGTCTTTTGTTCTTACATCACATTTTGAAATATATCCCTCCTCCCTCTCTTACCTAGTGAGCCATCTCTTGAAACAAAGATTTAAAAACCAAAAAAAAAAAATTCATCAAAATTAACTAACTCATTGACTGTATCTGATAGGGTATATACTACTCCACACCCGTAATCTCCCACCTCTGTAACGAAGGAAAGGAGCTGCATTTTAAAAACTTCTTCTCCAAGGCCAAACTTATTTATCAAAATCATACAGTGTCAGATTGGGTTTTTTTCTTCTTTTTATAGTTGTAGACATTGTGTATATTGTCTTAGGCAATGTATATATCATTTCCTAGTGCTGCTTACTTCGCTAGATTACATCGTGTGTCTTCCCCTGCTTCTCTGAATTCCTCGTAGTCACTGTTTCTTTTGGCAGAGAAATCAGCCATCATGTTTATATCCCACAATTTGTTTAGCCATCCCCCAAAGGAAAGATGGAATCTACTTTACATAATTCAGGTGAACAAATATTTGAGCCCCAGCTGCCTGCGGAACATCATAAAGGCTGCTAGGATGGATACAAAGTTTAGATAATAATGGCAATAATTAGTATTTGTATAATACTTTAAGGCATGCCAAGTGCTTTATTGCATTCGATAAGATATTTTCCTTCCCATAGAGGAGCTAACATCAATATAGGACACAGTCCTCACCCATATGAAACTAACAGTTTGATAAGAAGACAAGATATATACATGAATAACTATAGCTCACTATATATCACACAAAAATACATTTGATGATATAAAACAAAGTTCTAAGGGAGGTATGAGAGGAAAGATTATTGCTAAGATGAAGGGCAGAATCAAGGAATCTCTATATCTAGATGAAATCTTAAAAAGTTACAATTAGAAGAAAACTCAGAGGTAATCTAATTTAATCCCTTCATTGTACAGATGAGGAAACTAAGTCCCGGAGAGGGAAAGTGATTTGTCCAAGGTCACACATCTACCAACTGTGAGGTGAATACGTTCATATCTTTTATCTCATGAGATTCTCATAAGACCTCAGTGAAATAGGCAGGGCAGGCAATGTTATTTCCATTTTACAGATGAAGTAACTGAGGCTCAAAACAGTTATGAAGTATGGTAGGAAAAGTGCTTAATGTAGAGTGAGAAAACATTCAAAACCTTACTCTGCCACTTCCTATCTGTGTCACCTGAGACAAGTCACTTCACTTTTCTGAGGTTCAATGCCTCATCTGCAAAATGAAAGACTGGACCATATGATCTATAAGGGCCTTGCCTAATCTGAAATTCAAGGATTCAACACAAATGTAAAGTATTCTCTCATTCCCCATCAGATCTCACTTAGCATTTTGTTTTGCATCTCTCCAATGCACTTATCATGTAAAGTGGCCAATTACAGTTATTCATGTATGGAGTCTTTCCTCTTTTTAGCACAAAAAATTTCAAGGGTAAATTCACACTGCATATTTTGTTGGAGCTAAAGGAACATCAGAATGACAGTACTTAGTGCATATACTGATTCTGAAACACTTGCAACAAATCTGCAGCCTCTCTACTCCCCTAACTCTCATCCTATATTCACCTGACACCTATAGATTCTCAGCCCACAGGATTGACTAAAACACCTGTGAATTTGTAAAAATATATACATGTATTTATATATTAATCCTATGACATCACCAAGGTTATGTCTCCAGCTACCAGTAGGGGGAAAACTAGAATCCAGCAATCCTGACTCTTAATGTAACCATTTTTCCACCAATCCAGATGGCCTCCCACAGAAGTTTCACTTAAAAATTTAAACACATACAAAGAGTAACTGGAAGCCTGAGCATCAAGTGAACTGTCAAAGTTACTTTCAAGCTTGTGCCAGGTAGAGATTCCTGGAACAGTCACAAGCACATCAACAATGAAAGGACAGCACAGCAGTACAAACAGCTTGATCTCGATCCTCTCTGACAAGCCTCTTTGGAGAGTTCAGATAAGAAAATAGAGACTAAGTTAGAGAGCGAGGAAGTGGGATTCAAAATCTGGCAGCTTCCCAGGAGACAAGTCATGATATGGCTATCGTTGATGCTATTAGAAATAAAGCAAGAAAAAAAAGCATCTGCCTTGAATACAGAGAGAGAGAGAGAGAGAGAGAGAGAGAGAGAGAGAGAGAGAGAGAGAGAGAGAGAGAGGAAGACAGGGACAGAGACAGAGACAAAGAGGGCTCTGTGAATCTATACCTAAGTACAGAGAGCACTTCTGGTATTATACCTACAGTGTTTGGTATTGTACTAAGAATTTAAATCATTTAGAATTACAATAATATTCATTAATACCCTGGTTGTTGTTTTTTTTTTTTAATTCA
Source organism: Notamacropus eugenii (assembly GCF_028372415.1). NCBI lineage: Eukaryota > Metazoa > Chordata > Mammalia > Diprotodontia > Macropodidae > Notamacropus > Notamacropus eugenii. The sequence goes on from NC_092874.1 coordinate 92,716,182, forward strand.
GGTTTTAAGCCTCAGTCCTGCCATTCATTAACTTTGTGACCTTGCAGTTATTTAACCTCTCTGGGTTCTAGTTTTCACTTTTGCAGAATACAGAGGTTAGATTAGGTAGCCTTGAAGGTCCTTTTCAGCTCTAAATCTGTGATCCTCTTATCCTGAAACCTTGGGCAAGTTATTTACCCAATGCCTATCCCTGCCTACCTGACAAGGGTGTAATGAAGATCAAATGAAGTGATGTATGCAAATGTGTCTTATAAGCTGCAAAATACTATAAACACTCAATCGGTTATTTCATTCCACTCGACAAATATTTATGTTCCTATGGAGCAAGACATTGGAGTATCAAAATAAAACAGTCCCTGACTTCAATGAGTTTACATTCTAACATATTGAACTGTAGTATACCCTTATTTTGATAATAATATCTTCTCTATACTTATAGAGTTTGTAAGTGTGTTCATTTTATTTCATTTGAAGCCCAAAACAACCTTATTAAATAGAGAATAACCATGATTACCACCATCTTACAAAAAAGGAATCTTAAGGACAAAAAGCTTCAGTCACTTGCCCGAAGTCTCATAGATAATGTAATCCAGGCTTGTCCCATCCACATAGTCACTGCCATGGAAATGTGGTAACTGAGGCATCTACGTACAAATGAGGTATCTGCTGGTGAACCAAGCAGACTATCCAGAGTTCCCAAGTACTGATGGTCTTACATGTGACCTTGAAGAGAATTCTGGGAAGAAGCCAAGGGGACAGTAGTGGCAAAGGGCATGACATACAGAACTGACAAAGGGATAGGTTGGGTAGTCCCAGGACTCCATTACCATTATGGAACAGTGATGATCAAGAGCAGAAGATGGTGAAGGCAATTAATTATATAAAGATCCAAAATAAGACTATTCCACAGTTGCTAACTGTGTATGAGATAAGAGAAGCAAGCCAGTGACCCACAGACCCTGCGACAAGAAAGAAACATCAACCCAATTAATTTTATTTTTCATTCAGTCCATATTCATCCTTTGAGGGAGAAGTGGTTTTCCTCTGTTAGTCCATCAAAGCTTTCATGTCTTGCTTTCCCCCTTGTTTCCCCCTTGTTTCCCCCTTGTTCAATAGCATCAGGAAAGTTTGGTTTCCTTGTTTGCTTTTATGTCTTGGCTATTTAAGCTATGGTTAGAAAAATATGATGGTTTTCAATTCACAGCCTCCTTGGTTATTAAATTTCCAGCAAAAAGAGGAAAAAAGGAGAAAGAGAGAGTAAGAGAGAAAGTCAGAAAGAGAGGGAGGGGTAAGTTTGGAGAAAGAGAGGGAGGGGTAAGTTTGGAGAGAGACATGGAGAGAGATAGGTGGAAATAGGAGGAAAGGGAAGTCAGAACACTTAGATGGATAGGAGAATTTTTTCCCCATTGCAGAAGCTGGTGGTCAGAGTCAAAGAGAGACAAATAGAGCATCTCTGCCACTATTAATAATATTATTAGAGATTATTCAGAGCCTAAACTTGCTCCCTTTCTATATTTCTATATGAACTTGATATTAAAAGAATAGGAGTGAGCCAAGAAAAGTCTACTGTGCACTTAAAAATGCCCCCCTTTCCAAGGGGCTAGAGTGGCCTAACTCAAGTGTGAGTGGAAGCAATATTATTGTTATAATAGCATTTTATAGTGCTTTACAAATATTATCTCATTTTATCTTCACAAAAACTCTGAGGGTAAGGTGCTGTTATTATCCCCAGATTAGGAAACATAGGATAAGAGAGGTGAAGTAATTTGCCCAGAATCACAGAACTATTAAGTTTCTAGGGCAAGATTTGAACTGGAGTCTTCTAAACTCCAGAACCAGGGATATAATCAGTATTGTTCAAAGAACATAGCAGTTTTAGAAGGGAGAGACAGAGACAGACAGACAAAAACAGAGACATAGAGAATTATCATTATGCTTGGAAACTGGTAGCACCTCTGTGAGGCCAATGGTACAGAGACAGAGGGTCAGAAGCAGTTTAGGACAGAGGAGTACTGGTATTAAGCTCCAAACTGATTCCATTTTCTTTCATGTAAATTCATTGTTGATTTGCAAACAGTATCCATTCAGTGACTGACACAACTGTTACCCATCAAATTTGGAGTTTATTTAGAAAGCACACCTCAACCCTGGCAGCCCCATCACCAACAAATAAGGGTCAGTGAACATCTATGTACAACATAGCACTGTCCATAGTACTACCACTTAGAAGAATTATCTTTAATGAGGGCCATGAATACTTTTCTTGAGAAAAGAATGGCCCATATAGAAATAACATGAGATAAACATTTTTAGGGTTGAATAAGCTTGTGGGTCCCCCATCTCCTGTCACTGTGCCTCACTGCCCTCTCCCAGTATCAACCTATAAATATAGGTAACCAATACCTCAGACTTCCTGGAACCCTCACATTTAGCCTTCCCTTCAAAGAACAGTTCCCCAAGCAACAAACCTATTCCTCTTCCTTTGCTCAGAATGAAGCAACCTCTCAAACAAATGCTGCCTAAGGTGTAATGATGAATAACACCGTAATATGTCCCCAAAAGATCTACATGATCCTTTTATCTGAGAGAAGGCAGAATAGTTCAGTGGAAAGAACACTGAAAATAGTCATAGAACCTGAATTTGAATACCAGCCCCATCACTTACTACCTGTATGGCTCTGGGCAAATAACCAATTTGCGCCCATAAAATATATGATGATATTAGACGTGATGATTTTGGTTCTTCCTTTCAGTCCTAGGTCTAAAATCCTATGATCTTCATTGAAAGGAACCTTAGAGATCATGAAGTCTTACTTCCCATCCTATGTAGGAATATCCCTTAAAGGTATCTTTTCGTGGTTATTTCCATATCTAAAGAGGAGTCCTGGAGTCAACAGTGCTGATAGCAGGGACTTTTTTTTTTTTTTTTTGCTTTACCTTATATCCTCAGCACTTAGCATGATGCCTAGTATTTAATAGGCACTTAATAAATGCTTATTGACCAACTGACCTTAACACAAAAGAATGCATATCTAAGGGTAGGATTTCAGGTAACTTCATAGACCCACAAGAGAGATACTATTGGACAAAAAAGGGCCCTCAAATCATCCAAATAAGAAGCTATTCATTTTACTTATATATAAGGTCAGCCTTAAGTCGTACCATCAAAACATACACACCACTTGGTGCTTACACACACACACACATGCGCACGCACACACACACACACACACACACACACACACACCTATCACCTCCAGCTCCCCACACTTTCCACTGAAAAAGTCTCTGAAAACTATTTCACTAGTAAAGATGGTTGCTCAAAGAGAAGATCTTTTCCATTCCAGCCACAAATGGTGTTTTGTGATTCTGTCAATGAGGACAGTTTAGGAGGTGGTCCTAGTCTGCCCGGAGGCCTGAAAGGGAGAGGGGAGGGCCTTTGGACATCCATGACTGTTCTACCTTCGAGGGCTTTGATCTGGAATGATGCTGCTTCAGTGAGCTGGAGTGCCACTGGCAGCAGTGACAGCAGTGTGCCCAGGGTCTGAAATATCAGTTTCTTTTATGTCAATATACAAAAGGCAATTCCAGGGAATCAGCACTTGAGATTACAGGGCAATGTAAATAGGTTGTGCGGCTTTGGGGATGATTTAAACTCACTTAAACTCTTAACTTTGAGGTTAGAAGATCACCCAAATTAGGGCTGTTGTCACCCAAGGGAGCAGCTGCATAGAAGGTAATTTCAATAAATCACACGTGTTTTGTGATTGCTTTGACTCTTACTAGCTTCTTTGCCTTCACAGAATCACAGAATATCAGAGGTGGAAAGAATCTTTTAATCCAACAACCTTGGTTTACAAATGGGAAAAAAATGGGGTTCAAAGAACTGAAGTGACTTGCCCAAGGTCACACTCTGCCACTCTGGAGATGGAAATCCAAGTTTTCTATCTCCAGGCTCTAAAGTTTTTCCCCCATCCCATGTTTCCACTCCAACCAAGCATTTATTCTGTTATTTATTTGTAATGCTTAGTTTGGTTTCGATAACAAAATAATTATCTCTTCTTCCCAAAGGAAGTTCTTTGCAAGCACCTAATAAAAAAAAGCTGTTCAGCAAAATCACAGCAACTCATACAATGGAATACAATTTCACTGGAACATGAGCAGGCAGGCAGGCAGAACATGCCTGTTATACTCATTCCTTTGTCCCCTGAGCCCTGCTAATTCTGCTGAAAAATTGCCAATTCATTAACATACAAAAGGTACTTTATGAATGTTTATTGAAATGATTTTTAAAATACATTTTATTATGATAACCCTGAGTTATCAGAAACTGTTTAATTATATTATTTATCTTTCATCTCTAACTGCTTCCAGACTCTTGTCTTTCCAACAGGTCAGATTATGTTACTCCCCTTCTCAAAAACTTCAGGGACTATTTACTGACTCTAAAATAAAATATAAACTCTTCAGCCTAGCATGTAAAGTTTTTCACAATGTGACTCCCACCTGCTTTTTCAGATAATTTACACATTCTACTAGCTTCTCTACCAAATTCAATATACCATCATCTCACCTCTGTGTCTTTTGCACAGGCTCCATTCCCCTATGTCAGGAATGACCTTACTCCTCATCTCTGGCTCTAAAAATCCCCAAATTTCTTCAAGGCTTATATGAGATACCACATCCCACATAAAGCCCTTCCTAATTTCCCCAGTTTTGGGGTCATCTCTCATAAAATTAATTTCTATTTACTTATCTGCATACTTATTGTATGACCCTTGTAATTCTTAGTAAGTTCCTCTATTTCTTGTCTTTGAATAGCCATGCCTAGTACAATGCATCTTACATAGCCAATGCTTAATAAATGTTTATAGAATTGAATTAAAAATAATCTCAAGATAGCAGGACCAGATTAAATTATGATCATCATATTCTGTTTAACACAACAGGCAAATACATAATGCAGTTTGATCTATCTCATCCAGTCACCCATCCTGGCTCTCTTGTCAGATGTCCTATTTCATAGCACTATTCCCCTTCCTTTTCCCCTGTTTGCACATGGACAGGCATGTCAATTCAATGACCTATGGATCAACATAGCATCCCTGTGAAGTCTCAGAATAAAACTCCTTTCCCTAGTTCCTATAACCCAACAACATACTTTGTATAAACTCCAAGTCTATGATCCCATCCTCTCTCTAAGACCAGGAAAATTCCATGAGGACAGAGATTGTCTCACATTTGCATTTATATCCTCATTTTATGTGTCTGATACAAAGTACCACAAGAAATAATTTTTTTCATTCATTCATTCATCAAAGTCATTCAAATTAAAAGGGTTAGTGCAAAAACTGTCTAAGTTTCAGTTACATAGCAAATCTACTTTGAGAGAATATTTCATTCTCCTACCTGAGCCAAGTAAATAAGTTATCACTATATAAATTCACAGTCAGTGGAGACCCACCTCCAAGTTAAAATTGAATAGACAAGCCATATCCAGTCAACACATCCATGGTAGAGTTCCTAGGTAATAATTTATAGTACCTGAGCTAAATCTTGGACTTAGGGCTCCCCAGTAACTGTTGCTAGTGATTAAAATGGTGAGAAAGGGATAGAGAATAAATAGGAATATAGTATCTTAACTCCCAAATCCTCAGGGTACAATTCACTCAATGTCATGCAAACAATTTTGTTTTATTCTCTTCTAAACATAGACTTAAGTCCAGTTTTGGCTTAAGCTGCCTCTGGGAAGAAGTAGTATGTATAGCAATTACTGTTGTTCTAGATATCAAGGGAAAAGTGGCCCCAAATCCTATCCTTGAGAGAATAATAATGGATTTTAATTCCTTCTCTCTTAGCAGCATTTGCCTCATTAATACATTTTACCCTCCACATGTATTCTTTTCTTTCCCCTTCAGTTTCTTCCTCTTGCATTTGCCAAATACACAGGTAAATTTCATCACTGAACCCATCTACTTCTTCTAGCTGATTGTCTAGTTGTCTTGTATTCATCTATTCTCTGACTCTACCAAAGTTTCCCAGGTGGTACTTACCATCTTTCACCCGCTTGATGATCACTTGGATGTTTCCATCCGTGGCTAAGTATTCACAACATATGAGCTTGACCTTACCTTAGTGAAGTCACTTTACTTCTATGGACCCAATTTCCTCACTGGTTTAAAAAATTAGGGGATTAGGCCAGATTGCAGGTGTCAAATATATGGCTGCAGGGTCACATGTGGAGCACAAAATTCCTGAGTTCTGACTGACCCAGGTTAAAATGTAATTGAGAAAAATTTAACAAAAATAAATAAAAATGCAATAAAACATAATGTTAATATGTGGATTTCCAATTCAATATGTTCCCGAGGGATCCTTATATACAGTTAAGTAGCCCCCTTTTCTATTTGAATTTGATATCACTGAACCACAGAACCATTAGGATTTTTCCTAATCCAAAATTTCTCTGATTCTAGGTTCATCTTCAACTCTTGAATGAGTCTGTCTATGCTTATTTTGCATAGGATTCTGTGAAGGCTCAAAGCTATGCAAGTCAAAACAATTGAATTCTGCTTACTTATTGTTTTGTAGAGCTCTCCTAAGAGAGTACATTGGTCTGTAGAGTAAAATTATTGAATGGATAAAGTGAAGACTAAAATCAGCCAAGGAGAGTGACTATAAATAAAGAGCTAGCAGCCAGAGAAGTGGAAATCAAGTGACAGGAAAGTAATGACTTATAAGCACAATAAACACCAGCATCCTCACTCTCTGCTCCAGTGTCTCTGGGGTAAAACCCAAGCAAATGCTTGCTTGGGAATTTTTTCTAAAAAAAAAGCTTACTGTGCAGATTGTCTTAGAAATTTGGAGATTGCATAAGCCCCTGAAATTAAGATGGTCAAGCTACTCACAGTCTATCTTTGGTGTCAAATGCATATAGATAACTGTAAATCTTGTACTTGCTACCGGCTGGTATCTATAAACTTGAGTGATGGTACTGTACTAACATAATTAAGAAGCATTAATCTGATTGATTCTAGCATAGTAGGCATATTGTCCATAGAAGCCTTGTCAGCATTTTCAGTATTTTTCCCATGACCAAAAGGTTCAGCATCTCATAGGTAGATCATGATTTAGGGGAAAGGGCACCAGACTAGAAATAAACAGACTTATGGTCCAGGCCTGAATTGATCACTAACCTGCTACTTAAGCTTGGTAAGTCACAACATTTCTGGGTCTCAATTTCTTCAGTTGCACAAGGAAGTACAGATGTACTCAGTGACCTTTAAAGGACCCTTCTACGTCTGATAATCTGGGATTCTATGAATAGTTGTAACTGCCTCTTTATTTCTCTCTGCCTAGTCAGATGTAGCTTTTTCCTCATTCATACCCTTCAAATAATTCCTTGACTGTCAGGGAATATGTAATTAGACACCAACTGTGAGGTTCTGACCTCAGAATCAGATTCATATTATAGCACTCTGTGTATTGATGGTTTAACCCAACTTACCTGTTTACCTGAATTCTGGGACCTCTGGATTCTCTGACTTTAGACACCTAGTTGTCTGTTAGAACTGGTAGCTTATATCTGGGATCCTGACATCCTAATTTGTTACAAATTCCTTAATCTTCATCATGCCTCACAAGAGTGTAGACCTCACATCTACACTCTAGAATAATGGAAGGAATACTGAATCTGGAGTCAGAAGACTAGTGTTTGAATCCTGTCTCCCTAATTTACTGCCTGTTGTTTCATTGTTCTAGACCAGTTTCCCCTTTTGTAAAATGAGGATATTAGACTATAAAATCTCCAAATCATTTTGTCCCATCATTTTATAAGTTCTGGTAATTCTATATTTCCTTTACTACAAGTCCTGACAACCACTTACTAAACCCCACTCTACCACTGTTTACAGGTCTGGCATGTCAAGGTAAAGGAATCTACAATGAATTCCACCACTGTGAGAACTGGAGGGGCCCTAACGTTTGCTAAAGGAAGAATTGAATCACCAAGTCATTGATTGCAATTGCCTAATTGTGGGAAGGGAGGAAGCCGTAGTGGGATGAAGGATAAGATTTTTGTGTGTGACTGTAAAAGCTGGCCTTTTTCTCTTTTTAGTCTTTTACTAGATGAAGGCTCCCTTCCTGAATCCATTCTCCTTTTTTCTTTGGGGAAGGATTGTCCTGATTTAATTCCATGTTATTCCATGTAGCCTAGAGCAGAGAAATAGAGATGAGAACGTTTGACAGTTACTTGGTATTTTTATTTCATCATGTTTTAATAAATCACATGGCCCCAATGTGGATTACTTTTGCAATAAAAATATAAAGAGTTGGTTGGCTTAAAAGAACTTTCTCAGATGCAAAGTAAGCCAATTGAGATGTTTGTATTTTTAATATTTCAGTATATATTACATATTCCATTTTCTTTCCATACTTAGATCAATACTGAATAGGGGCCAGCACTACATCATAAAAAGAGCAAACTCCAAGTGGTGTAATGTGACAGTAGTCTGTAGGAGAGTGCCCTCTAGTGGGAAATGTAGCCTTTGGTGAAGTCTGCACAGAAGCCCTGACAATTAAGGGATGGCACTGATGATACACGTAGGTAGTCATTGGGCTGGTGACCTGGGTATAATATCACCTTGTGCCAAAATTATAGTCTCATTACCTTGCTGGTTAATTAACCAATTAACTGAAAGCCTGCTTTTCTGTGGGCTTGCACAATGGACTGCTATCACAATTTCACTACCTTGTTTAGGCACACCCATCAAATGCAACCGTAGCCCAAAATCTGCTACATTAGTCACAGACAATAATAAAAGCTACCTTCACCTTCATCATCAGGTCACTTCACTTCCACAGGCTCATTTTCTTCCTCTGTAAAATGAGGGATTTGGCTTTGAGGTCCCCACCTGCTCTCCATCGATGACCCCGTGATACTAAAGCAAGAAGTAGTAGAGATCGATATGGTCCAAAGTAGGCAGGGAAGGCTTCATGGAGAAGGAAGAGACTGGTGTTGATCATAGAGGATACAGAAGACTGGGAAAGTTGAGAGAATGAAGGCAAACAGTAAGCACCAAAACTCAAAGGCAAAAGTGAGAGCTGAGCAGAGGGGAAAAATGAAAAGATCTATCTTCAGCAAGAGAGGTGAGGCCTCAATACGAGAGCCTATAATGGGAGAATGGGGCAATATCTATTAAAGTAGTTTGACACAGGAGCAAGAATCATTCCATCTATGACTGAAATAAGACATCTAGGAAGAAAAATGTGGCGCTTCTGCTCTACAAGTTATAGCAGAAAGGAACACAAGCCTATAGAATGATGTAATCCTACATATTGCATGAATATTTAACTGCAAAGAATAAAATGATATTTACAAGTACCTGCACAGGTTTGCTATGGAGTCCAAACTACAAAGTCTGAACTGAAAGGGTCCTCAAAGACATCTAGTGCAACAAGAACAAGAACCCGTTCAACAACATATGCAAAAAGGTATTCGCTATCCTTTCCTCAGAGACCAATAATGAGGTGCAGCTCAGTAGTTCCCAAAGCAGCCCATTCTCTGTTGTGGTAGCTCTAACTATTGGGAAAATTTTCCTCACATCAAATGTAAATCTACCTCTCTACAGCTTCTACTCCTTGCTCATAGTTCTGTCCTCTGGGGTCAAGCAAAATAAGTTTAGTTTGATAGTTCCTTAGCTATTTATGTCCCCCAAGGCTTTCATTGTCCCAGTTAAATACCCCCATTTCCTTCAGCTCATTCATATGTAGCATGACCTTAATGTTCTTTTATATTTGTTACATAATTTTCCCCTCCATCCTTTATTTCTTCTTCACCTGGTTTTGGGGGCAGGCTATGGGCGTGTCTCTAAGTAACAAAATTCTAATATTCTAAAACAAATAGGAACAGGCCCTCCATTTCTCCTTAACTAGCATTATTAATATCTGCCCATCCCAAAAAGCCACACTAAAACCTATCCTTTCTCATGTCTACCATTAAACCATAAACAGGAATTTGGAAAACAAAGGAAATACTTTTCATTGTGTCTCTTAGCAATTGAAAATTATGTTGAAAAGTATTTATATTAATAAGTGCTATATATTTAAAAGAAGTTCATACAAATCAATTCATTTATCACATTTTTATTAAGCAGACTACCGTCCTTGCTCCCATGAAGGAACAGAACTAAGAACGTTATAAGCAGAGAGAACAAGCATGACCATAGTACATAGCCAGGCTGAGGGCAGAGAATAATTCAGTATAATAAACCAAGGAAGATAATGAGACATTCCTAAAAATTCTCTGGTGGCATCAGACTACAAAGGGCCTTGAAGACCAACATAGCAGTTTGAACTTTATAATAGGCAGTAGAAAAGCTCAGGGTTGGGCTGGATCTCAAAGGAACATATAGCAATTTCTAAATCATGTCTTATCACTTAAGGCTCTAAGGTACTCAACAGTGATTAAAAATCCACTTGTATGCCTCAGTTCTGCCAAACCTCCTTGATCACTAATAGCTCAACTGACTAATATTCCAGGTAACTTTTGCCCTGTTTCCATTCTACTGCTGGCTACCTCCTCTTCCTCTCTCTCTCTCCTTTTACCTATCAGAAAGATGTTGGTATGAATAATGCTTTACAGTTTACAAAGTACCTTCACATACAGTATCTCCCAAAATCCTCTCTATGAAGTAAGCAGAACTTGAGACTCAAAGTTAATTTAACCTACAAATTACAATCAAAAGACAAGCCTATAGAGTGATACTATTGGTTAAATTACTTGTCCTGAATCACAAAGCAGAACCAAAACTGGAACCCAGGTCTTCTCCATCCCATCCAGTGCTGGGGAGATTTTAGTTTATTTTATTTTTTCATTTAATGAAAAAAATCTATTTTCTCTTCTTCCTACCCCTTCTATTGAAAAAAAAGTCCTCATAACAAATGTGAATTATCAAGCAAAACATTTTCACATTGGACATGGCAAAAAAATGTGTTTCCACATGCATTCTCAGTCTATCCATCACCTCTTTGTCAGGAGGTGGGTAGCATGTTTCAACCTGAGTCCTCTGTAATCTTGGTTGGTCATTGTGTTAATCAGAGATTTTAAGTCTTTCAAAATGTTGTCTTTACAATGTTAAGGTAATTATAGAAATTGTTCTCCCAGTTCTATTCACTTCACTCTGCATTCATTCATATAAATCTTTCCAGGTTTCTCTGAAATCATTCCCTTCATCATTTTTTGTAGTATAGTAAAATCCATCACATTCATATACCATAATGTGCCCAATCATTTCTCAAATAGCTTTCTGTTTTTATAATTAGGTTTGTTTTTGTAATTAGTTTTCTGTTTCCCCTTCTTTGCCACCACCAAAAGAGGTACAATAAATATTTTTGTACATTTTCCTCTTTCTCTGAGGCCAGTCTAGTGTTTATAGAATCATGATCCAGACCTGGAAGGAATCTCAAAGGCCATGTAATCAAAGACTACTTAATTCTTTTTGTGCCATGGACTCCTTTGACAGTCTGGTGAAGCATACTGATCTGTTCTGAGAGTAGCATTTTTTAAAATAAAATACATAGGATTAAATATGAAACCAATTATAGTGAAGTACAGTAATCAAAATATATTTTAAAAGAAGGTCATGGACCGCAGGTTAAGCATCACTAGTCCAGTCCAACTCCATCATTTTCCGCTATGCCACGGAGGTATAATGCATTTTATTAAGTTACTGATTATATTCTTTTCTTAAGGGCTCATCCTTATTGTCATTTTCATTGATGACCTGAGAACCTTTGGTAGGCTGGTCTCCTTATTATTCCCATATCTTCATAAAACTTTTTCAGGGTAGAAGTGATAATCTTCTTGGCCAGAAAACAAATGAGTTAAGAAGCAATGAAGTACTCATGATATTATTCTCCCTCATCCCATCAGACTTTCACGCCCCCTTGGCCTCAAATATTAGCCTTCCTAACAGCACTTAACAAAACAATTGCTTAGAGCTTGAAAATGTCTATTGTATCCCATATGCCTCTCTCTTTTTTCTATCCCTTAATCCAAAATCATTCTTTCTATTGTCCAGTTATCAAGCAAATGTTTTTTTCTGTGCTCACTTATCAAATCCCCAATCTTTTTTCTTTTAGCTTTCTCTTTTTCTGTTTTTTCCTCTTCTCATCATTAAACACATATATACTAAGAAAATGATTTCACCAAACTTGAGCATCTCCTTCATGGTGCAATTTTTTGCATTAATTTGTACCCTCTGTAGTATATAATATTTTCATCAATCAAGCCTTTATTAAGCATCTACAGTACTGATACAGCAGGCTATGCCAGATACTGTGCTAAGTTCTGGGAATACAAAAAAAAAAGAAACTGAGACAACTCTTGTTCTCAACGAGTTTACATTCTACTGGATTCTATATTCTTCCATTTTCTTATTTCTAAATACAAATTTAATAAATGTCTTTTGTTGGGGTCTGTCCTTTTAAGACCTAGAGTAATTCACAAAAGGCTGAACCCAACAGGGTTATCCTGAATACTCAGAGGAGTAAATGTTCTGTGAGCAGGGTCCCACCTTCAGGATCCCAATAGCAGTGGAGGCAGAAATTTACTGACTCCAAGTCAGTGCTGCTTGCCAAAATGAATTTCAATCAGTCCATGGAAATGGAGCTATTTTTCACTTAGAAAGTCTTTTGGAAACAATAAAAGCATACCATTGCTTGAGGTTGCTTGATAATACCCTTGCCACTACTTCCTTTTTCCTATTCTTACCTATGAAAACAGCTTTGGGGGAGGGGGAAATGTGTTTCATTACTATGGATAGGGAACCATTCCAATTTCATTTCTCTCTCCAACTCAATTATTTAGACCTGAACAAACCTCCATAAAAGCCAAATGCAGAGGGGAAAGTGTCTTGGGATAGAAATCCTCCATTCAGAATAGTGTGGGCATGAGGTATGTCACTAACTTCCCCAGGGTTCAGAAGGATCAAAGTAACAATAATTCAAACATATATTGCAACATTTAGTAAGATCAAATGAGATAATATTTGTAAAGTTCTTAGCACAGTGTCTGACACATAGTGCCAAACAAATATTTACTCCCTTCCTTTCCCCTTCCCCTAGTAAGAAAATCCCAATAAAAAGAGAAGCTATCATTTATAGCCACTTTCAGGTTTTCAAAGTAATTTACAAATATGATCTCATTTCATCCTTACAAAAACCCTGGGAAATAGGCACTATTGTTACCGCCATTTTACAGATGGGGAAACTGAGGCAGATAGAAATAAAATAACCTACCCAGGGTTTACACAGCAGTAAGTGCCAGAGGCTAGATATGAATCCAGATCTTAGCTTCTGCTCTGACACTCTATCCTGCATGTCAATTAGTTGCCTCAAGAGGGATAGAGTCTGGAGTTCAGCCATATGGATAACTCTGTCCCCATGCAGCCCATCACCTGTAAGTGCTAGTGTTCTCCTGTCTGGTATTGTTTCCTTATGAGGAGTTTGACTGATCTTTGCAGCAGAACTGTTTTTGTTGCCTTGAGAAAAACCAGAGGCTAACTTTGACTCCAGAGCTGCACTGTGTGGTGAACTGACCAATTTTTTTTCTGCACCATATTGTTTCTATGAGTTTAAAATGCAATTATTGCAAAGCTAACTATATTTCACAAGCCTGTGGTGGGCTCAGCTGGATTTATCAAGCTGTACTGAAGATGCAAAGCACTTTGGGAAATGCTGAGTTGCTGCAATGCCCTTACTGAGTTGTTGCCTGCCACTCACATATAATCCTTTCCTCATCGAAAGTGCTGAGCTCTGTGATTTTCTCCTCTTCCAGAGAGGAATAAGACAAATCCCAAATCCTACATAACAGTTTTGTACCACTTTTGTGCAACATCTGTAATGCTTTTCTCCCTGGGGTATCCATGGTGGGGAAAAAGAGCTTGTAGGACAGCCAAAGAAAGAATGTCCAACTGTATAAAAAGCACTGTGGATTTGGAGTCAAAAGGCCTGTGTTCAAATGATGGATCTGCTCTTTAGCCCCTGTAAAATATTAGGCAAGTGACTTAACCTCACTGAGACTCCTTTTCCCCATCTATAAAACATAAATTAGTTTGGACTTAAGGATCTTAAGAAGATAGCTTAGGGGCACGATGGATTGAGCACTGGACCTGGAATCAGAAGATCTAAGTTCAAATCCAGCCTCAGACTCACTAGATTATTATCCTGGGCAAGTCACTTAACCCTGTTTGCCTCACTTTCCTCATCTGTAGAATGAGCCGAAGAAGAAAATAGCAAACCACTCCAGTATCTTTGATAACAAAGCCCCAAATGGGGTTACAAAAAGTCAGACACAATCGAATGACTACAAAATGACCTATAAGGTCCATTCCAGTTCCAAATCCTATACTCCTATGAACCTATTCATATTATGAGATTGTGGAAGGGAGAGAGGCAAAGTGAACTAAATCTGTGGTTTCCTTTGCACAGCACCTCCTAGTAAGGAGAATTCCTTCACCAAATGCAGATCACCAACTGTTTAGGAGCTTGGTTTTAGACAATTAAGTACCTAGTGGATTGAAAGATTAAGTAATTTGCCAGGATACACCTAAGGTCATACGAAAATAAGGTTTTGTAACACAGTTACCAGAGCTCAGGTACCTAGGATAGACAGAAGAGGCTGTAGCTCCATATTCCATACTCTTTCCACTATACCACACTTCAACTCCTCCTTCTACCTGAAAAAATGATGCCCCCTTGCTTAATTGACTGCTTTGCTGGGATCATGGGCCCAGACATCCAGGACAGGAATTTCACTTTCACCTGATCCAGGAACAGAAAACAAAGAAAGGAATCAAAATCAAGGTGAGGCAGACCTTGACAAGGACCTCGGAAGAAAACTGGCAACGAAAAACCCCTGACAATGCAGCTCAGTCTGAATTTGTCAGTTTGTAAATCAATTGGTTTGCTATTTTTCAGAACAGGAAAAAAACGATCAATGCCTAATCTACCTAGCTAATTCAAACAACCCCACAATTAACCTTCTAGGGATCCACAAAAGAACTTATTGCAAATAATATAGAGATGATTCTATGTCTAGAAGCAAAGGGTGAAAAGCAAGCTTTCAAAGACCGTTTCCATAGTGGTTTCATTAATCATTTAGTAGCCATAGGTTCTTGGGAATAGGAGAAAGGTAGACATTGTAGGTTGTTGCCAGGCTAACCCAAAACCCTGAAATACCTTTAGATCCTTGGAGACACATGTATGTGCCCACATCATGTATTTTATGCTACATTATAGAAGATGAACTACTCTTTGTTTCATATGGCCAAGACCAAAGGACTCAGATGGAAGGCAGAAAAGAGAAGTCAACTGCCTGAGTGTGCATGCAAGCTGGGTTAATAGTCTAGGAATAGGTAAATAAAGTTCAGTGGGGAGGTGTGTGGGATCCTAGAGGATCAAAAAACAGGACAGCAACAGTCAGCCCACACTCTCTGCAGGTCTATGTCAATAGGTAAAATGAAGACACAGACAAGAAACAATGAAGCAACAGAGACATAGTTCTATAGCATTCCCTGATTCCCTCCAGTCATTATTGTTCTCTCTTACCGCCACTTTTCCTAGAACATTTTATCTCACCCTTGCCTTTCCACACTCCACCTTGAATTGACTTCCTATGTATTTTCATCACAGTTGAATCTAAGGTCTGTGAGGGCAGAGACTGTTTAGTCTGCAAGAGGGAAGAAGCAGATGAAGCAGGGAAGAAGGCAAATGAACCCAGGTTTTATGAGCATGAAGTTCAACTGACACAACTCCCAAATGGACTTTCAAACAGTATTCTAAACATTTGGTGAAATGGAATCATTTTGATTGGCTGTTTGTATTTATGTTCTTGCCATGTATATATCTTTGAAATAAATATATCTTTATAAAATCTAATTGATGTTAACATAGTAAATGAAACTGGAGCATTACTAGTGGTTAACAGTGGAGAAATACGTCTAAATGAGGGCCCAAACCTTTGTAGCAAAACACTCCCCTAAACCCTCAGGGTGAGACTAATAAAAATCATGAAAGATATAGTTTCTGGGTAATTAATAATTAATTTATTAATTAGGTGAGCTGATAATCAATAAATTGAGGTCAGAGGCCCTTACCGAAACCAAAGACCCTGCAAGGAGGTCATTGAAAGTTTAAATACCTTTGGAAAAGGGGCAAAAATCAACTCTGATTGGTTAACAATGAAAGAATAGATATTATGAGGTGGATTTTTTTCTAATGAGGGTCTAGGACTTTGATCATGTCAAGACTTTCCCAATCTCCAGCAATCTATACAAAAGAATCTATTTTCCATACAGTCCTATGGAGGAGAACAATGATAGTTAGAAAAATTCCACTTAGATAAGATGGCCTGGGTGGCGTGAATTTGGGGGCAAGATTGGGAACGTTCTTGAGAGACTGGGTTTTGAATGAGCAAGGGAAAAAGAAAGGATCTTTGTGTCCCATATGTAATATTAGTTATTAATATAATAAGAAAATTATCATTTTTCTAAAAGGATACTCTAGAACCCTGAGAGAGAAATGTAATCAGTCTTGATCTGAAATGATGAATCCATGGTTGTTTTGTTTTTATGTCCGCAGTACATACAAAGTGCTTTATACACAGTAGGTGCTTAATATATGTTTACTGAATTGAATTTCATTCACTTTGAAGCATCCCTCTTGCTATATCTACACCTTCTCTGTTTTGTGGAGTAGTAGAGCTTTGAGTGACCACAGGGAGTGAGCGAAGAAATACAAAACAGGAAGTGATGAGACATGAGTCAGGCAACAATGAGTCAGGGATGCTAATGACCAGCTCTGGATGGGTTTGGGTGGGGGGGCAAAATGTGCATTAAATGCTTTTAAGCTTAATCTTCATTATTAATATTTTCTCTACCACTTTCTGAAGTCTACAGTGACAATCAACAAAACAATAAAACAAACCCTCTTTCATAACATTTGCAGATTTCTGAGCTATAAATGCTTACAATGAAAATTTAACAGCGACTCTCTGAGAGTTGCAAGCTGATTTCAGCATGCTCCTGGGATGGCACCGCACAGAAAGACTTGCAAGGACAGAAAGAACTTAGATCTCAAGAATCAGATACAAAAACCTTAAACTTCAAAGTCAAGGAACAACAATGATGAGTTTCTCCTTGACTAGGAGACAACGAGTCTTCTCACCCTACTCTATGTGTGATGAGCTAACTATGAAATGAAGCAGTCAGAGGTCCTCTCATTAAGAAGATACCAAATGTGTGGGTTTTCCCATCTGTTCCCAAATTTATGTCTTATGGCTCTGAGGAGGAGTCAAGTCCCAAGCATCACATTCTTGAATTTTCATTCAAAGATTATGCAACTGGAACCATGAATTGATGTTGAACTGAAAATTGGTTGGGTACTGTTGTGTTTCCTACTTTCCTCTACCCCCTCATAGGAAGTAACACCATGAGGGCTAAGGAAATTGAACTGTGCATTCCTGGAACATCTAAGTTCAGAGAGGCCCGTGTACTGTCTGGAAATTTTCTGGGTCTAGGAGAGGCTATAAAGGTGCAACTGAGTGGAAGATATTGTATTATATTTATTATATTTATATAATTATATATATTATATTTATCATATTATATAATATATTTATTATATGTTTATTGCCTTTATTGATTGTATGACCAAAAGTAATATACTGTATATAGTATCCAAGCAGACCTGCATTTCCTTTTAGAAGCCAACTCTGATATTCCTAGGTCACATATCTGGGGATCGTTGGAAGTTCAGGAAGGAGGTATGGCTTCCAGTAGAACAGGGGTTCAGAGCTTATTCTAACTTGATAAATTCACACAATCCTTGCTCCAAAGTTAAATGACATGGTCGCCTAGAGTGTGGCAAAGCGGAGGAGTAAAAAGTCTTCTACTATCTAACAAGCACAGAGAGATTAATACTTCCACTCAGCAGGACTAAGCACCGTGACTGTGAGAGTGAGCTGTCTGGTTGACAAGTGTCTTATAAGGGCATTTGTATTTTAGCAGAAGATAACACCTTAATACAAAGGACTGATTCAAAGATCAGCCCTAGAGTAGGATGCACAGACTTTTCTACATACATCTTTAAGAACCAAGAGTTCAAGGGGACAGAGCCAAGATGGCAGAGTAAAGAAAGGACTCACCTGAGCTGTCCCTCAAGCCTCTCCAAATACCTTTAAATATAATTCTAAACAAAATCTAGAGCAGGAGAACCTACAAAAAGACAGAGTGAAACAAATTTCTAGCCCAAGACAACTTGGAAGGTTGGCAGGAAAGGTCTGTTGCACCAAGGTGAGAAGGAAGCGCAGTCCAGCACAGGTTATATCAAGGGAGATCAGGTCCCAGCAAACTAGGAGAAGGCCTTGGGGTGACTGAATCACTGACAACAGTGCCAGTTTCCAGACCTCTCAGCCCATAGACGTCAAAGACAACTTAGAAAGTCAGCAGGAAAGATCTGTTGCATCAGAGTAAGAAAGAAGTGCAGTTCAGTGCAGGCTGCACCAGCACAGCTCTAACCCCAGCAAACCAGGAATAGGCCTTGGGAGTCACTGACTCACCAACTGCTTCAAGAGCTCTCACCTCATAGATGGAAAGGGGTCAAATAAGTGGTAAGAAGTGGATTACAGGGATCTTTTTGCTAGCACTGAGGCAGGACTCTGTTGCTTTACCCATACTCAGAATTGGGTCACAGTCTTGGGTGGCAGACCCAGAGTGAGAGGGAGCACTAGCACAGCAGAGTTTGTGGTCACGGTGGAGAGGTGGACCCTCTTCACAGTCCAGGGAAGAAAAGAGTGCTTGTGGTTGCTCACAAATCAAAGTACAGGCCAGGAGAATAGTAAATACCTCTCTTTAGATCATACCAGCTTGAAACAATTGAACACTTACAGGTCTAAGTATATCTGAAAACTGCTGTATAAAACCCCTGAGGTTTGTGACAGTGCACCCTCCACTCTGGAAGCAGATCTCTACTTAACAAAGAGTTAAAAGTCAAGAAAAAGGCTTTGAAAATGAGCAAACAATGAAAAAAACCTCTGACTATAGAAAGTTATTATGGTGACAAGGAAGACTAAAATACACACTCAGAAGAAGACAACAAAATCAAAGCTCTTATATTCAAAGCCTCAAAGAAAAATATAAATTGGTCTCAGGCCATGGAAAAACTCAAAAAGTATTTTGAAACTCACATAAGACAAGTAGAGGGGAAATTGGGAAGAGAAATAAGAGTGATGCAAGAAATTCATGAAGAATGAGTCAACAGCTTGGTAAAGGAGAAACAAAAAATACTGATGAAAATAACACCATAAAAAACAGACTGGGTCAAATGCTAAAAGAGGTCCAAAAAGTCAACGAGGAGAAGAATGTCTTAAAAAGAAGAGTTAGCCAGATGGAGAAGGAGGTACAAAAAAGCTCACTGAAGAAAATCATTCCTTCAAAATTAGAATGGAGCAGATAGAAACTAATGGCTTTATGAAAAATCAAGAAATTATAAAACAAAACCAAAAGAATGAAAAAATAGAAAACAATGTGAAATATCTCACTGGATAAACAACTGATCTGGAAAATAGATGCAGGAGAGATAGTTGAAAAATTATGGGGCTGCCTGAAAGCCATGATAAAAAAAAAGTCTAGACATCATCTTTCAAGAAATTATCAAGGAAAACTGCCCTGATGTTCTAGAACCAGAGGGTAAAATAGAAATGGAAAGTATCCACCAATTGCCTCCTAAAAGAGATCCTAGGAATATTGTAGCCAAATTTCAGAGTTTCCAGGTCAAGGAGAAAATATTGCAAGCAGCCAGAAAGAAACAATTTGAGTATTGTGGAAACACAATCAGAATAACACAAGATCTAGCAGCTTCTACATTAAGGGATCAGAGGACTTGGAATGTGATATTCCAGAGGTCAAAGGAGCTAGGCTTAAAACCAAAAATCACCTACCCAGCAAAACTGAGTATAATACTTGAGGGAGAAAAACTGAATTTCAGTGAAATAGAGGACTTCCAAACATTCTTGCTGAAAAGACTAGAGCTGAATAGAAACTTTGACTTTCAAATACAAGACTCAAGCATGAAAAGGTAAACAGGAAAGAAAAATCACAAGGAACTTACTAAAGTTGAACTATTTACATTCCTACATGGAAAGATAATATTTTTAACCCCTGAAAGTTTTCTCAGTATTAGGGTAGTTGGAGGGATCATATACATGGACAGAGGGCACAGGATGAGTTGAATATGAAGGGATGATATCTAAAAAAATAAAATTAAGAGGTGAGAGAGGAATATATTGAGAGAAGGAGAAAGGGAGAAATAGAATTGGGTAAATTATCTTTCTCATAAAAGAGGTTAGAAAAAGCTTTTACAGTGGAGGGAAGAGGAGGGGATAGGGAAAATGTGAACCTTATTCTTATCAGATTTGGCTTAAGGAGGGAATAACATGCACACTCAACTGGTATGAAAATTTATATTACCTTACAGGAAAGTGGGGGGAAGGGGATAAGGGGGTGGAATGATAGAAGGGAGGGCAAATGGAAGGAGGGGATAATTAGAAGTAAACACTGTTGAGGAGGGACAGGGTCAAAAGAGAGAATAGAATAAATAGGGGGCAGGATAGGCCAGAGGGAAATACAGTTAGTCTTTCACAAAGTGAGTCTCATGAAAGTATATTGCATGACTACATATGTATAACCTATTTTTAATTGCTTGCCTTCTTAATGAGGGTGGGTATGGAGGATGGAGGGAAAGAAGTTGGAATTCAAAGTTTTAATAACAAATGTTAAAAGATGTTTTTACATGTAACTGGGAAATAAGATATACAGGCAATGAGGTATAGAAATCTATATTGCCCAAAAAGAAAATAGAGGGGAAGGGGATGACAGAAGAATATGTGGTAGAAGGCAGGGAAGATTGGAGGAAGGGGTAATCAGAATGTACACTGTCTTGGGGTAAGGGAAGGGAGAGATGGGAAGAAAATTTGGAACTCAAAATCTTGTGGAAGTGAATGCTGAAAACTAAAAATAAATAAATTAAAATTTTAAAATAAAATTAAAGAGTGAGAAAGGAATGTACTGGGAGAAAGAGAAAGGGAGAGGGAGAATGGGGTAAAGTATCTCACATAAAAGAAGCAAGAAAAAACTTTTTCAGTGGAAAAGAAGAGGGGAGAGGTGAGAGAGAGTGAGTGAATCTTACTTTCATCAGAATTGGCTCAAAGAGGGCATAACATATACACTCATTTGGGTATAGAAATCTATCTTATTCTACAGGAAAGTAGGAGGGTAAAGGAATGATAGAAGTAGTGGTGATAGAAGGGAAGTCAGATTCTGGGAGGGGATTGTCAGAAGAAAAATACTTTTGAGGAGAGACAGAGTGAAAGGTGAGAACCAATAGAATAAATGGGGGGTAGAATGGTAGGAAATACAGTTAGCAAGAGTAACTATAAAAAATATTTTGATGCAAGTTTCTCTGATAGAGACTTATTTCTCAAACATATAGAGAACTGAGTTAAATTTATAAAAATAAGAGCCATTCCCCAACCGATATATGATCAAATAATATGAATAGTTTTCAGATGAAGTAGTCAAAGCTATCTATGGCCATATGAAAAAATATTCTAACTCACTATTGATTGGAGAAATGAAGATTAAAACAATTTTGAGGTATCACTTCATACCTATTAGATTGGCTAATAATATTTAAAAGGTAAATGACAAATGTTTGAGAGGATATGGGGAAAATGAAACATTATTGCACTGTTGACAGAGTTGTGAACTGATTCTACCATTCTTTAGAGCTATTATGACCAAAGAGCTATAAAACCATGCATACCCTTTCACCTGGCAATACCACCACTATGTCTAAATCTCTAAAGAAATAAAAAACAAAAAGGAAAAGGGCCTATATGTATAAAAATATATATAGTGGCTCTTTTCTGGGGGCCAAGAATTAGAAACTGAGGGGATCCCCATCAATTGGGGAGTGACTGAACAAATTTTGGTATGTGATTATGAAGGAATACTACTGTACCATAAGAAATGATGAACATGATGCACTCAGAAAAACCATGTCCTTAAACATAGAAGAGTTGAAATTTTTATTGGTAGAGGGAAAACTCATCACAAAGATGACAAAATGTATTAAAATGATATTATTCCCTATATCCTGTTCAATTTGTCTGAAGAATATTCACTAAATGGTTATAACATTGGATGTGATTTCTTTATTTTTCTAAACTCTTATCAGTCAGTCAATAAGCATTTATTAAACACCCACTATGCATCAAGCACTATGTTAAGCACCACAGATTCAAAAAGAACAAAAGACATGTTTAATCTCTTTAAGATCCATGGGACCATTACGATGGGTGCCATCTTGAACTCAAATTTCCCAAGATGGCATTTGCATCCTTACGTAGACACAGATTTTTCTCTTTTCCTATTTCAATGCCCTTGTTGGCTTGAGAACTTCATGTACTGAATTCTTGTTTCCTGTATGAGTAATGCCTATAAGTCTTAGCTTATTTATAAAAATGATTGGCATGTTCTGAGCTCAATGAATAATAAAACCCACTAGCTCAAATTGTCAGGACTGCCTGTTTCTCTAGGCTTTTATTCAGATGACCAATCAATCAATTGTTTCCAAAAGAGGAATAGGAGATTTCCCAAAGTCTCTTAATCACATTCTATAGTAAATTATATTTTAAACTGTAAAAATATACATCACTTACTAAAATCTTATTCTTGAGTCTCACTGTGTTATGTGAGTGATTCTTGAAGACTACACCAGAAAAGTAAAAGTGATGATAGGTCCTACTGAGCTACAAAGATTTTGAATATAGACCTAGTAATGAAGACCCGAATTTGAGGTATTTAAGTTAAGTTCAAAGAGTCTCATCAATAGGTTGCTTGCAAGAGGAAGAATTTTTCAGCCTTAGCAGCACATGAAGGCTGTCTACTAAGGGGTTGCAATCTCTATAAATGGAGAAATACAGATCCTTAAAAGTTTGAAGTACAAAACTAGATGCACAATATTAAGGGAACAGATTTTTCCTCATTTCTACAGCTTCTAATTCTATGTCTTCATATACAGGCAAAGAAGATTCATGTTTGGGTTGACTCAGAATATTCTCAATTGTAAAGGAAAGATGTAATCTGTTTCTTTAGATTCAAACACAGATTAGGTGATCTCTAAGATTTCTTTTAGTTCAAAAGTCAATGATCTTTTGAGGCTGGTAAGTGGGATGACACATTTTAGAAACATCTTCATCAACAAGGGTTGATGACAATAATAATAATTACTAATCATAATAATAATATCTAGCTTGTATATATTGCTTTAAAGCTTATAAAGTACTTTATATAATAATATATGTTGTATTTATAGAGAGTTTTAGGTTGTGGAAAGCACTTTGCACACTGCTTCTCATTTGATCCTTAAGGATACTATTCCTATTTTCAGATGATAAAATTGAGGCAGAGAGTGATTTTGCCAGCATCGCACAGCTAGACGATGACAGAGGTAGGATTTAAATTCAGGTCTTCTTTATCCAAATCTAGTACTCTATCTACTGTATCATCTAGTTGTCTATTAAATCAAAAGGGGTTTTAAATCAGCCTTACTAATCATAAAGTTCAACTAACCACAGCATTCCAGTAAACCAAAGTCTTACTATAGTGAAATGTTAGCAATGATATTGATTAGTGCCTCAATTTACAAATTTCTATTGATTTTTATAGTTTTGTATAACCCACTCCAAGACATGGTCTTATATTAATTGGGACTATCCTTCATGTATAAACAAAAATAGGCATCTGACTAAGAAGTATGCATATACATGAAGACAGCACTGAAAGGTTCCTCTACTGCAAAAATGTTTAATTCTCTAGTTTACTACGACACACAAAATGCCATCTTCAAAGACACTGTTAGGAGTAAGACATGGAAACTCCAGAA
This sequence comes from Notamacropus eugenii, assembly GCF_028372415.1. Lineage (NCBI taxonomy): Eukaryota > Metazoa > Chordata > Mammalia > Diprotodontia > Macropodidae > Notamacropus > Notamacropus eugenii. The sequence goes on from NC_092874.1 coordinate 92,740,188, forward strand.
GCTGCTTATTAAAACACAAATACCTTTGCAAGGGATAATAATTTCAGATTATTTTCCAAGGTAATAATCAGCCAGAGGAGATTCCTAAAAGAATAATACCTGGGACAAATAAGTTTTTATGGTGAGGAGAAAAATGGAGGCAAAGCAGTAAACTCAGGGCATGCTTAAGACCACTAAGCTAATCAACAAGCACTAATTGTTTGGCATGGTCTTAGAAGTAAACTGAGCTGGAGCCCTCCGTAAGGAAGGGGGAGGGAAGGGTGCAACCAAGAAACTCGAGGGATATCACAAAAGCATTAGATACCTGAATGACTAAGAGACAAAAAGGAAAGATACAGAATGGGGGATGGAAAGTGACATTTTTTAAAAAAAAAATTATACTATAGAAATGCTTGTTTTATCCTATAAAATTAAAAATAAAATCAATTTAAAAAATAAAACGTACTACAGATAATTGTTTTCAGTTCTGAGTGCCACATATTAGAAATATTTACAAATCAGAACACTTACAAGAGAAGGATGACCACAAGGGTCATAAAACCATAAAATCATAGCTTTACAACTCAAAGGGACCATACAGGTCATCTAACGTACTCCCTTCACTTTACAGGTGAGAAAAATGCAATCCCAAAACACTAAGTGATATGCACACATAGTAACAGAACTAGGTAAGAGAACCGGATTTCATGTTATAAGAACACTGGTTAAAGGAAATGGAGATGTTTTAACCTGGAGAAAAAAAAAATGAGAGAATTAAAAAAAAACTTCAAATGCTTTGACCAAGTATTTGAAAGAGTTTCATGTAGAAGAAGGATTAACCCTAGTCTGCCCCTAAAGGGAAGAATTAGGTGTAATGGGTGGAAATTTCAGAAAAAGAGATTTTTGGCTGGATTTAGGGGAAAGCTTTCCGAAAATGAGAACTATCCAAAAGTGGAATGGACTCAAGAAGTGATGGGCTTCTCCTAACTCTAGGGTAATCAAGCAGGAGCCAGATGACCTCTTGTCAAGGATTCTGTAGAGGGGATACCTATTAAATACAGATTGTATTGGTTGACTTTTCAGGTTCCTTCCAATTCTGAGATTCTGTGTGATGCCGTGATTCTATAACCTGCTTCACAATTTTGCCTTGTACCAACTCTGTCAGCAGATACTTGGCAGATTAACTATACCTGAAGAAAAAGCTGAGTTGCGTGGAGACAATCTACCAATGTTTCCAACACCTGTGTGTTCATTTTCACAATTTGATTTTGAACTTAGTTTTCAGCTAAGTGGTGCTGACATTACACATTTTTCTATCACTGGAGCACACATTACTGCTGTGTAGTCAGAAGTATGGAGAGGTTAAAGCAACCCTTGTCAAGACTAGCACTGAGGGTCATTATCTTGGACCACTTGCACAAACAGCCAGATAAGATTTGATGAAGTTCTTTGGGGTTTTATTATCATGAGGACCACTTGTAAGCAATTCTGCCTAGCATCTTATGGACCAAAGCATTCAACAAAAACCTTCTCTAGAGTCACAATCTTACGCTTCCCATACAAGTCCATTCCTACAGTGTTGCCTCAGATTATCTTACAATAAAATACCACATTTTACTCTTTCCTGAAATCATCCCAGCTGCCCTATACAGAACTGAGATGTACTAGGGGAAAAACAAGAAGTCTTCAGCTCACTGGAGACATGGGACCATGTGCTACATATAGCAAAGGAGCTTAGGTAATATTCAGGTGATGCTGTTTCTCCTTTCTGTAGTGGAAAAGGGTGAGAGCCAGGTAATTTTTCTGAAGTGGTGTGTTTCATCTTCAGTAAAATGTTCAGGAAAGGGTACTGGAACTGAAATTAGGAGAAACATCAAATGATGCCCTTAACATTTACCAACAGTGTGACCTCTGGCAAGTTGGTTAACCTCTCTGAGCCTCAGTTTTCTCATTTGCCAAATAGGATTTTTTTAAAAACTGAAGTAATACCTACTTCACAGGGTAGATAATATGTGTAAAGTGTATTGTAAACTGTCAATATCTGTATAAATGTCTGTTATTATTTATCCCCTTCAATGTAGCAGGAGAGTCAAAGTTGTTATGTGACCAAGGAGGCATTGCTGGACTCTAGATGGTCCCTGACCAAATCAGCTTTCTCTCAACTCCTTGGAATCTACCACAAAGAATAAAACTACCCTACTCCTCCTCATGTACTCTCCATATACAAAATGTATAAATATATAGCCCCCGGTTTAACTTCCTCCTATAACAGAACTTGCTCACTTTGCAAAGGACCAGGTCTCCTTTTTTATAGAAATATTCATATTATGAATGTCATCTCCTAAGGGATTATTCTAGGTTCTCATATTAGTGGAATAGAGAGTTCATATACCTTCCAAGTATAACTTTTTAAAAATTCTTTTTTGTTGTCCTCAGTATTTTTATGAGCCTCACAGTTCATATTGGTATCTCCTCCCACTTTCAGTTGCATATAAACCATATTTGCAGACCAAGTCCATGCTGTATAATGCCTGGGAAATTTAAAGTTTGTAACACCTAAAAGTGCTTCATCAATTCCCCTCACTTCTCTTTGACTATCTAGCCATTGCCAGATAGTGTTTAAAATCCTCTAGACTGCAAACAGAAAATTCAGGCCTACCACAGAGCCAAGAAGAGGGCAAAAGGTTGGGAGGACTACCAGACATCACCATTAGGTAACTAATGATCAATGAGGCCATGTTCAGGAAAGTTAGCAATATCTCAGGATGTGATAAAGGCCTTTCTTGTTACTGCCTAAGAGCTTATGGTTATCTCTGGGACTCTATAACCTTATCCTGTGGAGTTTATGGTAAGAATTTTTCTACCAGAGCACACTGGGAGGTAACTCACCTGGGCTAGAATTCACCTAGTACTGGGTGCTATTTCTCCTATCAGATATGACCTCATTTCCTACCCAACTGGAGTAGGAAATTTTGGACTTCTTATGCTTCTCCACTAGAAAAGTCCTCCACTCTCCCACTTTTCAGCTGTTATGTGTTGTCTTCTCCTGTTAGATGGTAAGCTCTTTGAAGACAGGAATTGTGTCTCTTAAATAAGATACAAATGTATCCCCAGAGCTCAGCACAGTGCCTAGCAAATAGTAGGTGCTTAATAAATGTTTACTACCTATGAACCATTTCTCCTCTCTTAGACTTTACTTTCTTCTGGATAGTGATTGCTATATTTTGTCCAGTTTGAAAATCGGTTTTCCTTGATGATTTAAACAGAACCAAGAGAGCAGAGTAGATGTGCTTTCTCTCTGTCATCTAATGTCATGCCATTTGAACAAAGCCATACATAGTCTTTTCCTTTACATGTTCATCTTCTCCTTCCAAGTATAACTTTTTAAAAATTCTTTTTGTTGTCCTCAGTATTTTTATGAGCCTCACAGTTCATATTGGTATCTCCTCCCACTTTCACTATCCTCCTTTTTAGAGCTTCAGGTCATGAACTAATACCAATCTTTTCCCTAAACCCTTTGAAATTTATTTTCTTAAAGTTTAAGATTCATGAGCAGGTGGATAACATAGTGGAAGAGTGCTGGGCCTGGAGTAAGGAACTCTAATCTTCAAATCCAGCCACAGATGCTTACTAGCTGTGTGACCCTGGGCAAGTCACTTAATGCTGTATGCCTCAGTTTCCTCATCTGTAAAATGAGCTGGAGAAGGAAATGGCAAACCACTCCAGTATCCTTTCCAAGAAAACCCCAAATGGGGTCATGAAGAGTCAGACACTACTGAAAAACAACTGGACAACAACAAAGGATTAATGTAACGCTGTACATAGATTTTCTTCCCTATTGAAAACTAAAATGAAAGGTTCCCCCAGGGTTACTGTCATTCCTGCGTCACCAATCATTTCTTCCAAACTTGCTCAGACCTAACTCTGAAGAGTCAATTCCCCACTTTGCTTCCTCCAAATTCTAATCAATAGAAAGGTCAACCAGGCAAGTGAAAGCTCTGAACCCAACACAGAATTCATAATACAGAACTTTTAAAATTATTCTTAATGCAATTAAATTTTATTATAATTATAGTATAGTTACAATGGTATAATTAATAGTAATTATGACATAATTACTATTAGAAGTAATAATAGCTAGCATTTATATAGAGTTTTAAGGTTTGCAAAGAAATTTACATGAAATCTGATTTGATCCTCAAACAACCTTCTGAAGTAGGTGCTATTACCCTCATTTTATAAATGAGGGAACCAAGACTGAAGGAAGTTAAGTATGTGTTGTCTGTGAAACGGTTAGAAGGCCAATATCACTGAATCAGAGTATGTACTGAGGAGAAAGTATAAAAAGCCTGGCAAGATCAGAAGGGGCTAAGCTATGCAGGGCTTTGAGCATCAAATCAATGATTTTGTATTGGACCCTGGAAGCAATAGGAAGTCATTAGAGTTTATTGAATAAGGAGGGTGATATGGTTGGATCTGAGCTTTGGGAAAAATCACGTTGGTATATGAATGAAGGATGGGTTGGAGAAGGGAGAGACTTGAGGCAGGCAAATCCACCAGCAAGCTATTGCAATAGTCCAAGCTGAGGTGAAGGGGGCATGTACCAGAGTGGTGACAGCATCAGAGGAAAGAAGAGGTATACTTTCTCCTCAGTACATACTCTTTGATTCAGTGATATTGGCCTTCTAACTGTTCCACAGACAACACACACTTAACTTCCTTCAGTCTTGGTTCCCTCATCTATAAAATGGGGGTAATAGCACCTACTTCAGAAGGTTGTTTGAGGATCAAATCAGATTTCATGTAAATTTCTTTGCAAACCTTAAAACTCTATGTTACAAAGGTGAAATCAATAGCAATAGATTGACAATAGATTGGATGTAGGGGTAGAGGGAATGTGAGAAATAGTGAAGAGTCAAGGATGACACCTGACTTGTGTAAGCCTGAAGGACTGGGAGAATGGTTTTGCCCTTAACACTAATAGGGAAATTAGGAGGAAGAGAGAATTGGGGAGAGGGGGCAGAAATAATAAGCATAATTTTGGGTGTATTGAATTTAAGATGTCTACTGAACATCTAGTACAAGATATCTGGAGGTCAGCAGAGGCATTAGAGCAGGACTATAAATTCATCAGCATAGAGATGGTAATTAAATCCATGGAAACTGACAAGAGCACCAAGTGAAATGTATAGAGGGAGAAGAGAAGAGAACCCAGAACATAACCTTGTGGGACACATACATGGTATGATTTGAAAGAAGGTCTAGTAAAGGAGACTGAGACAGAGCAGGCTGATAGGTAGAAGAACCAAGAGAGAGTGGTGTCCTGAAAACCTAGAGAGAAGAAAACATCAGGGAGGAGAAGAGAGTCAACAGTGTCAAAGGCTTTAGAGAGGTAGAGTAGAATGAGGATTACCAGTGAGAATATATCTATGAATTACTTTTTGGAATGGTACTCACATTCTAAATCTTCCAAAATCTGGGCCTTGAATCCTTGTTCCAAACTAATATGATCCTTCTCCCTTTACCAACCAGTGCTTAGCACAGTGCCTGGCACGTAGTAGGGACTTAATAAATGTTAATTGATTGATTACTTAAATATACATACCCATTCCCACTTTTGTGCCGCTTCACCTGCCTGCAATGTCCTCCTCTTCTCTATGTTTAGATAAATCCTACTTATGCCTCCAGGCTTAGCTCAAGACCCATCTCTTCTATGAAGCCTATGCCAGCCTCCTCAGCCCATACTGATATCTTCCTCTTTGGTGCTGCAAAGTAGGCAACAGCTTAAAATGCAATACACAGGATGCACAGTAAAAAGAATTTTTATATGATTTTAAAATTAAATATTAAACTTATTTAATACAATGTAAAATATACAATATAAAATTAATAAAAATTAAATATTAAAAATAAAATTAGAAATAAAAACTTAATGCCAAAAAATTATATTCCTCATACCCTACAGTTAGTTATTTTCTGATAAAGCAAGCCATATATGTTACAGTGAAGGAAAAAATAACAAATGGTTTAGGAGGAGTAAATTTTCAAAGTGTGCTTAGGGGCACACAAAATTCTTTGTCTTGGCTCTAGTGTAAGTGATATTTGCCAATTATTATGTAACCTCTTCCTCTGTTCCTTATGTTTTGATGTATGTGTACCATTTCCTTTATGAGTCTGTCAGCTTCTCAAGGGTAGAAACTGTCTGCTTTGTCTCTCCAGTACAGAACACAATGCAGAGTACAGAGTGAGCACTTAATAAATGTAACTTCTATGTCGATTGAGCTCTGGTGCCTGTAAAAAGACCCTTGTTTCACTTAGAGCAGGAGCTTTTAGCCCTTTTTGTATCATGGACTATGTACTTTGATGAAATCTATAGAACCCATCTCCAATTAATGTTTTTTTAAATAATTGAAGGAAATGCATAATTTTCGTTAGAAGTGGGCAAAAATAAAAGATTATTTTTTACTTATATTATTTTTTCATTACTATTATTTTTTGTTATTTTTCCCCATCCTATTTCAAAAGAGTCATGATTCTTATCAAAAATCCCCTGAATCTATCTAGCAATCACTTAGACATGCATGGACTTCAGGTTAAAAACTGCTGAAACTAGGGAGATTCTCTCAATAATAATCTCTAGAATTCATGTGGTCCTCAGGATATCCCTTGGGAACATAAGAATTCAGTTCATGCATCTCTCTAAAAGGACCTTCATTTCCTTTGAAAGCACTCAGACTAACAAGACATGGAAAACAGGACAAGTTTTAAGTAATCCAATCGAAAATTCAAGACAGGATCCTATCTAAATTCTCCCACAGTCAAGAACCTTTTTTCTCCATTATGAAGTCAAGCAAATTTCCTTTAGATGGGTCCATTTTGAAGCTGTTTAACCTGAGTTAAGACCAAAACAAAGGCTATTTCAGTGCCATCAGAACACAAGAGGAAGAAAAGTCACACCTTGCCCAAGTAATTCTAAACTTCTCTATTATATTTATTTAACAGACATAATTTGCTCAAGAGACAACAAGAGAGAGCAGTGACTTACTTCTGCTGGGCATGTACAATATATAAATATTTGATGATAACTGTCTCTCAGTCTCCATCTTTCTGTCTCTTTCTTACTCTCTTTCACTCTCTATTCCCTACTATTGAGCTAATAACTGCAACCTGATCACTCCCTGGTTCATCTATATTTTACATTAAGTTCTTCACTTTATAGTGAACTTCAAAGGAAGTAGCTTGAGGGGGCAGAGCCAAGATGGCAGAGTGAGAGCAATAACTCACCTAAGCTCTTGGACAAACTCCTTTGGATACCTCTGAAAGGAGAATCAAAGGAAGTAGCTTCCTAGTACAAGTGTGTGTGTGGGTGTGGGTGTGGGAGGAGGAGATTTAATCCTCCTATTAGAAAAAATGATATCCAACAACTGGGGAATTGCTCAGCAAACCATGTATATCAATGTAATGCAATACAATCATATCATAAAAATGACAAATATGAAGGAAGCCAAGAAACATGGAAAGATACATGAAGCAAGGCAATGTAAGAATAACAGACATTAAAAGAACAGATTATAGTTCTTAAAATTAAAAGAACATATATATTAGCTCCAACTATATTAAAAAACTGAGGACAACAAAACTTTATAAGTGCCTAGACAGAAAAGAGAATGGAACATTGAAAAAATAAATCATTTTTGTTGTTATTTTAGCAATTACATTGTTTTTTCACTTTCTAAAATCAAAATGTAAATATTTCAGATTTCACAATATTATTTGGGATTCAATTCCATATTCTATTTATTTAATTATGCAGTATCATTAAATTTATAACAAGAATTATTTGTGTTTCTCTCTGTGTGTGCATTTTTAAACAAGATACAAAGAAAATGAAAACCACTTTCAGGGATTCCTCCCTCCTTGCCTAATGAATACATGACAAAGGAAAAATTTACCCGTGCATAAATTTTCTGAAATTCAGGGAAATTCTTTATTTAACTAGGATATGACAATTAAGTGACTCAGGGTCTTCAGCAGTACTCTTTTAAAATACATTCTAAATTGTTCAATTAAGCATGGGGAAATCATTCTTCTTTCTTCTCAGTGCTCTGGCAATTGAAGTTTATATTGGTCCATGTCTATTTAGTGAACCCACCTTCCTTCCTACCTTTCAAATTATATTAGAGGCAATAATGACATTAGTTCAGATTTCTCCCAATATCTTCCTTAGAACCAGTGCAACCCATCACAAACTAGAATAGTGTAATGGTAATTTAAATGGAAAATCTTTCATATTCATTAATAGGCCCTTGTGACCTGCCTGGGTCACATGAGTCTGAGCCACATGGAGCCTGTGGTGGGAGGAGTTTGCTGAAGGTGTAGAACGGGAAGAGGTGGAGCTAGAGCAGAGCTGAGAGGAGGTTAGTCATGAGAGCAGTCAGAGCTAGGAAGCATACAGGCAGCTGGCTAGTGTGAGTGATTTTGTTATTGTTTGTAATTTTTTTTAAGAGGGCCTGCTTGTGATTTGTTTAATGGAGCTGGTTTGTGGGAAGCCTAGCAGGAGGAAGGCTTGAGGCTGGTGCTGTTCTCTGCATTGTTATTTTGTATAGATTTTTGTTGCTATGCTGGATTTGGCTTTCTGGTGTCTGAATGAATGTTTTGGCTCTATCTTCCATGTGGAGATTCTGTGGTCTTTCATTTGCACCAGGATATTCATGGCCAAGGAAGGCGCTGTGAATATTGCGTTGGCACTACACTATGGCGACTAGGATGGGATCTTCATAAACTAAAAGGAAAGTATGGGGTTTTGTGTGGCTGGGGTAATTGTCTGTTGTTTCTCAGTTGTGGTGGCTATGGTTTTGTGGAGCCCTGGGAGGTGGAGGTGGCCAGAGCCAAGGTTCGAGTGGATTAGTCCAGCTCCTGACTGTTCCAGAGGAATGAAGACTCTGAAAGCGTGTTGTATTCAGAACCCAGACCAGAGTGGTGAGAGCTTGGAATGGAGCACTGAAACCTGAGCAGAAAATTGCCTTCCTACTGACACCCCAGAAATGGAGAACTGCCTGTGTGCTGACCTTGGTGAGGTGAGCTGTGGAAAGGGAGCGGATGTTGGAGCAGAGAGCTGCCTGCAAGCAGACCCAGGTGGGAGCTGGGAGCAACCGGCTTCTGCTGGAGGAGGAGGAACCCAGGAGCTCAGAGTTCAGCCCTGGGGCAAGATGGGGACTGCACAGCAAGCACTGTGTGTGCTTTTTTGCAGCGTTCTCCTGGGATAGTTTGGGACCCAGGGGCTGGAGTTGCCTGTGGTATGTGGAAGGAGGTGCCATGTATACCCCCAAGGACCCTACCCTGATAGCTTTGCTGCCTAGCTACCCCTCAGGATTTAAAAGGGGTGGAGGCACCGGAGCATTGTTAAGACTGGGACTTGGCTCATTAAAGCCTACACCTGGGAGTGCAGGGCAGAGAAGACACACCCCTAAGAGGATTTTATTTGGACATTTTGTTTGGGATTGAGGAAGGAGGAGCTGGCTGCTCATTTCCCAAAGATTCACCCCCAAGAATGATGTCTTGTTATGTATTCTGCAAATGTAAAGTTCATGATGTTTTTATTTTGTGGGAACTATGTTGAATTTACTTAAGAAATGTTAATACCTGTTCAGTTACAAGGTGCCCATGTGTAATGGCTGTGAAAGATCTTGGGGGCCGACTCTATTGAAATGCCTTTTTTGCTTATTGTTAATATCATTTTGCTTCTTAATGGGAGGAGCTTCCCCACCCTTTAATGAACCTGACTATTAAGGAGAGTTAGATTCGGGAAGGTTTGTAGGAAGGCCCACACCTTTTGCTGATTGCTAATGAGGCACTGGGTCACCACCCTCTAGCTCTGAAAAGAGTGTATGTGTGTATACACACACACATATACACACATACATATATGTATATATACATGTATATACATATACATATATGTATATATACATATGTGTAGTCTGAGGGGAGATTTTGCTTTGGGACTTATTGACTGGAAGTACTTTGGCCAGATGAGACTTTGGGAAGTCTCTAAGGAGTCCCCCAGCTTTGAAAACCCAATGTTGGTGCTTCCCTCTCTGGTAACTATGTATATATGGTCAGACAATCGTCTGTTGATCTGTGATGTATGCCAGTTTGGAAGCGCTGTCTCTTGATTTAGATTTCTCTGTATTTTTTGTGATACTTGTGCTTGATTAAGGGAGATTGTTAACCCCTCAAAAGTTGCCTTTCCTTTTATGAATGCAGATCTAAGAACTTGAGATAGTGCCCCACCCCGTGTATATTGGGGTGCTTACTGTTACAAATAGATAGTATCTAGATGTAGAAGTTCCTCAGGAAAGTAGGAAAAATGGTTGTAACTCTCACAAACATCATAAGAATTTTATCTCTAGAAATGACTTGAGCAATCATCTGATCCAAGAGTTAGTAGTCTTTTAATGGAAAACTATTTTTTGCAGTCATCTTAGAATACAATTTTTGAGAGCTACTTTTTTAAAAGAATATTCATATGTATTTTTTGTTGTTGTTGAACAAGAATGGACTCTGTACTCAGCATGTCTTACTTGGCAGAGACATAATTTGTATTTAGAGTTATAAGGGAACAAGCCTTTCAAACACAGAAACAGGCTTCAAAGAAGCTCCTCACCAATCTGCTCAGGGCTCTACATTTTTTATACTATTTTGAAGAAACAAAAAGATGAAATCAAGGGAATAAACAAGATGAATGGAAGTATACAAAATTGGGAAATAAATGAGAGTATGCCAACTTAAGTTACAGTAACCAAATTGTAATTGGAAGATTCTGGGAAGAAGTAAAACTTGAACACTCACATTAATTACTGCAAGTTGAAGAGATGCTGGTCTCTCAGTTGCCCACAATCCCTTGCAGCAAGGTCAAGTTCTATAGAAGCACAGCAAAATTCAGACCTGGAGTTTTGATTCCGTACTTTGATAGTTTTATGGATCATCAATGTATATACTCTCTTCAGTGAATACAACTGATAACCAAAGTGTGTCTTCACATCTTTTGCCCCTTTACTACCATAAATCTCCCACAAGGAGTCCATCTAAAATGACAGAAGCATCCTTTCTATAAACATTGTAGGACCCTCTGCCACACTGAGACAGACTGACTTAAAGGGAGCCTTCACCTCTAGAAAAGAGACTAAGAAAGCTATTTTCTGGATTTGCAGGGAACTATAAGCAAAAATCATTTTGCTTATAGATGCTTCCTGTTTGGAGAATAATAAAAAATAATAAAAGTAAATATAAATATATATAAATTCATATATAATCTAAATAAAAACAAAAGTAAATAAAAATATGAGAATCACCATCTCTTGGAAATTGTAAAGAGTAACAATGAAAACAGTTCTTTTATTAAGTAGCAAAGATCTAAACACAAAATACATTCTAAGTATTGAGAAATGACTAAACAAATTGTGGCATATGAAAGTGGAATGTTGCTGTACCATAGGAAATTATCAATATGAAGGAATGAATGAATGGATAAAAAAGTATGTCAGAAGTACATGTTATGTGCTAAATTCTAAGGATACGAACACAAAAGGCAAAGTCAGTCCCTGTCCTTAAGAAACTTCCATTCTAATGAAAAGAACAACAGGGAAAATGAAGTAATAGACAGAGAGAAAACAGTATAGTATAGAAAGTTACCGAGATAATGAATGAGGTTCACCAGAGTAGATTAACAAATTCAGCAGAGCATCCATACAAACTGATACAGCTAAGTGTGCTGGACAAGAAGAATCATTTACACGATGGCAACCACAACAATATGAAGAAAAACAAGCTTGAAAGACCTCAGACCTCTGATCAAAGCATCAGATGAGAGTGACTTCAAAGGACTAATAATTTCTCACATCTTGATAGAGGCAACAAATTCAAGAAGCAAAATGTGATACATTCTCAGACCTGTTTTGTTGTACTATACATGTTTGTTACAAGGGAGAGATAGTACTCAGGGAGGTAAGGAGTACTAGGTTAGTGGGTTCCTGGTAGATTAGATATGAGTGCAGGGGGAGAATCATTAATAAAAGAACAGAATGAACAGATGGAAACTTAAAAGGTACAGGAAGTACAAATAGGCAATTCTGTGGTCTGTTAAATATGTGTACGTATGGATACATATGTATGTGTGTACACACACGCACATGCCAACAATCAAGTGTACATGCCAGAAACTTAGTTTCTTGTACAAGACTCTTCTCCTTTTGTATATCAGAGGTTGGTGTTCATTGATTATTCAGTTCACAATTTTTTTTAATGTAGAAACAGTACTTTGGGGGAGTTTAACTATAAGTGAGTTACTATTTTCTTCAGTATGAATTAACTTTTCTTCTGTGATCTTTGCAAACTATGTGTTTATAAGGAAGGTGGTCACTATCTACTGCATGGGGTCTTATAGTGAATTTCCCATATTTGTGAGACAGGTCATGACAGAAGAGAGCAATGAGCATTTTAAATTATAGCAAAGCCCCTCATGTCATATGAGAGTTTCTGACACAATGTGGCAGGGGGTCTGGCTTGGCCCATTGATTACCATTTTTATTAAAGACTTGGGTAAAAGCATAGATAGCATACTCATTACATTTGGAAATGACACAAAGCTGGGAAAGATAACTAACACACTGGAGTACAGAGTCATTTTTGACAGACTAAACTATTGGAGTGAATTAAATAAGATGAAATGCAACAGGGATAAATATAGATAGAGCCTTAGACTTGGATTCTGAAAAATCAAGTTCATAAGTACAAGGTGGGGAGGCATTCCTAGACAGCAGTTGTTCTGAAAGAGATCTGTGGATTTTAATGGACTGTAAGCTCAATTTGAGTCAACGGTATGATGTGGCAGCCAGAAAGCAGTTGAAATCTTGGGTTTCCATGAGAAGCATAATCTCTAGGGATAGGGAAGTGATGATCAATCAATCAACAAACATTTATTAAGAACCTGCTATGTGCCAGGCATTGTGCTAAACACTTGGGATACAGAAAGAGGCAAAAGACAGTCACTGCCCTCAAGGAGGTTACAATCTCGTGGGGGAGACATGCAAACAAATCTATATAAAATGAGTTATATACAGGAAACATAGGAAATAATTAACAGAAGGAAGGCACTAGTATTAAGAGGAGTTGGGAAAGGCTTTCTGTAGAAGGTGGGATTGTAAGTGAGACTTAAAGGAAGCCAGGGAGGTCAGTAGTCAGAGTAGAGGAGGAAATAGCATTCTCAGCATAGTGGATGTCCAGAGAGAACACCCAGAGATATGGAGTGTCTTGTTCATGAAACAGCCAGTGCCACTGGATCAAAAAATATGTATAAGGGCATAAGTTTAAGAAGACTGGAAAGGTAGGAGGATACTGGGTTATGAAAGATTTTGAATATCAAACCGAGCATTTTGTATTTGCTGCTGGTGCTCACTAACTGCTGCCCTTGCCAGACATCATCTGAAGGTCTAGGTGCTATGGTTTAAGGATACTGAAAAGTTAGAAAATGTCCACAAGAGGGAAACCAGGATGGTAAAGAGCCATGCCCAAATCTAGGTCATATGAGGGTGAAGCCAACAACCATGGAGAAGAGAAGACTCAGAACTGAATAGGAGGACTCTTCAAGTACTTGAAAAGCTAGAATGTAAATAAGAGATTAGACATACTCTGCATCATCCCAAATGGCAGGATCTGAAACAAGGAGTGGAAGTTGCAAAGAACCCTGTTTAGGCTTGATGTAAAGACACATTTCCTAACAATAATGAAATCAGCTATCTGAAGAGGTGGTGGGTTCTCCTTCCTTCGACATATTAAAAAAAAAAAAGATTGGATGACATCATGTTAAGTATTTACCTTTTCTTGTATGAATTAACTAGATGGTCTCTAAGCTCTCTTTCAACGCTCAAATTCTGTGTTTCTTTGACCAGGGTTAAGTAAGCCAACTAGTAAGCTAATGCATAATGGTACTTGTTATCCTATATTCAGGCACACATGGAACAATTCAAAAACCTATGATCAGTTCTCCAGTCAAAATGAAGTTAGTAATCACAATGAAATACAGGAACTCTTCTTGGAATATTATATAAAAATCTGAATTTAAGAATAGAGAAATACACAAATATACTTTGGAGAGACAGGAGCAGAATCTAGACAAGGAACCGGCCATGCAAAAGGTCAGAAAATTGTAACCTCTGTGCACAGAAATCTCAATTTCTATCATCCACCAGAAGCTCTGAACTTTTACTACAACATTTATAGCCTAACATCAATGAACAAATATAATACCTAATAGCCATGGAAAGAAGAATTTTTTCTAGTACCAAAAAAAGTGTTTACAGAAATTAAGAATCATATTAAACTAGGTTCATGATTGTACTACCTACGCAGGTAGTTTTTCCATCTTTTCCATCTTTTCCATCTTTAGTTCTACCTCTAGATAGGGATTGGGATTTCTCTGGATTGGGATTTAGACTCAGTTCTGTCACTTATGAGCTTCATGACTCTGAGCTAATTGATTCATTTATCTGGGCTCTGGTTGCCTCGTCTGTAAAGTGGGAATAATACTTGTCTGCCTGAAGGTAATGGGAGATAGACCAAATGATCTCTTGAGTTTCCTTGCAGCTCTAAGATGGATGATTCTAATTACTCAATTCTCTCTCCCATCCCATAAGCCAGAGCATTAAATTTTAATCTTTACTGTTTCCCAAGGGAACCAAAATATCAGAAATTCATTGCTTATCTCTTTAGAGCTCTAACTGGTTACTCTTCCCTCAGTTACTCACTGAGTAATTGATCACTTGCCTGGACAGCTGGCCCAGTTATAGAGAGAGACTTGTAAGAGATGGGAAATTTCTCCAGTCATCATAAGGCTCACCAGTGGTCAGAAGAGGTGAAGAAGTAGAGACCTAATGTACCTGACAGGCAGAAATATTGGAGCTAATAAGGTGCAACCAACCGAAGCAGGGGACACTAATGTCTGATTGGGAGTCATTCATTAAGGAGCCAGTTCAATGGCCTGTCAGCCTATTAGCATATTTAAATACTTTTAATCCAGTTTCATCACTGATTAAAACCGCTGACAAAGGTGGAAAGTGCTGATGAACAGAATGAAGCATGGCAAATACTATGAATATAAATAGGTTTACCAAGTCTGGGTAGATTGGTGGCAGATTTCATCTTGGAGTCAGACCAAATCTTTCTTTCAAAGCGTAAACTGGTAGAGTCAGAACTGTATTCCATAAGAATGCTTTGCATTTATGTAATAATCACCTCTTATAAAGGAGTAGTAGAAGAGGAGGAAGTGGGAAAAACACTTAGAACTAGACTCAGGGGACCTGAATTGAGTACAGGACCTGTATGTGAATCCTAGGACACTCCAGCATGAGGAACTCATATCTTATTAGAGCAACAATGCTTTAAATCAGTGGTTCTTCTAATACTGAAATTTTAGGTACCAGGGAGAGATGGCTATGGTATAAGAGTGAAGAAGGACTGTGAATTGCAGCTGAGTAAGAATTTTCATCCTTATAAGGTTAGCTTTGTTCTGAACCCCAAAATGGGCCTGGCGTTGGGGCCAAAATATTGGGTTTAGACCCAAGTGGCTTCCGATCCCAACACCCATATACTGATTGTCAGTGTCAATCAATTTGTTAAGAAAACCTCATTCTAACTCTCCTTTGCAGTTTTGTTCAGTGGAGTCCTTGGGATGCTTTAAAGGACCTTGGCCAGTGACTCATATTCCAGGATAATTATAGGAATTAAAACAAATTTCAGACTCTTATTACTCAGACAGGAGTTTAAAGGACTGGAAGTATCAGTAAGAGAAAAGGAGTTCAAAGTCTGGCTTTAAAATGCCTATATGAGTTTCCTTAGCTTGGTGACTAGATGTGGTTGGTTGGGGCTTCTGTTACTATAGACTTACAGATAACCATACGGTTATAACCATGTAATCTGACCTGTGTCTTGCCACTGGACTCCAATGACTCTGGAGTAGTGAGGCTGGTGACTACACAGCCCTGCCTCACTGAAATCCAATTCACTTGCAAGTCAAGTGACACCACTGGTCCTCCTTGAGAACTAAGGACAAATGACAACAAAACAATTGATAACCATGCTCAAGATGTGGCAGACCTTTCCCCTTATTCAGAAGACCAACCACATGGTGGTCACAGTAACAACTCAGCAAAGCAACTGCATTTGAAGACTTGAAGAGAGCGGAAAATTAGCAAAGAAGCAAGATCACAGCAGATGATTATCATACGGCAAAGAAGAAAAGTAACAGCTCAGCAGAGATGCACAGCAGGCATCAAATGGAGATGTCCCAAAGACATCTAGAGATACAGATCTGGAGCTCAGAAGAAATATCAGAACTAGAAATGTACATTTAGGAGGAATCTGCCCAGAGATCACAGTTGGAGCTGTGGAAGTAAATTAGATTGCCAAAGGGAAAAACTACAAAAAAGAAACAAAGAGAGACAAAGAACACAGAGATTACTTCACGCTAAGAAATCAGGAATAGGATGTATAGCTTTGGAAGGAGCCAGAGGAGTCATGAGGATAATTAGTGGAAGAATCAAGAGAGTGTTGCATCTCTCAAGTCAAGGGAGGAGAGAGCTCCCATCTTTTTCTGTTTATAGACCCCTCCTATACTTGTATTTAAAATAGGAACCCTTTGAAGGAGCCAGTATTCTGAAACTATTCCAGGGACTTGGAGCTTCAAGATCTCAGTTATTTGATGATAAATGTTGAAAAGTAGGCTCTATAAACAGAGTGAATTCATTATCTCTCTCTACCTCCAGGTTCACCCTCTTTCACTTGTCCATTTCTCAGTCTTTTAGGAGCTACCTAGGAGACAAATGGTATGTGGTATTCATAGATTATTTTGCCTCTTATCTTTTTTCTTTTTTTTGAGGGAAAGAGATGTGGATCAAGGGAGTTGAAAGATTATGAGATACATCTTTCTTGAAAAAAACTGGCTTAATCCAAATTAATTCCATGTATCACTCCAGAAAAAAACTGCAGTTTCTTTCTCAGAACCAGCTACCACTTACCCTCCAATGCCCTCCCTCACTGCTGCTTCTGAAGGAGATGGTGCCTCAGAGCTTTTTTAAAAAGCTCCATTGTTGCAGTAAAATGTAATACAATAACAGGACAGATCTAATTTATGGAACACCTTTTATGACAACCTCCCAAAGGGCTTAGTATAATGGCTATAAAATTGTGAAACACATTGTGGAACAGATTTAATTTTTAAAGCAGCTGAAAATATACATTAATGATTTACCATCATTACTCCTCATCAGGTCTTTAGGAATACTAATAAAATGAATCTACCTATAGTTATTTCCGACCAAGTGTTTCATATTGGAATTCAGTTTGGTTCTTAATGCATGTAATGGGCCAATGAAAATAATGTGTATTTTTTAAAGACACATGCAATTGTTTCAGCTGAAGAGACTTCTGGCTTCCAGCAACAATCTACATTTAACCTCCTTCTGGTTCCTGAACTACCTGCTTAGTCCTCACGTTCCTGTATCTTGATATGTTTACAAACTATACTTGCATTGATAAGACTTTGATGGAAAGATGCCCTATTTTTTGCTTATTTTATTCATAAGCTTTGCTTATAAAAGACATGTATAATCGAACCTTCTTTATCTAATTTGTCCCATCTGAATCTATCTGGAAGTCCCCACACTTCTGAAGGTTCCCCTGAATACTGCAACCTACAATGTTCAAACTCACTCTACTATGCTGCCAAAAAAAAACATCCCTGTTTCTTTACTGAAATGTCACAAAGGATAAATGACTAGATACCAAGGTTAAATGTTGACCCTCTCAAAATCATTCATAAAATGTCCTGAAATAAAGTCATAGAACAAGAATAGCCATGTTGGAATCTCACTGTATTGCTGGCCTCAGGCCAAGGTGCAGGACTATATTATAGGCGAAGCAAAGTTATTACTGCTGGTACTTCCAATAATAAATCCCTTGGATGGGGTCAGAAACGGACAGCTTCTTACCGAATGCCATGCTGTTATATTGAGGTTTTAATGTTTTGGGGTCCTTTAGTTTACTCAAATTGAATGCCAAATACAAGCCTTCACCAGACTTCAGCAATGAATTAAACCAAATATTATCCAGCCCCCAAAACCCAGGTTCTTATTAAGAATCAAAGGTTCTAAAAAGAGTATGACATCGACCAGAAGCTTCCTTATGTAAGGTTAGGTAATAGATGGGGAGAGAGACAGAGACAGACAGAGAGAGACAGAGACAAAGAGAGAAACAGAAAGGGAAAGAGAGACAGAGAAGCAGAAACTGAAAAATAAACAGAGGCTGAGAAACAGAGACAGATACAAGAGGGAGGGTAAAAAGAGGGGGGAGAGAAGGAGGGAAGGAGAGAAGGAGAAATAGAGAAAGAACAGGGAAGGAGAAGAGGGAGGAAGGGAGAGAGGAGTGAGGGAAAGGGAAGCTAAGTGGAAAGAAAAGGGGAATGAGAGAGGAATGAAAAGAGAGGGAGAAAGGATGATAATGAAATCCAAGAGATAATGAAAGAAAGATAGTGTCATAAGTAAACATCCTAGGAGTATCTTTCTGGTGTGTTAACTCAGACACATCTGATTGTGTGATACTTCATCTTTTGAGCTTTCCAGAGACTAAAAAATATGGATGCTTCTCCATCTCCTCCTCTACCTTCCTCCTACTCCCAAGTAGAATTCCAAAATATTAAAGCTGAAAGCAGTCCTAGTGATCACTGAGTCCAACTATTTTGCCCCTATTTTGTAAATGAACTGAGTCCCAATAAGAGAAATGACTTCTTAAAAATCACACAGCTAAATGACAGGACTAGACCCAAAACCCAGATATGCTGAATGTTGGGGTCTTTAGAACCCAAAGCATGATCCACATACCAAGTATATGAAGTCAGAGCAGAAGTCAAAACAGAGCAGAAAAGGACATACAATAAGCTCAGCTGCAACACCCCAGAGCAGAGCTACTAAATACAACAGTGCTTCCTTGAAGCTCATTTTCTTTTAGAGATGGCACCAGACAATGACTGAGCCCCTTTAGCAAGTAAAGCTGTTGGATTACAAAAGTGGAGAAAAGGGGAAAAGGCAAAATGAAAATATGGCTGTGCTAAGTATTCCTGGGTGATCAATTATTCCTGATGACACAAGGTTTTATGTGTTGTAATTAAGATGGGGGCTGCCCCTTTGGCATAGACAACCAAATAGAAAATAGGGTATAAATAAGAATGTATACATGTTTGATGAAGTCAGGAAGCAAGGTTATGAGGAACCCTGACGGAAGGAAACTTGATGCATACAAACCAATAAAGTATGTAAAACTTTTTGCAAACAAACTATAAAATGTTCTATAAATCTTAGCTACTACTACTAATAATAACTAACATTTATATAGTGTTTGCTGTGTGCCAAGCTCTTTACAATTAGTACTTCATTTGATCTTGACAACTAACCTGTGAGGCAGGTGCTGTTATTATCCTCATTTTACAGAAGAGGAAACTACAGTAAATGGAGGTTAAATGACTTTCCAGGGCTACAAAACTTGTAGGTATCTGAGATTGGATATGAACTCAGATCTTCCTGACTTCAGGTCAGCCACTCTATCCACTGAATCACCTATCTTCCCTAACACTATCAGTATGAAGAACTCATTCCCTCATGATTTTGAGGGTTGTTGTATTTTTAAAGATTTTCTTTCCATATAGCTTGAAGATTGTGAATATCTGGTATGGCAGCATCTATTTAAAATGTTATTCTCGTGTTTTTGTGGATTAATGTTATTTCCATGTGACTATGGGTAACAGTTAGTTCTATAATTATGATCCAGTTCCAATATAATTTGTGGAGTGAGTTCTCCAGGATATTTTGAGGTTCCTAGTATGGTGATTCATTTTCTGTCAATCCATAAAGGACAGTCATTACTATTCATCCAATTTTCTACTAGAATGGTCAAAATCTTGGTTAAAACTGAGACTTTTTCTTAATGAGATAATCATTTGAGTGAATGTTCTCCATTGACTTCCAAAGAAGATGTCACTGAATTCCATTTAAGATAAAAGTCTATAAGCTAAGGATGGAGAAGAACCAAACTAATCATACATCTATCCCTAAGGAGTTGAGTGGGAATTCAATTCATAGTGCTAAAGAGGTCAAGGCTGTGGGATTCCATCCTTATGTGGAAGAGCTAGCTGTGCTATGTTAAGTGGCCACAGACCCTTGCGAAAGTCAGCTATTCGTCATCGTTAAAACCAACTGAAATTACAAGGATCAAGACTTTAAACTCTTTGAGGACCAAGACTGTGTTGTTCTTTTTATCACCAAAAGCCAACACAAGGCTTAGAGTATAGTAGACACAATAAAATTTTATTTTATAGAAGGGATCATCATAAATCCATTGCCTTTGTTGTATAACCAACTCCAAGTTTATTATAATGGGCCAATAACATCATCATCATCATATACCAAAGTACCACCACATAGGTAATCCTAGCACAGACATAGATTATGGAGGAAATTGCTTTAATGGATTTTATTCACCTTGTCTATCACATGAACTATTTAAATATTCCAATAAGTTAACTACAAATTAAATCTTCTTGCTTAAAGCCTACATAGGAAAATTCTGCTAATGAAACTTCAAGGGGGCAAGAAAGTACTTTGAACTGGAAGTCAAAATACCTGCTTTCTAGAAACTAAACAGTATGAATGCTTTTTTCTATGTATCTATATTTGTCTCTCACCATACAAGTTAGAGTCTTGGAATGTTAAAGCAGAAAACAATCTTAGTGATCATATCCCACTCTATCATTCCATATTTTACTGGGAGTCCCAGCTCTGTCAATAGCCAGCACTGCAACCTCAAGCAAATAATGTAACATCTGAGCCTCCTTTTGTTTTTCTATAGAATAAAGGGATCAAAATAACTGGTCTTTAAGGTCCTTGTACTATTCTAACATTCTCTTATTCTGTAATGCTATGACAATTGAGAGAGAAGAAATCTCTGCCAGCCCAGCATTTGGTCTCTTTGTCCTGGATGAATTTCACCATTCCATGCTCTACTTTTTCTAATCATCACGTTGCCATGCACATAACCTTGACCAAGAAGAATATTTTGCTCTAATCACATTTTCATCATATGTTTCCAATTTATTCATTGTCATCATCTAATACCTGTCCATACCACATCTGTCCTTCAGTATTCTCTTCTAAATATGTTGTATTGTCTATGATAAGCACATGTTGTGTCACCCAACAGAAGGAAAGCTCCTTGAAGGATTTGTCTGTATGTCACGTAACACCTAGCACAGTGCCTGGCACATGGAAGGTGCTTGATAAATGCTCATTGGTTGATGCTAAATGCCTGACCTGCTCACTTCTAAAAAGTCATGTATCTAAGTTGATATGGGGTCATAGAAAATTTATAAATGAGCTCAGGGCACTGGAAAAAATGTTCTAGTTCCTTTGATGCAGTTCATATTTATATCTAATCCAGTCATATCTAATGAACATTTATTAAGTGCCTTCTAAGAGTCAGGCACTGTAGTAAGTGCTGGGAATATAATTAATAAAAAGAAAAATAGCCCCTGCCCTGAATGAAGCAGACGAGGAAGAGATAATATACAGAAGGAGGAAGAAAAACAGGGGGAGGAACCAGGTGGACCCAACTTGGTAGCATCTTTTCTCATGGAGTTCAAACTGGCCATAGTAGCAGATGCAAAGGAGAGTTTCTACCCTCCATAAAGGAAGGCATTGGGAAAAGTTTTGTACTCCACCCTCCAATCAGGGAGGTGTGAGGCTAGCACTATGATGATGAGATTAGAGGTGATGAGTTTAACATGGGAGGGGCCTCTTATTCCCTGGGAGTTGAAACCAGGCAGAACTGCAGCTACAGTGACTATAACCACAAAGCACTTTCCTCACAAAATATATCTGTGAAGCACATTCAAGTTCGAGTTGATCAAGCTCATTTTTAGAAATGAAAAAACTGAAGCTGAAAGAAGTAGAGTGATTTGCCCAAGGTCACACAGCTTATAAGTTGTAGAACCTGGTCTACCCAGGTCTTCAGATTCCCAGCCATGTTCTTGCCATTTGACTTTGCAGAAGCTGATTCTTAGTCAACAAATGAATCTATGAGATTCAATTTCCAACTTTAATGTTGTGGGCAAGATAACAAAAAACATGAGGCCAGAATCCCAGGTGGTATATGGTGGAGAAAACATGAAGCCAGAAACTTGGGTTCAGGTTTTGGTTCTGCAAGTAACCTATCATGATCTAAAGGCAGCTGTGTCAACACTCTAGGTGCCAAATCCTTCATCTGCAAAATGGCAGCTTTTAAATAATCTCTAAGATACTTTCCAGCTCAAAAATTCAGCTTCTATGAGACACATATTAAAAAAAAACAACAACAACACAGTCCACCCTTTTTTTTTTTTACTCATTGAATTAAAGCAAATGAAGAAGAGCCTGCTGTTTTGTGAAATGGTTAAAAAATCAGAGGTTGCTGCTGGACATGGAGATGAGCTCAAAGGTTCCAGGGAGGGAAAATCTCCTTATTGCTTAATCCCCATCTTGCCAACAAGCCAAACATAAAATCCGTTAATCAAAACTAATAACTTCAGCTAAGCTTCAAAACAATGAATGAGAAATAACTAATGCATTTTCTGTCCATCCAAATTCACATAGATGAGATTGAAAATGTGTTCCCAAGTGATGCCAGAGAAAAACAGTCACAAAGAAAAGCAGATATTTTAACATGAGGATGTAATGATAGTTTTCCAGAAACAACTTAAGCCATATGTGCAAAGAAGTTTGACCTAATCTCTCTGCTCTGCCCACCTCTCACCACTACTTGACCAGAGATCACCATTACAAGGAGGACCAGGGGGAGGACATGATATCCATAGACATGAAGAATAATTTAGGGAAAATAAGAGAATGCACACTAGGAAATATATGTGTGATGAAGGACTGGGCAATAGAAGCCCAGTCCTCAAGTATTCAAGGTATGTGCTTTGAATGTTGCTAATACACATGGGGAATTCCGTGAGCCTGCTTCCAAAAATACATGATATATAATAGAAGTGTTCTGTCCCCAATTCAACATATTCACAGGCATTCTGTTACCATTTCCTAAAGTCTTTTGACTAAGTACTGAGCCAGAACTGAGAGTGCATATAAATGACTACAAAGGAGAAATTATAGTTCTCTCTCTCTCTTTGTTGGTGATTATCAAAGAAAGAAATGCTATAAGTGTCTGGGTGAGGAGATAAGCCTTAAGCCCTTACTTCCTCCCTCCCAAGCCACCAGGCGGGCTATAGGCACATGGTCTTATTCTCTCTTCTATGCCTGTTATGCTTATCCTTTGCTAGCTTTAGATTAAGGAGCACTGGAGACAGAATAACCTTGTGATTCAAAAGGTCAGAAGAGCTGCTAAAGGATCTGCAATGGGAATACATAGCACAGTCTGCCATAACCACTACAACTGAGCCCAGTTGGCCTGTAAAATTTTATTTGACAGAACCCAACAGAGGACTGAACCATGATTGTTAGAGGCTCTTTAGTGGCTTTCAGGAAAACCATGTCCTGCAAGCAAGTAACTTGTCCACTGGCTACAGCTTACCCAAAAGTGAAGCTGCTAAGAATTTTCATGAACTCAGTAGCCTGCAGACAAAGATAAAAGGGGTGTTCAGGAGGGACTTGCAACTCTGGTATGAGGACCTGCTGAACCTTTTCAGGGCTGCTCACCAACCTTTGGTGTCTACCTTTCATCCAACTTTCACCTGTGGCTCCAAGAAGCTGTAACATGCACAGCAGACACATCCTGGTAAAACTCAGCAGATAGGCTAACCCAGAGTAAGGGTAACCAGTAGGCCTCAAAGCTACCAGTGAATTAGTGGGATATCTACCCCAAGCAGGTGAAGACATCCACTGTTGGAATGGGCAGATGACAACAATTTGTTCCAATGGCCATGAGGGCAGCTGAAGCACTCTCTGTGGATCACTTAGAGCTTGGTCAGACATCTAAGATGGCACAGTCATCCACTACATCCCAGGCCATTGGCAGTCATCCTGACATTTATCTTGCCACTGGACCTGACTCTGAAGGAAAGAGTGAAGCTGATGACTTTGTGCAACTCTGCCTTATTTAAATCCAATTCATACCCAAGTCAAGGTATTACCCATGATATCAATGGTCCTCTTCAAAACAGGAATGAACAACAACAGCCTCAGGAGATGAAGCAGTCAACCACCAGTGAAAATGAGCATACAATCACATATACACCCCAGCATTGCAGCCTATGGCAGTCATTCCTGAATGATGAGTTGGACTGGTAAAGGACCAGTAGGCAAAGTACAGAGATAGGAGTTATGTCAAAGAGAAGTAGAACAGGAAAAGCATCTTCTTAGACATCAGCACCCTGGGGCAAAGCCCCAGTCTCCTTATGTCATTACTAGACAGCAAAGTGGGTAGAGCACAGGACCTGGAGGCAGGGAAGCCTCCGTTCAAATTGAGCCTCAGGCACTTACTCCCTATGTGACCCTTGAGTTTCCTCATTTGTAAAATGGAGATAACAATAGGTAGCATCTCCCTCCAAGGGTTGTTGTAAGGACAAAACAACATGTCTAAAGTGCTTTGCAAACCTCAAACTGCTATGTGTATGGTAACTATAATTATGACTCTATGATGTTAGGGATCCTGTCTAGACTAATCTTCCGATTTCCTCCAGCAGCTTTCACACTGCCCTGCACTTTAATGAAGTTGGCATTGATTAAACGTACTATGCATTTAATTTATATTTGCTGAATGTTGAATAGTAAATAATATTTTGACAAAGTTCCAGATGTTTGAAGACCAAGAGAGATAGTTTAGGTTGTCAGATTATTTCTGTTTCTATCTCAAGTTGATAAAATATGTCTTGACAAACTCTTCTGAAATCCTCTACTATTCTTGCAGAGCCTGAGGAACATAACCTTAAAAAATGATTGAGATTTGATACGACGCTCATACCCCTCCAAACTGAGTTAGCAATTCAGCATTTTCCAGAGCTTCCACATTCAGGGAAAGAAGAACATTTGGGTGGGTAGTCCTGCTTTCTTGACATGTCCCTGTGCTTTAAAAACAAGACTGCTCAAAATTAAAAGTCACCAAAAGCATTTTAACTACATCCTTAACTTGTCGCAGGCATCCCCCCAAAATTTCCCCATGTAACCACGTGCAACAGTCATGAGTTAAGAGTACAGCACTTCCCCTTTTCCACTGCAATCACAGTCGGAAGGCGAGATTCATAGCAGCCATTTTCAATTCTTGTTGCATCATTTGTCACGAAAATGAGGCATTAGAATTTCAGTGCCTAATATGCTCTGTGAGTTATAGCACGGAGTGGGGCTGCTCCTTTGGTATTTCTGATAATGTGTAGCTTTGTCAAAGTCTGACAGCAAGCAATCGGTTTAAGTGTGTCTTAGAAAAGTGCACTCTTCGTGTCCAAGTGGCTTAGGGCTGGGGGGAAAAAATTAACACCACTCCAAATGTCACTTAGAGGAAAACCTCACATATAAGCAGGAAGCCACTGTGACCTCCCAGGAAAGACATCTAGGGTGTCTCATGTCAACAGAGAAGAAAGACTCCATAACCTTTCCAGATTTATAATAGCGAGCACTAATATAGTGCTTTGAGGTTTGCGAAACATTTGATATATGGTTCTTACATTGGTTCTTACAATACCTTGGGGAAGGCAATGGGGGAGGAGGGACAAGATGGGAAGGGTACAAAGGTGTTGCATGGGATAAAGATGACTGAAGGCCATGGAAGGTGGATCTAGGTATGGTCTGCCTACAGTGAATCCTAACCAATCAGAAGGTATAAGGGAGAGCCACAGTGCCAGGTGAAAAGCAGTAGCTAGGCTCTCATTTCTGGTCACTTTTTATTTCAGTTACCATCCAGACCATCCCTACACACTGGAGGAGTAAGCAGTTGCCACTGTAATGTGATTCAAGCACTAAAAGTCTCCATGGCCTCAAATCTCTACTGTATCCAACCTTCTGCCCTCAATGATTTAATGCTGGAAATTCCCATCATTATATTCACTCTTTATGAGACTTCTTACAGATATGTATATTTTAATTAGGTTAAACCATTAGAGTTATTATTAAGGGATAACCTTTATTAGTCAAGACCACAGCAGGAATATGATGATGAATTTAACCCCATTAGCAACCCTTATAGCAGAGTGTGGGCTTCTGAAAGAATGCTGCATAGGCCTATGTACTATTCCCCTTGGTTTGGCTCCCAGAGAGAACCAGGATTAAGCCTAATCAGGGATTCAGTCAAGAGTTGGCTAGAAAAATCTTCAATTTATAGTAGACCAAGTCTTCCTTTGCTATCAGGTAGCAAATAGGCAGGACCTACATGTGAGAGAGGCATACAAGTATTGGAAAAGCAGGTCATCTGTTCAATCAATCAGTCACTAAGCATTTTTTAAGCACCTATTACATACCAGGCACTATGACAAACACTGGGAAGTCCCAACCCTTGTGGAGAGCTCACAATCTAATAGTTCGCATGTAGATAATTCAGAAGCATGAGGATACAAAAAAACAGAAGCAATAGTTATGGTCAAAGACCAAGCAAGAGTCCAAAGTATTAGGTACCCAAAATGAGGTTGAACTAATCTGAAAGTGAATATTTTCCAATTAAATTGAAGGTTCTGAGCCCCCATACTTTTAAGTCTTAGTTTTGACTTGCCTTCTTGGACTCTAGCATAAGCAACAGTCTTGCTTGCTTATCTATGAAAAACTAGTAAGTGCTAACAGAAAGGCAAAGATCTGGAATGTAGGTAGTCTTTCTGGCTATGTCATTCAGCAGCAGTAGGAACTGTCATGGCCAACTTTCTAAAACATATGAATATGATCAAGTTTCAGGACAAGATAGGAAATATCCACAGACAGGATGGATATCTGGAAAACTTCAATTTGTAAGCAGTGCTGACCACAACATGAGGCATTTGAGATAAGACTTCCTCCAATGTGACCCTCCCAAAATGGATAATTATAGGAACAGTCCTAATCTTCAGGGTTCTCACCTCTAATTGTGTACATTCATATTATGCTGTCATGACTTATATTACACTGGAAATAGGTAAAATTCCTTGATCAGTGATTAAGATATTTTACTACCTGAGGCCACAAAGCTTCCTTTATCTATATGTCAGTGGAGGAATCAACCTGTTATACAATACAACTGTCATGTCTTGACTAAAATATTTTTCTTTTTCCCTTATTAGCTCTATTATACTTTTTCCCCACTTTTAAATCTGCTTTTTCCACATAGTCTTATATGATACTCCATCACATATTTGTTCTATCTTCTCCCCTACTTTTACTTTGAAAATTTTGCTACATATTTATCTATTCTCTCCTCCTTGGCTCCAATGTCTAAAAAAGCACATGTAGCCCCTATTTTTCCCAATGTCAACTAGTCTTCTCTTTCCTATTCCCCTCCCCTCCTATTCCCCCATCATCTTCTCTTGGAGCTTATACCATCATTCCCTGCCTCTCACTCATTTTCAACTGCTCCCTTCACCCTGTCTCTGGCTAAGGGCCATTAGGTATGACACAAGAGTCATGTCCAATAAGACCTTGCCTCTGTCCAGAGTGGGAAGGGGATGTATAATTTCAATATGAAGAAAACCTAAATAAGAAGAAAAACAGAATAACTGATTAAACACTTCACCTTAACTAATGGGAGGGTGCATGATGTCACCCCTAAACAGGCTAGAATGAGAGCCATGGTGATTAAAAAGTGAGCAAAAGGCCTGACAACCTTTCAATTTCACAACCACCTACTCATAAATTAGCCCTCTGCCTACATTAATATGAGATAATCTGAAAGGAGCAATAATTACTAAGGTGGTCATAAGAAGAGAAAATTTAGGGACATGAAAGCTGTCTTCAGATATTTGAGAAGCTGTAATGTGGAGACCCCCCCAGAATAGAACATGGATCAGCACGCCTAAGTTGTAAAGAGGCAAACTTGGGTTTGAGGTAAGAGTAAACTTTCTAACAATCAGAACTATATGAAAGTAGTTCCATGGAAGTGGTTTCTCTCTCACTAAGATCTTCAATCCAAAAGGCATATAAAAAGGGGAGTCTTATGCAGACCTAGGATGGGTTAGACAGTCTCTGAAATCTCTTCCAGATTTACAATTCAGTGAAATTTTCAATGAAAACAACTTACTACCACCACCCAGCCCCAATACCAAAGCCAACCTTTTGAACAACATTCTCTTGGTTATGTTAAATGATTATGAATCATGGAGCACCATGATTTGAAAACAATCTCAGTTTCAGGTAACTCAAGGCATGATGTCTTCTCGCGACATGGAAGCAAATCCAGGTTTTTAAAGGCTATGCCAGGAAAGCACAAGGTCTATCAGATTTTTACCAAATTGTAAAGCCAACCAATAGACTGGACTGCACCTAGGGATGAGTCCACCTAAGTATGGAAAGATACATCACCAAAAGCTTAGCTAATAGACTTTTTTTATCAAGGTGATCATGAAACAAACAAAATATTCAATGACCATGAGAGCTGTATAGCCGCCCTTCTTTTCCCACAGTATTACACAACCCTTCCCTACTGCTAGTATCTTCCCTCTGAGACTACCATTTACATTTGAGATATATATATATATACATATATATATATTCATATTCATATGTGAACACTTGTTTGTATGTTGTTTCTACCATTAGAAGGTGAATTCCTTGAAGGCAGAACCATGCTTTTGCCTTTCTTTGTATAATCAGGGCTTAGCACAGTGACTCACACATTATAAGCATTCAGTTAATGCTTGACGACGTTGTTAATGAAGTGATAGTGGTAAAAAACAGAAAATGACACTAAGAATGACAGAATTTTTGGATCATTTGAAAATATTAATTTCTAAGTGTGAGATTTTTTTCCAAAGATCAATAAATGGGCACACTGCAGGAATTCAGTCATACCCATACTGATATTCTCATCATGCATAAAGCCAGAGGACAACAAAGAAGTTGCTGTTGAATAACACAATGTTTGATCAGCTCTGCTCAGAAAGGATAATCGGAGAAGTTCATGAATCATCACAGAATTTAGAGTTGTAAAGTATCTCATATGTCACTCAATACAATCTTCTCATTTTATTTATGAGGAAACTGAGGCCCCAAAAGATTAAATGACTCTTATCATACACCTAAATGCAAGAAGAAAAGAACATGGGACATCAGATCACAGTGAAAATAATTGAAACTTATATGCCAACACCTGTTATCTTGATGATTAGAGAATTCTATATTTTAAAAAATTAGCAAGAGTCTACAAATAATGTCAACATATACTTTGATATTTAGATAGATCATGACTTTCTGCCCCATTGCTTCTGCTATTGCTTCACCCTCTAAACTGCACCAACAGGGGTTATGTCTAGAAGGAGCTAAGGCATTGGACTCTGTACTTCCTAGGACCACGTGACCTCCTCTTCACCCTGGCTGCTTTCCTTCATCTCTTCCTCTTTCCACCTCTTCCTGTGAGATGTGTAATCAAATCAATACTACCATTGTTTCAAAGTGTTATGGGCAAACTCCCTTATTATTCCACTTAGCACTTTTTTTTACTTCCCAGACCAAAACTCCCTTCCCTGGTCACTTGCTGCCCTACATGTGCTATCGCTCCCATTGGAAAAAAAAATTCTGAAGGGAAGGGGCTGTGTTGCTCCTGTGTTTTACAGCAACACTTAGCACAGGGTTTGGTATGTAGCACACATTTAGAATGTTTCCCATTCATTAAGACATTTGCTCTAATGAGATGTATGCCCCTACCCTTAATATCATAGGTCTCTTACCCCTTCTCAAGTACTGAAAGATTCTAGTTAGGGTACAAGTATTAAATATCATGTGTCTTCTTGTTATTTACTAGAAACAAAGATTTCTTTTGTTGATCCAACTAACTTCTTCGATCTTCTAGCAATTAGGATCAATAAAAATTTCACTCCCTTTGGGGTCTCTTCCATCTCTAGAGTCCTTGGATTCTAGGATTCTTCAGTGTCACTGAGCTGCATTTCACCCTGAGGCCAAGCAAGCATCACTATTTACTCCCAGATGCCCTTAATTCTTTCCAGGTTGCTCTTTTAACCTTTCTCAGCATTTTGCCATCTGGCTTCATAAACGAAATTAACACTTATTCCTTCTATACCTTTTGGATTTAATCAACCATAGGTTCAAAGTTAAGCTATTAGACAAAGACTAGTCAAACAAACTGGTTACTTCACAATCTGGACTACTCATTTGGGAATTTAGTTCACACGTTGTGATTTATACGTTTCCTAAGTGTCCCTAAATAGATTGCATGTCTTGTATTTTCTTTGTCTTCCATGAAGTACTTAGAGTAGTGCTAGGAACACAGAAAGAATATCAAGAAACAAAAAAAGTGAAGTCGCAGCATTGTGGATCTCGGGAAGCACGCCCGCCGTCTTACTCGGACCCTTGTCCCCAGAACGTTCTTGCCAGCAGCAGGACTGAGGTCGGTGACGGTATACTTGGAGGTTTTCCTGCCACGACATCGTTCGTCTTCTTCCAGGGCTCACGAGGACAGTAAGGGCAGAGGGCCAGTTCCTCCTTCCCCTTTTGGAAAGGGCAGAAGGCAATGATGTCATCCACCCTCGTCCTCCACATTGGGCAGAAGATGCCTCTCCTGGGGCTGGGTACCTGGAAGAGTGAGCCTGGGCAGGTGAAGGCTGCTATCAAATACGCTCTCAGTGTTGGCTACCGCCACATTGACTGTGCTGCCATCTATGGAAACGAGGCAGAGATTGGCGAGGCCTTGAAGGAGAATGTGGGCCCTGGAAAGGCTGTTTCCCGCGAAGAAGTGTTTGTGACTTCCAAGCTCTGGAACACCAAGCACCAGCCAGAGGATGTGGAGCCTGCCCTCAGGAAGACCCTGGCTGACCTCCAGCTGCAGTATCTGGATCTCTACCTGATGCACTGGCCCTTTGGCTTTGAGCGGGGGGACAACCCCTTCCCCAAGAATGCTGATGGCACAATGCGCTATGACACCATCCACTATAAGGAGACTTGGAAGGCCATGGAGGCGCTGGTGTCCAAGGGGCTGGTGCGGGCCCTGGGCCTCTCCAACTTCAACAGCCGCCAGATTGATGACATTCTCAGCATGGCCACAGTGCGGCCTGCTGTGCTCCAGGTGGAGAGTCACCCTTACCTAGCCCAGAATGAGCTAATTGCTCACTGCCATGAGCGGGGGCTAGAGGTGACAGCCTACAGCCCCCTTGGCTCCTCAGACCGAGCCTGGCGAGACCCAGCGGAGCCAGTGCTGCTGCAGGAGCCCCTTGTCCTGGAGCTGGCCAAGAAGTATGGGAAGTCACCAGCCCAGATCCTGCTCAGATGGCAAGTCCAGCGGAAGGTGATCTGTATTCCAAAAAGCGTCACTCCTTCCCGTATCCTTGAGAACCTCCAGGTTTTTGACTTCACCCTGACGCCAGAGGAGATGAAGCAGCTAGGGGCGCTGAACAAAAATTGGCGGTACATCGTGCCCATGATAATGATGGATGGGAAGCGGGTCCCAAGAGACGCAGGACATCCTCTGTATCCCTTCAACGAGCCCTTCTAAGGCCTGACTTTTCGGTCCAGGCAGAAGCCAGTATCAATACACACATTCTAGCCTCTTTGGCTCTGGCAAAAAAAAAAAAGAAAAAAGAAACAAAAAAAGTATAGTCTGTCAGAGCCTTTGGCTGAGCTGTCCATCACGCCTAGAATACCCTATCTCCTTCCTCACTCCTGCTGTTTAGATTCCTTTCTTTAAGATCTAACTCAAATTTTACCCTGTAGACAAGATCTTTCTAGGTCCTCTGACTTTTCCTCTGCAATTATCTTCCAACTCCTCTTTACATATCATGTATGTCCCTAGTTATTTTTATGTTGTCTTTCCCATTAGAATATGAGGTCTTTGATCAATAAATTGGGCATGCAACTAAGGTATTAGGACAGGGTTATATCAAGGGAGATAGAAAGATAGAATGGATGGATAGATGGACAGATAGACAGACAGATAGATAGAGGGTACATTTGTTAAGCAAATACATTTGTTAAGGCACTGTGCTATGTGTTTGAGATGCAAATAGAAAGAAGCAAGACAGCACCTACCTTCAAGGAGAGATGACAATGGCAACATATAAAAAGCTTGAGAGACTTAGTTTCTGATTAATTCATAATTTTATTAATTATGGCTAGTGAATAATTAATAATTAATGTAATATATTGTATATATATTATCGTATATATATTCTACAATACATACTATTGTATAACATAGTTATATTATGCATAGTTATAACATAATACATAATATATTTTTTTAAATTAGTTAACTAATAAAATGATAAAAATTCGTTTAAAAGGATGGTCATTTGGCTATCTATTGTAAAACAGAATATTTCTGGGTAATTAATAATTTTTTTAATTATGACTAGTGAATGATAATTAATTATGATTATTATAATCATACTACATAATACTGTATTATAATACACAATATATTATAATATATAATTAATGATAATAATTAATAAATTAATTTAAGATAATAAAAAAGGATAGTCATTTGGCTTATAATACAAAAGAGAGATCATGGCAGCCTTTTGATGCTTACATGCCTTTAGAAGAATGGGTGTTTCTGATAGGTGGAAATCAACTCTGATTGTTTAATAATTAATGAGATAATGAATGCTACAGTGAGATGTGGACCTATTCTAATGAGGGACTGGGAGACTTGACTTTGATTGCCACTCTTACTCCCAGACCACCCCCAGGCTCAGGTAATCTAGACAAAGGATCTATTCCTGCACACACTCTGAGTAGAACACAATAAACCAGAATTCACTTACACTAAAATCTCTTTACTTTTGACCTGATCTAAGCTTTCCCAATTGGTTGGGGTCTGAACAAGATTGAGGAGAATGTTAAATCCAATCTCATTAACAGCCCTGTTCTTCAGAGACTGATTTGACCTAATAGAGAATGAGGAAATAAGAATATAAAACATCCTGGACCTCCCCAATAGTAATAGGCTATTCAAATATAAGAAAGAAATCATCATTTCTCTCATAATAATGAGGGATGACAATGTATGAAGAGGTGGATGAAGGCCAGAGTAGAGGTAGAATGAAATAGAAAAGATCAGTTTAAAATGCTCATGTTTCACAGTCTTCTGTCTGCAAGTAAGGAAAGGCTTCAATACAGATAAGGGAATCAAATTATGTCACTCCAGGTGTCAGATATAAAACCAATGGGTGAAAGTTAGCAGTGACATAGATTTCACATAAGGAAAGCCTAGAACCACTCAGCAAGAAAACAGATTGCTTCCTGAGACAGCGAATTTTTCTGTAACTTGAGGTATTTAAAGTAAAAACTAAAAGATCGTTTGTCAGGGACGCTATGGAGATGATTCCTCCAGTGAATGGGAGTATGGATTAGGTGACCTCTAGGATGCCTTCCAATTTAAGATGTTATGATCTGCGTGGCATAAAGTGATGGGGGGCAAATGGGACTGGGACTATAAGGAGAGTGAAGAAAAGTCAACACTTGTTTGTGATTCAGTAGGGTTGCCATGGATCTGCTTCCAACTCTATTCTCCCTGCATGACGCTGGGTAATCCATTCCACAGTTATCCAATTACAGTGTCTGCAACAGGACAACATTACTACCTCACCTATGCATTTTGTTACTATTGTCAGACTCCTTGTGATGCCATTTGGGGTTTTCTTGACAACAGGTACTAGAATGGCTTACAGTTTCCTTCTCCAGCTCATTTTATAGACAAGGAAAATAAAGCAACCAGGGTTAAATGACTTGCTCATGGTCACACAGCTAGTAAGTATCTGAGGGTGAATTTGAACTCAGGAAGATGAGTCTTCCTGACTCCAGGCTGGGCACACTATCCACTGGACTTCCTAGCTGCCCTGCTTACTCATACATAACATAAGGCTATTTTGTGCATTAAATTAGATGATCTATCTGAAAGTGTTTTAAAAAATACAAAGCTAGATAAATGTAATGTGTTAATAGCAAGCATTTTATCTTTCCAAAGGTAAGGATGGAGCATACTATGGAAAATAAAGAATTCAATCCAACCATCCACATTAGGAACAAGGTGGTTGAAGCAGAATTAATGGATAATGAAATGAAGACAAGTGGTGAGGGAGAGGATAATTAAATCCCTGGAGATTTGCCCTAAAGTATCCCTTCTGCTAGCATCACCTAAAAATCTTTCCCGTAGATCTATATTAAAATAATACCACAAAGACTGAGACTAATGAAAGTAGTCAATTAATAGTGAAGAGCAAGCCATTGAAATGCCTCTTAGAATCACAATGAATGGCAGGTTTGAGGGCGGTGGAGTCTCTTAGCAAGGAGTACCCCTGCTAGCCCAAACCATTTAAAACAATGAATAACCTCTGGCCCAGGGGGGAGGAAAGTGGTGTTGACAGAGGCAAGATGGCTTTTGATCCTTTGCATAGTAAAAGGAAGTTTGGCACCTCACAGTCACTTCTTTCCTTGGTGTGAGTCATTTTTTAAGTTCCATGAACTTAGCTGATGCATTTCTTGGCTTCTGGTGAAGTAAAGCTATTATGTCAGCAATAAAAATAAAGCAAAACTTGGAGTCAAAAGACTTGGATTCAAATTCCAGCCCTGACACTTACTAGCTATGTGACCATGGGTAAATAACTAAATCTCCCTGAGTCAGTTTTCTCATCAAGGAAGGAAAGAAGGAAGGAAGAATTTAAATACCTACTATGTGCCCTCCACTGTGCTAAGTACTTTACCAATATTATTTCATTTGATCTTCACAACAATTTGTGAGATAGGTATTAATTTAATACCATTTTATAGTTGAGGAAACTGAAGCAGATAATGACTCAACCAGGGCCACACAGCTGATGTTTGAGAGTGGATTTTAACTCAGGTCTTTCTGACTCCAGGCCCAGGGCTCTAATCCACTATGCCTTCTACTTGCCTCAAAAATAAGTAATTGGGAATAATTATAGTTGTTGGACCATCTTCCTCAGATTTGCTTTGAGGAAATGCATGATAAATGCTTACCTGATTGAAGAAATCATTTTATAAAACTTAAAGTTTATGAATTTGATGGAATACTACTATCATAAAAAATGATGAAAAGAATGGTTTCAAAGAAACTGAGAAGATTTTATGACCTGATTCATAGTGAACTGAGTAAAACCAGGAGAACATTTTATACAACAGTATAAAAATGAACTTAAAACGTCTGATTAACACAATGACCAACCATAATTACAGAGAATCAGTGATGAAGCATTCTACCCACCTTCTCACAGAGACGTAAACTTAGGATGCAATATGAAATGTATCTACATATATATTTTTTAACATGGTCAATGCGGGAATTCATTTTACTTGACCATGTACATTTGTTATGATTTTTTTTCTTTTTTTTTCCAACAGGTAGGGAGAGATTTTGTTAAAAGATTTTTGTCCATTGGAAAAAATTAAATCTGAAAAACTGAAAATCCTATATAATAAATGTTCATTATATAAATGGAAGTTATTAGTATTAACCTCTCCAGGTCTCACTTTCTTCTTCAGTTATATGAATGAAATATTTGCACTGCCCTCTTGGCAAGGTTGTTCTAAGGAAAACACTTTATAAATCTTTCAGAACCATATAAATGTAAAATATTATTGTTTATACAGGGAATGGTAACAGTGGCCTTTATTTAGAAGGGTATATAATAGTACACATTCCAAGTCTGCTTTTAGAGGAATATATCCCAACATTCACAAACAGGGTCAATGTATGGCATCACTGTGACATAGGAAGGTTCATTCAGGGCTCAGAGCAGAGGAATAAAAAATAAGTGGGAATTTTTTTTAAGATGACAAAATGAGGGTGGAAAGATAGAAATAGAGATTGAAGGGCCCTGAATGCAAAGCAGAGACATTAACCGTGATGGATAATGGGTAATATATAATAATGCCAATACCCCTCAGATATTCTTTATAGTTATGACAGGGACTGGCCACAAAGGCCAGTTCTTACAATCCTGGACAGAGTTCATCAGTATGCTCAGCTGATGCAAACCCCAATGTGAAAGAGACTATGCAGCCTTCTTCTAGGTTTGTCCTCCTAATGACATGTAATGAAAGAGCTTTAGAGAGATTTTGGAGCATGAAGAGGAATTCTGTAACCATTTCTGGTCTGTTAACCACCTGGCTAGTGGCAGGCAGCCTGTTTGATTAGCTGTAATGGTGGAACTAGAACTGGGTGTACCTTCAAAAGGCCTTAGTTGGCCTCACCCTGGTCCTCTCTCTTGTTTGAACATGTGTTCTTGATTCAACTCCTTCAATGACTATATTTAATGAGAGACAAGCTGTAAAGGATCTTGTCTTTGTCCTTTGAGGCCAACATGTGGGCCCATGAATATGGACCATGATTTTTTGCCTGGCTTGGCATGTGTTATTTCATCTTAAGTGAAGATTAATTTAGATTTTCCAACCCTGTGAGTTTCTAAAGATAAGGAGGACAAGCCTCCAGGAGTCCAGGAGTTGAGTCCCTGCTATATTTTGCTGTCAGCTATTTCTGATTCCACGAGGATTATCTTTTAGGAACTAACCTAGTAGTAGCTAAGATGAGGATTTGTTGACAGTAATGCAACATTGGGACATGAATTTTGTAGGATCAATGCTTTGCAGAAGTTGTGCTAATTTTCAACCCACTCTCTCCAAAGATCTAAGTGGAATAGAGGAGAAAATGCCTCCAAGGTGATAGAGGGAAGGAGAAATGTTTGTTCTTCTGTTTTTGCTTTCTCTCCGATGCCTAACAGTGGGAGTGATCATATCCAGAATGTCTCTGACTCGTATTTAAGACCGTCCAAGAAAATAGCATTAGAGAAGAGAGATCCCCTAACCCCTCAAGGGTATCCCTAGAACCCCAAGAGGTAGATGTAGTGGCCAGATTCTTTGATAATTGCTTCATACTAGGCCTGTATAGTGATTATTTTGATAGTCATAACAGCCCTGTGATACATGGAAGTATTGTATATTTATCCCCAAATCAAGCTCTAAAAAAAAATACTTTCTGTTATAGCTGGTTAACAACTGAAATTTCATTACCAAGAATAATATTTTTCTTTCCACAGATAGAATGTGAATAGCCCTGAGGGGGGAAACAGTGACTTAAATTTACCCAAAGATGTGATATCAGACTCTTTCCTGAGTACAGATTTCAATGTCTATTCATGAAGAGCTTCAAAGAGAAAAGAAAGCCAGGAACCACATAAAGGGGACTTTTATGGCCTTGGGTTAACACTGCATTCCTGAACCCAAACCTTCCTGCCTCTAGCACCCTGCCCTCTCAAAGAAAGTATTTCATTACTGTGAAGTCTTAGGATTCAGAGCTGCAAAGGAACTTCGGGATCTTCTAGTCTATCTCTCACTGTGCAGATGGAGAAACTAAGTCTCAAAGAGATCTGAGATCACATAGGTAGTAACAGAGCTAAAATTCAAACCCAGACC
Source organism: Notamacropus eugenii (assembly GCF_028372415.1). Lineage (NCBI taxonomy): Eukaryota > Metazoa > Chordata > Mammalia > Diprotodontia > Macropodidae > Notamacropus > Notamacropus eugenii. Next base: position 92,777,810 of record NC_092874.1, read on the forward strand.
CTCTGACTTCAAATTCAATGTTCTTTTATACCATGCTGCCCTCCCATTAGGTGTGCATGCAGCATTCCTGAGCTGTCTAAAACTATCCTATGAGGCAGAATTAGATCTCAAGTGCCCAGTCCTACTTATCTGGAGGACAACTGCTAATCACCAATATCTCTTTTTAAATAAGACAGCAAACTATGTCTGAGGAGAAATATTCTCGGCCTTCATCTAAAAGACGACATCTAACAGCAAAGTTCAGGGCGTAACACTTACTCGTCTGAGAACCTGTCAAGTTTCCTTCTTGCCCACCCTAGCCTTGAAGTTCCCAATCCCAACTTCTACCTTATTTGCCCCTTGCAACTTTGCCTGATCTGTCTTCTCCCTCATCCATACCAGACCCTGCTCTGTCTTCTCACTTTATTACCGTCCTCTTTGACTCTTTATTCCTTACTCAGGTGCAAATGACTAAGTGAATGTCAAACATTTATTAAGTACTTTCTATACATTATGTATAATGATAACAGCTAATATTTGTATAAATACAAAATACAGATATGACCTGCTCTCAAGGAGCTTGAATTCTAGTGAAAGAAGCCTTCAGTGGAAAGAATTTCCTCACTAGGAACCTCCTATGCTAGAAAACTATAGGTTCAGTCACTATCCCTATGTATAACATCTAGCTCAGACTTCCAAATAACAAAAGGTGGTCACTTTTTATTGAAAAGAATGCATCCTCGAGTTAAAAGAGGTTATAACTGGTTCACCTACTGACTTACTTCTCCCCAGCTGGTACCTCCTCCCAACTAGCTCCAGCCCACTTTGCTCCCAATAAGGTACAGGAAGGGACCAGAGAGACTGAGCTACATTGTATGTTGTAGGAAGAGGGTTTAGTTGGGAAAAGGATAAGAAAGAGAACAAAGGAAAGGAATGGGAATACCAAAGACAAACCACCTCCTTCACAACTTTGTGTGTCCTGGTACTACTTGTAATATCCAGACTCATTCTGGTGAAGACCATGCCTGAAGACACAAATTCAGAATTTATTCTTTTCTCTTGCTGGTTCTTCCCGTGGATTAATAAAGCCCTTGAGCTCAGTCCTCAATCTGCATGGACTTTATCCCCAAGGACAAGCTTCTGGCCTTCTACCCCCTCCATTTTCCAAGACTGAAAGACAACTAGTGGATGACTCTTGCTCAAAACAGATAACACATTAGGCATCATTACAGCAAAATGGATTTTAGAAGAGATTTTAATACTCCCATCTGCTCTCACCACCAGAATAATCCGATTGTATTCACAGAACATTGACAGGCCTAGGATGTCTCTTGTTCCTTGGTTCTTTCATTAGTGCCTAGATAGCTTAGGGTAGGAGAGAATTGGGGGGCAACCCTAGGAGGAGGATGGGTAGGAAATCATCTGGAAAACTAGACAATTCAAGAATCAGAGAACATAGCGACTTACCTCCCACACCAGCCCCTCTTAGGGTCTTTCTGAATGGAGGGGATTATTCTTCTCTTATTTCTTATCCCAAAAGACTCTTTTCTCAACTAAGAAGGAAAGAAACAAATCAGCCTGGAATTTGGTGCAAAGACCATTGAAGTGAGATTCTAACGAGATTGTATAGAAACCATTTTTTGAGCCTTAAATTGATAATAAAATATCAGTTATTATTTATTATTATTATTATTATGAGTAACAGCAGCAGAGGGAGTACTTTTAGAGTAAGGCTATTGGAGAAGCTAATTTATCCTATTTTTTTCTCTAATATGTGCTACAGACCAATCAAGTTGCTGCTGTCTGCATTGGGCTGAAATCTAAGCGATACTCCCTTGGATTCTGAAAACTTGAAATTGCCTCCTTTTCTTTTTCCTCCTCTTCCTCCTTCTCCTCTTCTTTCTCCTCTTTCTCCCTTTTCTTCTTCTCCTTCTCTGTATATCCCATAACTAATTCTGTAATTCATTTTTATAAAACCCCTGTTGAAGCTTTGAAATGGGTTTTATTGGAAGAGGAGATAAGGAGGGGTTCATGGTGAAGGCAAGAGAAGAGGGTAGATTAAATCTGGGAGAGAAGTACCAATTTGATTTCATTTTCTTCCCTAACAAGCCCTGGTGTAATAACTAACATTATGCAGCATCTTAAGGTTTTCAATATGCTTTACAAATATCTCATTTTACCTTCACAACAACTCTGGCAGATGGGTGCTGTTTACCTTCCCATTTTTCAAATGAGGGAACTGAGGAGAATACAGGTTAAATAACTTGTACAGGGTGGGTCACACAACGAGTAAATATATGAGGCTTGATTTGAATTCAAGTCTTCCAGATTTCTTGTCCCTCACTCTTTCCACTGAGTCACCTGGCTGTGGTTTATTGTAACAATAATCCTAACCTCTAAGGATGCCATGATATTATTTTGCAGGCCTGATACATTAGGTCAACCTAGGCAACCGCTCTACCTCTACCTTTAGGGCTATATCTTCCCTAAACAAAACTAAGAGCTCCAAAACCCATGATTCAGATGTGCTGTACATGATAGAATCTCTCCTTGTAGCTGACCATCACAACTCTCACCTTGCTAGCATTTGCTACCTGGGGAAAATTATAACCCAGTCAACTCCCTTCCATTACATATAATTTCTCTCAGTTAAATCCTTAAGGTATACCTGGCCCACCATGGCTCCAAACCTGCCCTACAATTTGCCAAGTCATGTACTCTCACTGATCTTCATGTCATCTCTGAACAGCCTCCCAGCACAGCCTCTCTCCTCAGTCATACAGTAGGATCAATACTCTCAACCTTACTCCAGTATACAACCGGAAGACTTTTCTATCTAGACCTCCTTAATCACCACTAGGGGCAGCTAGGTGGTACAGTGGATTGAGTACCAATGCAGGAGTCAGGAGGACCTGAGTTGAAATCTCACCTCAGACACTTGACACTCACTAGCTGTGTGACCTTGGGCAAATCACTTAACCCCAATTGCCTCATCCTAGGTCATCTCCAGCCATATCTGGTCACTGGATTCAGATGTGAGACTGGTGACCTGCACAGCCCTCCCTCACTCAAAACAAAGTCAAGTGTAAGATATGTCAATATTTCTCTGATGGCATGGTCTTCTTTGGCAATGACGGATAAACACACAATCACCACTACCAGGCCAGTGTCTTAAACTCCAGCTTACCAACACCAACCCTGAGGCTACCTGGTGATCCTCTTAAATATAAACAGTGCAGTGTCCTCTTAGAGAGCACAGCTGCTCACCTTCTTTCTTTCAGACTCCATCATTCTGACTTCTGAACAAAGAACATATTATATTTTTTCTCCATTTAAAAGACCTTTCCCTCATTTGCTCTTGGTCTCTTTTGGTGACCCCTTTGCTCATGGAGTCTGATGAGAGATGGTGGGACTCCTTGGAGGTCATGTGGCCTCCAAGAAATAGGCTTTAGTCTTTGGCCTCGGTACTTTTCCTTTTATATTCTAGGTGAAGGGAGTGAAGTCTCCTCAACCTTTTGAGTTCAAAACAACAGGAGGACAACTTGGCATCTCAGCATTCCAGAGTATCAAGGGTTCTTCAATGTTCCAAGCATTTCAAGGTAGGTTTTACAGACAACCCAGTATTGCTGTCCCAAGGAGCAAGGATTGACCTTTGAACTCAAGTCAGTGCAAACTGAGATGAAGATACAGCCATGCCACATCTGTACATGAACTTGATGGGACTAGTACTATGATGGAACTTAGCTCATTTCTGAGCCTTCTACCAGCGGAGACTGAAAGATATAGGGGGAAATATGCTATCAAAATGTTTGTATATTTGTCCTTGCTATATCTCTGAAGTAAATTAAAAGCTAAAAATGAATATATAAAAGAATACTACAGTATCATATGACTTAGAACTTTTAGGTACTCAAGAAAGCATCTCATATAACCCCCTCATTTTACAGAGGAAGAAAATGAGGACTAGACAGTTTAGTTGACTTTCTCTCTCTACCACCTGGTTATGAGTCAGTCAGTGTTGTCTGCTCATGTTGGGCAATTCCCCACTCTCATCAATAAGAAGACTTCTTAGATAGGACTAGATTAATTTCTATCCCAAAAATCTATTTTACTTTTATTTTTTCACCTTCTCCCTACCATTCAGCTTCAATTATCTAATCCCCTGGGCAAGGCAGCCTTACAAATAGGAAGAGGCAGCTGTCCACGTAGTATGATTTAAGGAGGGGATGTTTCTCCCCAAAGCCTACCTGTTCTGCTAATGCATAAGATTCCATTAATCTAAGACAGATTCCTTCATTCCACAGTGAAAGAAGAGGCCTAAATTGCATATATATAGATATATATTCCCTAAGAAGATGGAACACAGTGACTTACATTCAAAATCAAGTGTTAAAGAATGAAATCCAAGTCTTTCCTGACAGCAGATTTTTAGTCAAGGGGAGACAGAGAGCACATTTAGGGACTAGATGCCTCCAAGAGTCAAGGCAATGGATCACAGGAATAAGGAAAGAGTCTGGCACCAAAGACAAACTTTGCCTACTTTACAATTTTACAAAGGGCAGATGCCCTCTCCCTAAAACCTCCTAAGTCTAGAATTTTCACTTTGAATATTTTCATTGTTCGGTATAAAGAATATAAGTTTCTTCTACCCAAGTTTCCAAGTGGGTAACAGATAAACTTTTAACAAGATACAAGACAGGAACAAAAGGGCATTACAAAGAAGGATTGTAGACATTAGAGATGTAAGGCAAATTAAAACAATAAGTACAGAGTCTTCTCTTCTTGTCTGTTCCACAGTATATGATGCTGTGGGGTTGTTGTTTGACTTCCATTCTCAAAGAGAACCATGATATCAGGGAGATGATGCCATGACATGCAAGTTAATTGGATTTCAGGGAGGGCTGTGCAGTCACCACCCTCACCTTCTCTTCCAGAGCCTTCTGGGTCCAGTGGTGAGATATCCATCAGGATGATTAGTGATGGCCCTGGATACACTGGGAGATCTTGGCCTTTTTAAATTTAACAAGTCTGCTTGACTCAGGCAATGCCCATTCTGTGATTAAGGCTAGGTAAGAAATGAGGCAAAGAATAGTTTCTTTTATCTAGTCAAAAAAAAAAAAAAAGCAATCTGGGAGGGGAAGTCCCTCAGGGATTCTGGCCAAAACAGAAACAATTGCTATGTACATTCACTCTGAGCCAATTTGAGCTCCAACAATGCCCAGGTGGAGCTTGGTCTGGGACCTATCGTTCGCCAATAAGTGAGAGCCAGAGCAATTTGGGTTTAAGGTCTTTAAGAAAAAAAATCTAGCCTATCATCCCCAAGATATTTTGCGAGTTTTTAGTGATCAAAATTTACATTCCTTTGGCCATAGTACCCACAGCTAAGGGTATAATACTCTATGTGGACAGAAGGGAAGAAAGGAAGGAAGGAAGGAAGAATTTTCAAGGAATTTAGTATCACTGGGGAAAATGAGATTAGCATAGGAAACCAGTATACAACACAAGTTGGGGGGGGGGGGGGGCCTCTATGAAATTAGATGATAAAATGGAAGGTGCTAACTAGTATATACAGTGGAAAACTCAGGGGCCTAGACTTTGGGAAACCCAGGTTTTAGTCCTGGTTCTGCCAGTAAATAGATATGTAATCTTGAGCAAATTAAATCCTCTCTAAGGGGCCTTGGTTTCACTGTCTATAAAATTAAACCTAAAATTCTAATATATCATTCTCTCACTGTAAGAGTTTTGCAAAGAGATCCAAATAGGCAGAGGTATCATTACTTTGTGAAAAAGCTGCAATTTGAGCTGGGGAAAATGAGTAGCAATTGGAAGCAAAAAACAAAAAAACAAAAAAGTGAATGGAGGCCATTTCAGGAAGTGGACAGAATAAATGAAAGTCCAACAAATATGAAGTATTAAGGAAAAGTGAGGAAATCCCAGTTCTGGGTAGCAGAAAGAAATGACCCAGCCTGAACAAAGAATGAGACAATTCCTTTAAGAGGAGCAATCATTGATGAATAGATAGATGAGCTATCTCCTTAAATAGAGCAATCATTGATAGACAAAGACTTGGTCATCTTTATTTCAAGCTTCTGGCATCTTGTCTAGAATGATAATAATAGTGAGTATTTTTATAGTGCCTCTATCTGGCACTATGCTAAGTGCATTACAAATATCATCTCATCTGATCCTCATAACCCTGGAGGATAAGTGCTAATAGTATCCTCATTTTTACAGCTGAGGAAGCTAAGGCAACAGAGAGAGGTTAAGTGACTTGCCCAGGGTCATATAACTAGTAAATGTCTGAAGTCAAATTTGAACTCAGGTCTTCCTGACTCCAAGTTCAGGATTCTATCATCTAACTGCCACAGATAATCTTTAAAGGTCTCTTTCAAGTTTAACATCCCATGATTCTATGACATTATGCTTATCTTTTCCATTTGAAGTTTTTGTTTCCCTTGCTCTCCCTCCCCTTATCTCAATAATCTTCATTTCCGTCATTCACTCATTTGACCAATATTTGTTATAATACTCTTTCACATTTCTAATCAAGATATGCACAGAACAAATAATGTAAGGCAATCAAAGAGGTGCACGATTGGAAAACATGAACATTCATGTGACAAGAGCAAGAAATAACTTACAGACTAATGATTTCCATTGGTTTCCATGCATATTAGAGGAAAGACACCAGAACCTTGAGTGAATATATTGTAGCCAATTTATGGAAAGACACAAAGAGTCACACAAGACAAGGGAGCATGGAGAAGTTGCCAACTGGATCAGAGGAAGAAGAACCCACTTGAATAAAATCATAAAATCATCAAAACATTGAAGCCTCCTCTCCAGTGCAAAGGAATGCCACCTTTATTTCTCAACATATGACCTACTCATTCTCACCCTCACCTTGGTAATGCATAATTGCCAGTAATAGGAAATATGTTTCCTTCCCCTTTCTAGCAATCTTAGCCCTTCTCTTTTTTGAAAATCTTCCTCAAAATTTAGTGTTGCCCAGAGATTTTTTTCCTAGTTAAAAGCCAAAAGATCTGAGTTCAAGACTAGTTCCTATACTTTAATAGTTGTGCAACCATAAGCAAGAAATAATCTCTTGAGGCTTCATCTGCAAAAACAGACCTCACACTTATATTACTGAATTCACAAATTTGTCATGAGAAAAGTATTTGCAAACATTAAAGTAACATATGAGTGTTCATAATTTTTAGTTATGATGCTAATTGTATCCCTCTCTGATCATTCAATTCAATAAGTACTTCTTAAGCTCATTCTGTGCAAGCACAGGATCATTCTTTAGAATCTTGTGCCCTGTTTAATTTGTATGTGTGAAACATTTGCATTGATGAAATATGTGCATTTTCCAAAAAGTAGAGCACTTTCTCCCTTCGCAGTTCTCAGAGGGCATGCATCCTCGTGTAAGTCATCTCACAGGCCAACTCCATTAAGTGAGCTGCCTAAAGTCACAGAGGTAGTAAGCATCAGAGAGGGCTTTGGACCTGGCTCCTATGATTCTACAGAAATTGATCCTTGCTGCTTCCTGTACCTCTCCAGTGCCCAAGGCTTTCTAGGTCCCTGTGTTCCTTTCAATGCCTCGACTCCTTCAGATCCCCAGTATTCTCCTGCTCTCTTCTGTCTGATTATTATCAAAACCTGCTCTCAGGAAAAGAGCCAATAAACTCTACCAATGAGGTAAAAATGACAGATAAGGCTTCAAAGCAGAGGTCCTTAACCTTGTTCTCTTATGAACCCTTTTATCAGCTTAGTGAAACCTGTGGACCCCCTTCTCAGAATAGCTTTTACATTCCTAAAATGAAACTCATAGGATTACAAAGGAAACTAATTATGTTGAAGTACATTTATCAGAATATTTTTTAAAACGAACTTCTTGACCCCAGGTTAAGAATTCCTGCTTTGAAGTATTGACATTCCTTGTGGTGGGGGTGTGGGAGGTGGGGGGGAATTATCCTTGGTTGTAATAAGTCAGGGAACAAAGCTCCATTTGCAGAAGAACTCAGTGGGAAAAGAAGGGTTGCTGGTATTTCTTTAAATAAAAACATTCTCTTTGCCCCTGAAATCACATACATTTGCCCTCCCTATTCCACCCATCTAGAAGGCCTGCCTCTGCCTTGCCTTCGCTTACTGAGAAAAGGCCTAAGAGAAATGAGAGGCAAAGGACAGAGATTTATGAGGCTGTAAAGACCCTGAGAGAAGACTTTCAGAAGGCACACTGAAGGTTAGAAACAAAGGAAAAAAGACATTTAAGTCAGATGTAGTAGGGAGTATATCTAGAGAATAGAAATGATGTCCAAGGCCCTAGGCAATGGCACAGAATCCTAAACAGTGCCACCAGCTCTCCCTCCCAGCTGGGGAACCAGAGCTTTGGCAGGAAGTCCTTCCTCACAGGCAAATCAGCTGAAGATAGACATTCTGTGCTTTGGAAGAAGCCCAGCTCCTTCCCAGGAAGGCAGATTACTGCAGTAGTAATGGGGCCTAGGGACCATTAGGCACTCCTCCAATCCCGAGATGAGCATGTCCATGGCATATGTACAGTAGCAGGGAGGTAATGGCATCCTCCTTCCTGGGAGGCCCATTACTGCCAGATCCCACATCTGTCTTCTCACTAATGCCACCCCGAAGTCCCTGGGCAGGGCTACACAAATGCCATCTTCCTACCTCAGCTTCTCTGCAGTACAATTACCACATAACCAGTATCCCTCTTCCAATGGTAGTGGTGACACAAAGAAAGCTCCCTGGACCCAGAAAGCTGGGTTGGGTAGCAAAAGAGCATTATTGCTAACCGTCATCTGTCTGACTTGGACCTCTGCATTCCTAACTACCTGTCCAGGTCGTACTGCTTACCCCATGAAAGTCAAGTCATCAGCAATCTCTTCAGTTTCAGTCTCTTCAACTGATCTATCTGGAGGGCAAGCTAAGGGTCTGATTGCTTCACCTAGTACAACAGTTCCTAAACTGGGATGTGTCAAATTGTTTTGTTTTGTTATGTAGTATTCTGACACCTATATTTCAACATGCCTGGCTTTCTTTGTAAGTCTGGTATTTTATTTTACATATTTAAAAACTTTATTTTTTTAAATGGCCCATAGGCTTCACCAGACTACTAAAAAGGTCCATATCACAAAAAGGTTAAGAGCCTCTGATCTAACAGAAAGAGGACTGGGTTCCCACTGCATTTGAATCTCAGTTCTCTTTATTCCCTCACCTCTTTAGCTTTCTTGTTTGTTTTAAATAAGATGCACCCGTTCAAACTATGCAACCCTGAAGAAGTCATTTTATTTCTCTAGGCCTTGGTTCATCTGTCTGTTAGCTGAAGGAGTTGGACCAGATGATCTTTAAGGTCTCCTTCCAGCTCTGAACCTATCATTCAGTGAATCTTTTCTTTGGGGTAGGTCTTGGGGAAGCTCTCAGACTCTTAACAGTGTGACTGGAAAGGCCATTGGACCATTTATTATGTCTGTTTTGCTAAAAAATCCTATAGCTCTGATTGTGTTTCCTCAGTTATTATAAATTATCCACCACAGTTGAATATGGAGAGAGGTATTATTACCAATGTCACACATGCTGAGTTCTGATACTACCTGGGCCTTTAAACCTTCAAACAATGGTGACTTATATGTGTGATAACACTGTGATAGCCATCTATGGTTATCACAACATTAAGGGGAATATGAAATTTCCTGAGTTAGAGTTTACCTTAGAGTTTACCTTTGTGCATTTTGTTTTCTTCTATTGTCTCATTTATTCAGTTTTGACCCACCCAGCCTTTCACCACTATTATAATCATTATCCAAGTGTTGCCAGTTTAGATCTCCTTGACAATTAACAAAGGTACAGCTTTCTTCTGAGTCTGTGTTTTGCTCAAACCTGTCACCACTGTAGTTTTCTATGGTCAGGATCTATATTTTGTTGTTCAATCATTTTTCTTGCCTTTTTCTTGACTTTTAACCTTACTAATGTTGGACTCTGCTCCTGGAATGGACAGGGCATTGTCCTAAGCTTCAGGTTTTTTATATAACTGGTCCTATATGATTTCAGTTCTTCCAAAGTTCTATGATCTAAGGAGAGGTATGTTTACTACTCTCCTGGCCTGTACTCTGGTCTGTGAGTGACCACAAGCACTCTTTCTGCCCTGTAACTGTGACAAGGGTCTCTGACCCCTGTGACTACAAGTTCCTCTTGCCCTGGAACTAAGATTCAGGGTGATGAGCTGGATCTAAATCTGGGCAAAGCAACAAAGTCCTGCACCAGTGTTAGCAAAGGAACCCCTGTAATCTTCTTTTGACCAGTTGTCTGACCTCCCCTTCCCACCTATAGACTGTGAGCTCCAAAAGCAGTCATGGTGATTCAGGGACTCCCAAGTCTTGCTAATGTTTGCTAGGGTGTGGCCTGCACTGGCAAAGCCTGTCGTGTAATAGATTTTTCCTGACAACTTTCTAAGTTGTCTTGGGCTAAAAAATTGTTTCACTCTGTCCTTTTATGTGTTCTGCCACTCTAGAATTTGTTTTGAGACATTATTTAAAGTTGATTGGAATGGAATTTGGGAGAGCTCAGGGAAGTCCTTGCCTTTTTTTGTGCCATCTTGACTCCACCAAAGATACAACTTTCAAAGCATTCATCTAAGTGAGGGACAAACTCCACACAATAAAGGATCTACTTTAATCAAAGCATTCAGTAGTAGTAAAACCAGAATATTGTTCCACTATACACCTATCTCCAAATTCACACTCAGAGAAAGCCTCCAGACCTACTGCTCTTCCCCTCTCTCTCCTCCCCGACTCCTGTCCTGCTCCCTCTTAGTTCTGTTGTGGAGCTGGTTTGCTACATTTCCTTACACTACCATTTCAGTTCTCAGATGCTTCCCAAATAAGACAGTCTCAGAAGGAGTATCCTGTAGGCCATATACAATGTATTTGTAAATGGGGAAAAGGAAGAGTATACTTCAATTCCCTTTAAACTAAACTCCTAATTAAAATGCCTTCTTCTACAGGAAACCTTTCCCACCCCTTCTTAATTCTAGTGCCTTCCCTCTTTTAACTATTTCATATTTATCCTATAGCTTGTGCATATTTGTTTATACGTACTCATTTGCAGCAGTGTCCCCATCAGGTTGTGAATTTCTTGAGAACAGGGATTGTCTTTTGCCTCTTTTTTGTGTTCCCAGTACTTAGTACATTACCTAACACACAGTAGGTGCTTATTTTTACCTTTTACTGACTGACTGACCTTTACAGGCTAAGTATTACAAAACCTTCCATTGCTCAAAGGTCAAGGTATTTCTCTTTTCTTTAGGGGATGAAAAAGAGCCTGGAAAGTAGCTCAAAGTTATCTAATCCTTTCCAAAGAATTAGAAATTAGAAATCTTCCTGGAAGCCTATGATTTTTCCAAAGAGATATTGTCACAAAAGAATGAGTTCTTATCTGACCATACCTACTCACTCTGTTTTAACTCTTTAACCACCACAGTCACAAGACCCCTTTTAATAATAGTAATAGCTAACATTTATTGTCTACTATGTAGCCGATACTGTGCTAAGAGTTTACAATTTGATTTTTTGATCTTCACAACAACCCTGAAAGATAGATGCTGTCCTTATCCTTATTTCATAGATGAAAAAGCTGAGACAAACAGAGATTAAATGCCTTGCTCAGGGTTACATAGCTAGTAGGTATCTGATGCCAGATTTGAATTCATTTTTTCCTGATTTTAGACCCTACATTCTATTCATTGTACCATTGTCAAAAATCTATTTCCTCTCCCTCTCGCACCCACTAGAATAAACAAAAAAGAAAAAGAAAGCTCTTGTAACAAATATGTGGACATTTGGACATAGACCAAAAAATGTCAAAAAAATATATTTCATTCTGGATCCTGAGTTAATCATCCCTCTGTCAGGAGATAGGTAGCATGCTACATCATCCGTCCACTGGAATCATGATGGTTATTGCATTAAAAGATGACAATCTAATTAAGAAGTTGTTCACCTTTACAGTATTGTTGTTATTACATAAATTCTCTTAGGTTTTGCTCCCTTCATTCTGCATCAGTCCATAAAAGTCTTCCTCAGTTTCTCTGAAACTATCTCTTTCATCATTTTTCTGCAACAATATTATTCCATTACATTTGTAAATTCCCCAATTGATGGATAATGCATCAGTTTCCAGTTTTCTGTTTCTTCATTCTTCCTAATTCTGGGCTATGTATTTAGCTCAACTCTCAATCTCCATCTTGATTCTATTAGCCTCACATTTCCCAATCCAGCCTCTAGCTCTTGCAGCACCTGGGATTCCTATTATCTTTTGGCAATTGTTCTATGTGATAGTTCTCTAGCTTTCTCCTAAACACTTTCCATGCCAGATTCCAATATTGTACATGTTCTAACTATAATCAAAAGTGTAACATGCTAATTAGCTATGTCCAGCTCCCAGACTATAATTTAACAAAGAGTTAGCTCCGAGACTATAATTTAACAAAGAGTTAGTGATGAGTTACTAGTGTTAATGGGATTTGATACTAGTTAGTATTGTACTGCACCATGACTACTCCCTGTACCCTCTAGCCATCTTGAAAATACCTTCTACATTCTAATACATTATTTTTTTAAAAAAAAATTTTAAGTACTTACTATGTCAGGCACTGTGCTGAACACTAGGGATACAAAGGAAGGAATCGATAGTTACTTTTCACAAGGAGCTCTCATTCTGAGAGTGGGGAGGGGACAACATGGAAAGAACTAGGATCCAGTTAATATAATCTTTCATAAAAAGTTTTGTTCTGTCAAGTTTAGATTCAGTCAAGGGGTAGCACTTGAGGACCTAGAGGGCCACATGTGGCCTCAAGGCCACAGGTTCCCCACCCCTGAACTAGGTATATAAACAGTAGAGTAGATAGGAAGTATGCTGAGAGGGAAATTCATTAGCACCTGAGGCATTTTGGAAAGGCTTCCTACAAAAGATAGTATGTGAGTTGAACCCAAAAAGAGCCAGAGAAAAGAAGAGGCAGAGGCAAGGAGGGAGAGCATTTCAGGAATGTGAGAGAGCCAGCACAAAGACAGGGAGACAGAAGATGGAGTATCCTATGTAAAAAGCAACTTGTAGGACAGCATGACTGGGTTATAGAGCATGTAAAGAGGAATATGGAGGGCAGCTAAGTGGCTCAGTGGATACAGCAACAATTAGAAAGACTCTTCCTGAGTTCTAATCTAGCCTCAGACACACACTAGCTAGTGTAACTCTGGGCAAGTCACTTATCCTTGTTTGTCTTAATTTCCTCATCTGTAAAATGAGCTGGAGAAGGAAAAGGCAAACCACTCTAATATCTTTGCAAAAAAAAAACCCAAATGGGGTCATGAAGAGTCAGACATGACTGAACAATAACAGAGGATAAGGTATATAAAGACTAGAAAATTAGTGTAAGGATGTTCAGCTCATGGGCAGACCACACATCAGCTGATTTAGGTATAACATCGCCACACAGAAAGCCTGGGGTATTTGTTTCTAGGAGAATCCTGATGCTTACCTTCCTAAAAAAAGAAGTACCTTAGAGAGACTTTGGAGCATGACTGAACAATCCATAAGTGATTTGGGTTACATAATTACCTGGCTGAAAGGGGCCTTTTTCAACTGACTATGTAGCCAGAATTTTCTGTGTCTTTGAAAGGCTTGATTATTCAGGTTTCCTACTTAGCTCCATGCATCTCTAAGGGAGTTTGGTGGCCCTTTCTCCAGTGGTATCCAATGAGAGATGATACAATAAGGGAAAGGATTTTCTTATGCATGTGCTGGACCCGCATTATGGTAGGAAGAGGTCAGATTATAAAGAATTGTAAATGCCAAACAGAAGACTTTATATTTGATACTGGAAATAATACAGAGCCATTGGAGTCTGCTGCATAGAGGAATGACGTGGTTAGCCATACACTTTAGAAAAATGACTTTTGTAGCTGAGTGGAGGATTAATGAGAGTGGGAAGAGACTTGAGGTAGGGAGACAAATTAGAAGATTATTAGTTCAGTTTTGAGGTTAATGAAGGCTTGTACTGGAGTTATGGCCATGTGAGTAGAAAGAAGGCAAGCTATATGAAAGCTATTGGAACAGGAGATATTAAAATATTTGTTGATAAATTGATTATGTGGATAAGTGTAAATGAAGAACCAAGGAAGACATCAAGGGTGTGAGCCTGAGTGACTGAGAGGATGCTCATACCCTTGATAGTAATAGTAAAGTTTAGAAAAGGAGAGGGCTTAATAGATAATGAATTCTCTTTTGGACATGCTGAGTTTGAAATACCTGCTGGAAGTCAGTGGTGCATGACTAAAGTTTAGGAGAGTGCCTAGGCTATATAGAGAGATCTGGGGATCATCTGCACAAAGATGAGAATTGAATTCACAGTATGAATGGATCAGCATAATCCATCACCACTATTGTAAACAGAACTCAAACACATCTTCCTACTTAGGGAAAACCAGCAGTTCCATCTTTGTATATAAAGGACAAGTTCTATTACTTGTTATCCTTAATGGAAATTTCTCAAAGAGAGAATAATAATAAGAATATTACAAAGTAATTTTGAAGTTAATATTATATTTACTTTCATAATCCACTTGCCTTTTCTTTGCAAATATTTTATAATTAAAATGAGACATGGGGAGAAATATGTTGGTAAGTAACTGGGTAGCCTTAGCAGATTGTAGGATTGCTTCATCTATTTCTTGGAGCAAATGAAATCCTCTCTCTGTGTTCACCTTCCCCCTAGCCCCAACCAGATTCTCTAAAAGCTTAGAGAAAGCACTTGAAGAGATATGAAGGATTCATTTTACATGCTGGTGGAGTGAGTGAACACCCACTGTGCTATACTTTTAAGGCCACCAAGAAAGGGTTTCCTGCTCCAAACAGTCTCCTCCAAATACTCCCAGATGTTTTTACTTAAATTGCTTTAAGATCAGAGAAAGTCTTTCATTTGATAATTAGAAATAAAACTTAAAATCAAAATACCCCAGAGAGAGGGAACATGTTGACAAATGTATTCATGTTAAACAAAAAAAAAAAAACTAAAACTATATCGCTTGCCAAGAAATAACAATGAAAGAAAGGAACTTGAAAACCTGAAGAAAGTTTTCAAAAAGAACTCTTTGATTGTTAATTTTTTACTAATTTTGAAAAAAATTCTTATATTCTACTCTTATCCTGAGGTAACTGGGAGAAAGACATAAGAAGTATAAATATTCCCCCACCACCACTCTTCTTTATCCTATGCTAAAAGTTTCACTGGGTTTTGGTCAAAACCCTAATATATTTCCGTTACTCCTATACAATTCCCAAATTAATATGCTCCCTTATTTGGTGATTCTCATTAACCTTACAAAAGCAAGTTAGGGAAGAAGTAGGGGAAAGTGAGGAAAGAACATAATATAAGCAAGAAGGCTGTGGTTCAAATGGTATAAAATGGGTGTAGTTTTGTATGTTTATACACAGAGAACTTGGTGGTGTTTTCTGAAAGAAGGAACTGACAAAGCATTGCTAAAAACTGTTAATCTTAGACAAGAAATTATATACCCTATTGATATAGATTGTGTTGTCATCCCCATTACTGATAAAAGCAAAAGGATACAGAAGAAAGACAGCTGGTAGAGGAAGAGGGAGGGAGGAATGGAGAAGTGGTTAAGAAGACAATTTCTGAGGATAGAATTTTATTTTCTGACCCATATTTTAAAATATGGCATGACAGAATCTTGCTCAGGGTTGGAGTAAAAAAATAATAAGGGCTGGTAATAATTAGGTGCTTGAATTGCAAATCTAATCCCAAGGTCTTAAAATTGAAAGAGAAAGTGAAGGGAGAAAATTGATATGTATTTTCACCAAGCTATATGACATTGTGAGTAGCTACAGTACAAGAAGAAAGTCTCAGAGGAGACAAAATCCAAGAAAGGAACTGAGATTGACTGAGATGGCTATAAACAAATGCGCAAGGTTAGGGTAACAACAGGAAGAAATACTAACACAAGAAAGCAAAGTTTCACTCATAGGCGTCACTTAGATTTGGTAGGATGAAATATGGTAGGTATGGAACAGTATACCCTATCCGAAATGAATAAGATGGTTAAGCAATGGGGAAGGGTGGTGATTAAATAGCACTATATGTAATTAGGATGCAATCATGAGGAAGTCCAGGTGGAGAGATAACTAGGCAGTATTTGGGGGGTAAGATCAATGGGGGCAATAATGTTGTCATCACAGTATACTACAGTCCACCTAAACAGAAAGAGGAAATAGTCGGGTTTGAAAAAGAGATCATAAATCTGGCACAAATTCATGCTACAGCATAATAGAGGAAATAGAAAAGTCGTCAGTTATCCAGCCATGTGCTGGATCTTTCTTTGTGTGTAAAAAGCAAAGTGGACAATAATTTCTAGCCTTACTTTAATAACCTTACTGTTTAGACAGTGAGGAAAATAACAAGAAGAAATAACTATTCTGGATCTGATACAAACAAGAGAAACTGTTCCTAGGATGGAAATGATGGGAACAAGAGGGAATTAGGAACAGGTGGGAAATGACCATTCCCTCTGAGAATGGATGATAGGGGAAAGGAAAGCCGGACAGAGGCTGACACATGCCTAAGATTTTCAGAAAGCATATATTAAAAGGATCAGCAAAAATATTAGCAAAATCCCATGGACTAAAATTCTACAAAGGAAGTTATCCCAGAAGGAACAAGAAGATCAAAAGAATAAAATTCTGGCAACATAAGGGTAAAGAAATCCTGTGAAGAAAAAAATGAGAGTTGCCTAGAAACCAAACAACTCAAAAAATGTTTTTTAAGACCTAGAGAAAAGATGGGAGAAATATCAGGAATAGAAAATTGATACAAAAGTGTGACATAGCCCTATAAGAATACCATCAAGAATGCTATTCCTCAGAATGAGTTGAAGCTTATGAAGAAAATAGATGATAACAAAAAATCGTCTTTATGGCTGTAGTGTGGAAGAGTCAAGGAAAGAATAGGACCAATGATTAGGGTGGAAAAGACAATGAGAAAAGGAAAAGCTGCCCAATTTTATTTTGCTTCTGTTTTCTCTGCCAAGGAAAAGGATCTTTGGACTAGAGAAGGCAAAAACAAATTACTATAGGATATTGGTGGGTGAGGACACAGCAGCTAGCCACCCTTCATCATCTGGCCCAAGAGTCCTAAAAGTACTGGAAGATTTGAATGCTGAGCCAGTCAGCCACCGAGCTTGGAAAATTCATGGATAATGACAGAGATAGTACAAGACTGAGGAAAAACAAATGTCCCCATTTTATTAAAAGGAAGATAATTAAGTTTGCAAAGTAAAGGGCAATGCTTCACATTTATTACTAGAAAAATCTAGAACAGATCATTAAAGAGATAGTGATTGATGATTAAGAAAGGAAATCATAGTACAATGGCTTCGTCAAGTTCAGATCATGCAAGCCTAACTATATTTAAATTCAATTCACAAAACCTTTGTTAAGTACCTAATATGTGCTAGAAATTGTGCTAGGCACTTAAGTTAGAAAGAAAAAACAAGAGTCCCTGCCCTCAAAGAGTCTGTATTCTTTTGGAAGAAAACCACATGAATGTAGATAGATACATACCAAAAAAGTCATTTGGGAAGAAGAATTAATATATGGGGAAATAAGTAAAGGGCTTTTGTAGGAACAAGTAGTTGAGTCAAGCCTTGGTTGAGGCTAAATATTCTAAGAGGCAGAAGTGACAAGGGGAAGGCACTGAAACAAGAAATGGTATATAATATACTAGGAACATTCAGTAAACCACTTTGTACAGACTGGAGGGAGTAATATGGAATAAGTTTTGGAAGAAAAGTTGGAGGCATATTGTGAAAGATTGTAAATTCAAAGGGAAGAATTTTTACTTTACTTTGTCGCAATAGGGAGCCACTGTAGCTTCATGAGTGGAAGAGTAAATGGCTAGACTTGTACTTCAGGAACATCAATTTGGGGGCTATGTGATCCTGGGCAAATCACTTAACCCTGATTGTCTCACAAAAAAGAGAATATCAATTTGGCAGCTATGTAGTAGATGGGATGGAGAAGGGAGAGGCTACATACAGGCAAACCAATTAGGAATCTACTACAGTAGTCCAAAATAAGAAGTGATGACAGCCTGAACATGGTAGTAACCATGAGAGAGGAGAGAAGGGAACAAATGCAAAAAATTATTGTGAAAGTAAAATTTACAAGATACGACCACTGATGGATATAGTAGAGGCATGGGGTAATCTGCCTCACTTAAATCCAATTCACTATCAAGTCAACATCACCCTCCTGATGTCACTGGTCCTCCTCAAGAATGAAAGATCAACAACAACAATTTTTACCTCTAGTTATAAAACTTCAGGGCAATTTCCTAAATAATTTATTGAAGTAATTTATAGAGAACAGAGTCATATTTATAAAAATAAGAGCCATTCCCCAACTGATAAATGATTAAATGATATGAACAGACAGTTTTCAGATGAAGTAATCAAAGCTAGCTATAGCCATATGAAAAAAGTACTCTAAATCATTATTGATCAGATAAATGCAAATTAAAACAATTCTAAGATACAACCTCACACCTATTAAATTGGTTAATAGGACAGAAAAGGGAAATGACAAATATTGGAGGAGATGTAGTAAGATTGAGACACTAATGTACTGTTGGTGAAGTTGTGAACTGATTCAACCATTATGTGGAACAATTTGGGACTGTGCCCAAAAGGCTATAAAATCATGTATACCCTTTGGCCCAGGAATATCACTGCTAGGTCTGTATACCCAGAAAGATGAAAAACAAAAAGGAAAAGGGCCTATATGTACAAAAATATTTATGGCAGCTCTTTTCTGGTGGCAAAAAATTGGAAATTGAGGGGATGTCCATCAATTGGGGAATGGCTGAATAAGTTGTGGTATATGATTACGGATGTGCTATAAGAAAAAAGGAGCAAGTTGCTGTCAGAAAAATCTGGAAAGACTTATATGAACTGATGTAAAGTGAAATGAGTAGAACTAGGAGAACATAGTACACAGTAACAGCAATATTGTATGATCATCAACTGTAAATGACTTAGCTTTCTCAGGAATCTAGTGATCCAAGATAATTCCAAAGGATTCTTGATGAAAAATGCTCTCCATCCCCAGAGAAAGAACTGATGAAGTCTCAATACAGATTGAAGCATACATTTTTTTACTTTATTTTTCTCTGAGTTTTTTTTGGTCTATCTTTTCTTTTACAACATGACTAATATGGAAATATGTTTCATATAACTACATATGCATAACCTATATCATTTTGCTTGCCTTTCAATGAGGAGAATGGAGAGGAAGGGAATTTGGAACTCAAAATGTCAAAAAATGAATATTAAAAATTGTTTTAACATGTAATTGTGGAAAAATAAAATACTAAAGAATTTTTATAAATAGTATCTAAGTCTTTTTATCATTACTTTCAGAGAGTCCAACAATTCTTATATTATCTCTCCTCAATCTTTTTTCCAGGTCAGTTGTGTTTCTAAGATGTTTCATATTATCTTCTATTTTTTTCATTCTTTTGACTTTGTTTTATTATTTCTTGATATCTTATAAAATCACTAGCTTCTCCTTGCCCAATTCTAATTTTTAAGAATTTATTTTCTTCTGTAAGGTTTTGGATCTTTTTTTCTTTTCCTTTTCAGTTGACTCTTCATAATTTTCTTGATTTTCTTGCATTACTTTTTTTCCCTTTTTTCCAATTTTTCCTCTACCTCCCTATTTGATTTTTAAAGTCCTTTCTAAGTTCTTCTAAGAGCTCTTTTTGGAGCTTGTGACCATTTCACATTTCTCTTTGAAACTTTACAAGTAGCTCTTTTGACTTCATTATCTTCTCAGTTTGAACCCTGACCTTCTGTATCACCATAGTAGCTATCTACTTAATAGATGCTTGAGAAGTAAACAGGCCTAGAGTGGGAATGAAAATTAAAGAATGTCAAGGAGAGTGATCAATTCCACCTCACGACAACAGACAACAGTCTGTCTCCTTATTACTACCCATGTGGATTGAAGAGTTTTTAACCTAACTACATGTTAGGTGACCTCATTTTCTTTCTACTCATGTTTCTACTATCCCTACTCTCCAGCCACTCAAGTTTTAGCATCAGTTCTAGTTGTTTTTAGTTCATTTCTAAAAAGCAATTACATTACTCAAGTATTTTTACTAATAACTAGGGTAAAAGGACAAAAGAAAGATTAGAGACTGTTGAGAAATGAATTATACCTAAAGCTTTTATTCATATAAAATTTGTTTTTGAGACTCATCTTTAAAAAGAGTATATAACAGATGCTTATTATAAAGCATTTTTTATAAAAAGAAAATGCATAGTTATAAATGTTTAAGTGGGGACTTAAGAAGAAAATTCTAGCTAAACATAACAGTTAGGGGAGCTGGAAAAGTATAGAGGAAGGAAAAGGTATATGAATGGCGAAGAAGGCTGGTAAAGAGATGACAAAGTCTAGAGAAGGAGTGAGCCTAGGCTCAAGTCAAGCCCCAAGACAGCCTGTGCCACTTGTGTAATGATAATATGTTTTCCTGGAAAGAGTATCAAGGCAACTATGGGGTTTTTTGTGTTCTATATGTGTATGCTTCTGCTTTGTGCATGTTACCTGCAGTCTGTGAACTAGCACACATTCACCTAAGAGAATGGGCGATGATGATGTGTGGTCACACGTAGTGGCTACCAAGCCACTCAGCATTCTGAGAACACAAGGATGTCAGTGGTCACAAAATCCTACTAGTAGGCCTTATCAGCACTGAGCTAATCATTCATAGACAAGCTCAAAGCCAATTGCAGTATCACTACTTGCCAAAAAATCAATGACAATTCCATTAATGATGGGCTCTAATTAAGAAAGGGGGGCTCATTTCACGTCGATGGAGAATGTCCTGTTGAGAGTAACATATCAAGCCAATCTCCAGGAACATCAAGGTCACCATTCATTTCTGACTGAAGAGAAGAGGAGAAAAACTAGAAGAGACAAATACTCAGAGTCCTTACATGCTTAAGAAGAGAGATGTAGCAGATAAATACCAAGTAGGAAGTGTTTCTATCACCTAAAATCCCATCTGTTGTCACAAAGATGTCCTTCACTAAGCAAATCTTCCCTGAGAATGAGATTGAGATCAGTCATGGTAGATCATTCATTTATCTAATCAATAAGCATTTACTAAGCAGCTGAAATGTACTAAGCACTGTGCTGGGCCATTGGGTATACAAAGTCAAAAAATAAATCAACTCTTTTCCTCAAGGACTGTTTTCTCCACAGGAGAAAACAGTATACCCTATGATCCAGATGCAATGACCTACTTATTTCTCATACATGATATTTTGTCTCCCACCTCTGTAGCTTTGTAGTGGCTGTTTCCCATGCCTAGAATGCCCTCCTTTCTCATAGATCTTTACTATTTACACCAGGGCTGCTCTGTACTCCTGTAAGCCAATCCCAAACCTACTGAAAGAACTAGGTGAGGCCTTAGTAACAGATAAGAAAAAAACCTGCTTATTGATGGTCCAGGAAAAAGAAAGAAGTACTCAGTGATCTAACAAGGTCATTTAGCAACTCAACGGCCAAGGATGGGAAGGGCAGAGTTTTGGACTCCAGAACAAGCAATGAAAGAGCATATGGATGCAATAGCCATTTAGACCCTCTACCTCCTGCCCCCCATCCCTTCTATGATTTCCACAGAAGCTCCAGAGAAGCCATATGGGACAAATTGCTTGGCCTGTCCCTGCCAAAGAAGAATGGAATAATGGGAGGCACAAAAGGAAAGTAAGTTTGAGAACATTTTCAAGTTCCAGAATGGAATCATACCACATAGGCACTAAAGAACTCATCCTAAATTGGCCAGGACTTGGTCAAGTGGAGTGAATGGAAGATACTATGCATAGCCACCTGAGGAAACCTTTTAGATAGGAGGTGGGATTGTGGGACCCAAGCAAA
Source organism: Notamacropus eugenii (assembly GCF_028372415.1). NCBI lineage: Eukaryota > Metazoa > Chordata > Mammalia > Diprotodontia > Macropodidae > Notamacropus > Notamacropus eugenii. Next base: position 92,799,809 of record NC_092874.1, read on the forward strand.
GTGCAGAAAGTTTCCAAAGCCTGGAGGCATTCTAACCCCAGACAATGAAAGAGCTATAATACTATTACCCAAACCCTCCAGTTGCTGGGGAAAAGAAGAAACAGGAAGAAGTGAGGAAAGCAGGCAAACTAAGAATATGAATAGTGATCATTATGACCAGATGGCCTCATAATGCTAGCCAGAAATGTGTGTCAGTGGCAGCAGAGTGACAGAGCACCAACAGAGAAGTCAGTGAAAGATCAATGAAGTGGAAAGGTAGATGAGCAAAGATTGGAGGAGAGGTTGACAAAAGGGTAAAGAGGTGCAAATGATCAATGAAAAGGAGGAAATGCTGAGGACTTTTGCTCAGCTCAGAGGCTGTACTAGATCTTGGTGGGAAGGTTGTAACCCACCAGAAAGAAAGAGGAAATCGCTTGACTCTACTGAATCTTTTCCCCTTTGTGAGGTCTCTACCTAGGGTAGTATTATAAGTTATGAGGATTTTAGGAGTACCTGAGGGGAGACAGTGGCCCACTTTACGTGAAAGGAATGGTCTCCAGACCCACTATGGATTGAGGTGTGAGTGCTTATCATACCCCTATTGTGTGAATAAAACATGCCCTAGGTTTTGAAGCTTTATGAGTCTGAGTGGATAAGAGAAGATCATGACCATTTTTAGTGGAGGAGAGGTTGCCATGTACTGACCACTGACACTCCTAGGTTCCACCTACATGGGAACAAATAAGTCAGAATTTTGTATGTTCTTAAAGTGTTCCTGGATCCTGCATGTCAAGAATTAGAATATTTCTGACATTAGAATACAGAGCAGCATACCTGACTACCTTCCCTGGAGGTCTTCCAGTCAGGTCCACACACAAAAGAACAGGAAAAATCCTAGTCTACCACAAACATTACAAGTTTCTTACATCCTTCCCTGCCTTTTCATTTCCCCAAATTCCCATAGTACACCATAAGTCTCCCAAAGGATGAACTGGCTTATCCAGAGAAAAGGAGTGAATCATATAAAACTGATGAAAATATCTCCACCTCCCCTAAACAAAATATGAATGAGCCCAAGACACTCAGTACCAGTGATCCTCCTACTTCCTCAAACCTTTTGTTAAAAGGCACTTGAAAATGAACTCTGGAAGAGTTAAGAAAGCTCTTTTAATTTTCTCTTTACACCTCCTGTCTAAAATACATCCTCCAAGAGTATGGAAAGTGATGTCTACTGTACAGTCAAGGGAATCACCTATACTGAATGATAAGTTTCAGATAATTTTTCCATATTAGACATTAACCAGGACTAGACCAAATTCTTAGAGTGCATCTTATTCTCATGCATAAAGAAAAGTCATCAAATATTTAGTAAAGATTTACTCTGTGCCCAGTACTAAGAAAAGTGCCATAGAAAATATGAAAGGAGAAAACCCCATCTCTGATTTCAGGGGCTCACTCTGGCACATACCTTCCTCCCTCACCCTGCAGTTCATGTGCCTTCTTTTCCCATTCATAGCTGCCCATGGGTATCACCTAAGCAAATGTGTTAAAAGAAGGAGAGGAGGCACACATGAATTAGACCAGGTCCTATATCACTACATACCCCTTAAGAATGCCAGACTTGAAGGTTATACTCTACATTGAGTGGAATCCTACCCACAGGAGTATCTTCAAGTGGCCCAATCAAGAAGCTATAATAATAAAGTTCCCTCTGTGGCACACATTCATCATTGTCTTCTGGCGGGGCTGCACTTACCACTTGGAGAATATTAAGTTAACAGAGGAACACATTAAGTGCTGGTGTAAATTAAAAAGCCAAATCATTCTATAATCAAATAGTCATTACTCTAAAAGGAATTACTCACTGGGAACACTTTTATCAGTATTTATTGCCCTATTATATTATAATGGAGTATTTAATAAAAAAATACATTTTATTGATTGAATCTAACATTTAATTCAGACTTGCTAGACAAAGGCAGAAGTCCTGAGTGTATTTTTCATTCATTATGGTAGGGGTTTTTTACTCTTCAAACATTAGGGACAGTAAAGGGCTATTTACCTAGTTACTACTCACTACCATGCTGATCTCAACTACCAGAAGCAAGTATTTGATAGTGAGGAGACCACTGCCTCTGAAACTTACTAGCTGTAATTTACTAGGCAAGTCACTTAAACTCTCTAAGTCTCAAGTTTTCTCACCTACAAAATGGAAATGACAATAGCTGCACCAGTGTTACTGAGGCTCAAATGTCATAGTACATGGTAAGATGCTTTGCAAATTGTAAAGTGCTGTATAAATGTCAATTATATAAAGCAAGTGACACCAAATATGTTTGGAACAAGTTGCTATGAATCAATTTTAAGACCATTTTCATTTTTTTGGAATCCATGAAGGTCTTGTTGAAGAGACCACCACTTGAGTGGAAGGGAACAGATAGTTGAGGAAACTGAACCAAGGAGAGAAGTGGAGAAAGGGATTGAGAAAGCCCACTCTCAGATAGTTTTCCAATTTAACTAATTATTCCTTGATTCCTGCTGAGCTCAATTGTTTCTGCTTGGTGAAAGTTCTCATACCTTGGCACCCTCAGAAAACCCCTAACCATAGTTATGACATTGGATTTTTTTGCATTTTAAGAAAATATCACTGACTCACCCTAAATTTAATGAAATACTAAAATTTTCACCTCTTGTAGAGTAAGAAAGAATCACAGTTTTCCTGTAATTATCACTGCAAGAGGCAAGTGTTCTGCAAAAACTGAAGACAACAAAAATGGAAAGCAGAGAAAGGAAAGAAAAAGGAGGAAATAGAGTAAAGTGGGTAGAACAGAGAGAAAAGGGGGAAAGACTGAGAAGGAAAGCAAGAAAAAGAGGAGAAAACAGAGAAACCAAGAGAAAGGAATAAATGAGAAAAAAAGAATAAAAAGAAAGAAAGAAGATGGAATAAAGGAAGAAGAGGGAAAGAGGAGAAATAGAGGAAAGAAAGAGAAAAAAGAAGAGAATAAACAGGAAATAAGGGAAAAAATAGTCTACATCCAAGACTATAGAAAACTTTAATTAAAGTCACAATTTTCCAGAGCAAAAGGGATATATGTCATGGAACATTATATCCGTTCCTGGTGCTATAGTCTTCCATTAACTCTCAGAGACAGAGCCAAGCAAGATTAACATTTTGACTCCTTCTCTTCCCTTGTTCTTTGAAATAAGTCCTTTATTCACTTACCATAAGGCCTGGTCCCCTTATGGTATTAGTCAATTTATACTCTAGAAGTAAAATATTTAAATGTGTTTGTGTTTAAATGGCTTCCACTAAACAAATGAAAGTCTAGATCATGCAATCAAAGTTCCTAGTTTAGAGATTCCAAAGTCCCATAGTCACTCATTTACTTTTAGTCCATGATACTTTTGGGATACACAAATATATCACCCTGTTCATGTGTTTCTGCCAGGATGGAAAGTAGTGACCAGCACTGGACAGTTCCTGAATGTCCATATTGGAAATAAGACTGGATGTAAAAAGTTAAACAGAAGGCAAACCTTACACTACACCAACCCCTTTCTAAGAGGGTTCTTCTTCTTAACTTAGTGCTCTCCTCTCCAGAGAGACTCTGAGCTCAAATATCAAAACCAGTTCAGGAAGCATTTTCCTTTGAAATCTCATCTCTCTTTGTAGGAGGAAATGCCTGATAACCTAAGACAGGGATCATATACAAGTAAAAAAAAAAAAAAAAGAGATGTCTCTGAAATCATATTCTGTTGGGAAACACTCTACTTAGAACTTGGTGCTCTATCAGGTATTTATCTCATACTCACTTGCCACAACCAGGAAGCTGAAGTATATATTCTAATTCAATACTCAAATACATGGAAATTATTATTGAATCATCAAGTCATAGAATGTTAGATCTAGAAATGAGGTTAAAGATCAACTAGTACTATTGTTACCCCCATTTTATACAAAAAGAAACTGAGGTTGAGAAAAGTCAAGTAATTTACCCAAGGTCAAAGAGCTATTAGGTGTCTGAGACTGAATTTGACTCAGATCTTCCTGACTTCAGGTCCAGAATGCTATCCACTGTACAACCTAGCTGACTTAATAAGAAGAGCAATTTGGCTAGATGATGATCAATCAATCAATAAACATTTGTTAAGCTACAGCTACTATGTGCTAGTCACTGTGCCAAGCACTGGGGATGCAAAACAGTCTCTTCCCTTGAGGATCTCACAATCCAGTGGTAGAAATAACAAACAAATATACAGAAACAATTTAAATACAGGATACATAGATAGTAATTAGCAGAAGAATGTCACTAGAATTAAAGAGAAAGATGGGATTTTAGTTAGGACTTGATAGATGACAAGATTAGCAAAAGTAGAAGTCAGTAGGCAGAGATGAGGAGGAAGAGTATTCTAGGTATGGGGAACAGCCAGAGAAATTGCCAGGAGCTGAGAGAGGAATATCACATTCATGGAACAGCAAAAGGAGGCCAATGTCACTAGACTAAAGTGTATGTGGTAAGAAGTAAAGTGTAAGAAGACTGGAAAGGTAGGGAGTAGCTAGGTTGTGCAAGACTTTAAATGTGAACCAGAGGATTTTGTATTGACCTGGAAGTGATGAAGAATCATCTAAGTTTCTTGACTTGGGGGTGGGGGAAATGGACCTGACTGTAGGTCCAGGATTCTATCCACTTACATACCTAGCTGCTTCAGCAAGAAGATCAGATTGGCAAGATGATAATCCATCAGTTGTGTTTTAGGAAAATCACTTTAGTGGCTGAATGGAGGATGGAATAGAGTGGGGATAAGCTTAAGGCAGGCAGTCCTATCAGTAGGTTATTGCAATAATCCAGGCTTTGGGTGATAAGGTCCTGCATCCAAGTGGAGACAATGTCAAAGGAAAGAAGGGAAGAGAGATGTTGGAATGGGGAAATTAACAGGTCTTAGCAACAGATTGGATACGGGCATGAAAGATAGTGAGGAGTCTAGTATGACTCTTAAGTTTTAAACCTGAGAGACTAGGAAGATGGTGATGCCCTCTACAGTTTTAAGGAAGGTAGAAGGGGGGGGGCGGGGTTAGATCTTCCTAAACTTTAGGAGGAAAAATAATGAGTTCCATTTTGTTCATGTTGAGTTTAAGATGTCTGAACATCCATTTAGAGACGTCTGGAAGGCAATTGAAGATGAGAGATTGGAAGTCAGTAGAGTTTCAAGCAAGATAATTAGATTTGAGAATTGGAAGGGGAAGATGGTAATTAAATTCATGGGAGTTGATGAAATCACTAAGACAAGAGAAGAGAGAATGTAACAGAACCCAGAAAAGAGAAAATCAAGAAATGAACAAATGATCAATAGTGTCAAAGGCTGCAGGGAGGTCAAGGGAATGAGGACTGAAAGAAAGTCATTGAAGCTGACAACTAAATAATCATTGGTAATTTTGGAAAGAGTAATTTCAATGGAATGATAAAGTCAAAAGCTGAATTGTAAGAGGTTGAGAGACTAATAAGAAAGAAAATGGAAGTACTGATTGTAGATAGTTTTTTCAAGGAGTTTTGCCACAGAGATCCAAAGAGATACAGGATGGTAGTGGGAACAGAAGACTCAAGTGAGGGCTTTTGAGAATGAAGGAAATGCAGGCATATTTGTAAGCAGTAAGGAATGAGTCACCAGACAGAGAGAGATTGCTGAGGATGACATAGGTGGCAATTTGTGGGTGAGTATAAAAACAAGCACCGCAACATACACAGGAGGGCCTGCTATCACAGATTCTTAGATCTCCATTTTTAAAAGGAAAGCAACTTTTGAGGGGTCAACAATCACTTTAATGAAGCACATGTATCATTTACTTAGTTCAGGGGGAAAAGTCAGCACCCTGAACTTCAGAGAAAATACAGAGAAATCAAAATCAACAGACAGTGTTTCCAGTTGCCTGACATAAGCAATACAGAGATCAACAGACAGATGCAACTTCCTGACCATATATACATAGTTATCAGCAAGAGAAGCATCAACATCTGGGTTTTCAAAACCAGGAGACTCTTTAGCGGCTTCCCAGAATCTCATTTGGTACACAAACCTTCTTCCAAAAATAAAACCCAAAGCAAAACCTCCCCTCAGAGTACTTAGAGCATCATAATCCTTGAGAACCAGTGCCTCCATTAGAAAATTAACAAAATGTGTGGGCTCCTCAATCAAGCTTCCTGTAATGAGTAGGGAAGATCTTCCCATTAAGAAGCAAAATTATATTAACAATAAGCAAAAATACATTATCAATACAGTGAGACAGGAGGGAATGAGATCATTTGAGCAAGTAGAGAGATTAGCCTTGCTAAAGAGTAAAACTACCTCATCATGTGACATAGAAATGAAGGTGACAGTTTCAGAAGGCATATGAATATGAGATCAGGAAGAGGGGAAAAGAAAGAGCTCATGGCCTCAATTTTTTTCTGTGGAAAATGCGATAAGGATGTTAGCTGAGAGGATGGGGGGAGAGGAGCCATTGAAGGGTAGGAAACAGATGAAAAGATTTGGAAGATACATTGTAGAGAGTGTGATAGTCAATTTATAAGTTAAGTATAGAAGGATTGCCTACCAGAAGTGAGACCTAGTTGAGTACCCAGTTAGAATTGTTCCTTCTTTGTGCACCATGCATGTAGTAGCTAAGGTGTAGATGTGCAGAGTGATCCAAGGGTGGGGCTTGGTGGGGCCTAAAGGGCAAAATGATAAAGGAGCTAAAGAGTGAAGTGACTCAGAAAACACTGTAGAGTTGAATTGATTCACCAAGGCATTAAGGTGGGGAAAAAAGGAAGAAAATGGCAAGTCAAAGACGATGACCTGGGATTGAATTAAGGAGACATGTTTGGAGGTCATGGTATAAACAAAGAATAGGGCTTCATGAGGGAAAGTAGAGGGAGAAAATAAAAGCCAACAGATTATATTATATATATGTATATATATATAGTAATATATTATATTATGTATTAGAAAACTTTTGAGTCATGCACCAAAATTATTGAAGAAGGGAGAGGAGTGACATGGAGGTCTACAGAAAATAGTTACCAGAATTTTGATTAGGTAGATATAAATTGCATATACATGGAAAGAGAGGAGGTTATTGAGTAATGAAGATAGGAGGAGAACCTGGAAGTGGTATTAGGGAACAAGGAGCATTCCAACTCCTCCACCTCCCCAGTGAAATAAGGGGAATAAGCCTGGGTATAGTTTGTACTGGAAAGGGTGGCCAAATAGTCTGGAAGAAGTGGGACAGGAAAAGCTTTAGGATGAAAGGAAGAGTGTTGCCCTATTCCAGAGGACATAGTGGAAGTGGTAGATAGTGTTTGGTTGGAACTTTTGGATGAGAAGGTTGAGGGGGATGAAAATAAGGACTGGGTGGTGGGAATGGGGATTGCGGTTTAGATGAAGCCCTACAGGGGTTCAGAATCACTGGGACGAGTAGAGTATAACAAGGTATGAAACTGTTTATTGCTGAGTGGAAGATGCCACTTCTCAAAGGGTCTGGCAATCAGACTGGAGAAGAATATAATATGAAATGGGAGGCATATGATCTGATGATCAGATGGAAGGTCCTGATTCCCCACTCTTCTTCCCTCCAAAGAATAAAGATTAGGCATGGAGAAAGCATCAGGAGAAAGAGGTCTCATTTCCCACCAACCTTCAATTCCCTCTTCCCTCAAAGGAAAGGTATGGCAAAGACCTGAAGTCAAAGGGAAATTTGCTTCTCTTTGCATACGAACATATTCCAGTTGGGAGATCTGGCAGGCAGTGGGAGATAGAAGTTGCCTTGTGCTGGCACAGATGGAAGTCACTGCTTTGGGGAAGAGAGAAGATGCCCAGCCTGGCTCCTTGTTGTCTTCCCTCAGGGAACACATTGGGCCCAGCAGGAGATGGAAAGTGCAAAGTGTAGTAAAGTCAGAGGAACATTTGGTTACTCTTCTCACTGAAGAGACTGAAAATAAGATAGAGCATGATAAGAAAAGGAATATATAATAGGTCTTGAAGTGTAGTTTGGAGAGAGATTGTGGACAACTTTGAATGCTTAAACAGAGTTTGTTTCTATTTACACATTCAGATCAATCAAAATGTGGAAACAAAGAGGATATGAGGCAGTCATGTCTACAGAACCTCCTTGTCAGCAGCATTCTATTCACATAGCTATCTATTCCCTGGAACCTCTTTCCATCACAGATAATTGGAATTCATAAAACTGACCTCCAGGAACCACAAGATCCTATAATGCAGAGGTACCTTAACTTATTTGGCTTACCACCCCCCTTTTAAAAAAAATTACTCAACAATGCTGGAAATCTACTTTCTTTAACCATTTAACAGGTTTGTTTTTTTTTAATGGAATATAAACATTTTTTTAAATGACATCCTAAATTTAATAATTCATTGTAAATTTGTGGGTTTTTTCCTGCTTTGAAATTCTGATGATGCAATATTGTGTCATGTAACTATATAGTATCATATTGTAAACAAGTCATTACATGCGCATATTCCTACCAATGCATGCTGGACTTCCTGACAAAGTGGGACACCTTCACCTGTACCTGCCAACACTTGCTTATTAAGACCTGTCAGCAGACTTGATGATCGTTTATAACTTGCATTTTCTGTGTTTATTTAGAAAATAATGTAATCATGACTTTAAATCTGTTATACAACAGATGAAACATGTACTAACATTTTTTTTCAAATTTTCTTCTCTTTCTTTATGCTTCCACCATCCCTTTATTTTTATTCAACACCCCCTAATTGCATTTAAGTCTACTACCACCACCCCCTATCACTCCCACACCTCCCAGGGAACACTTTGGGAACCTCTGCATGTGCCTTCAAAGCCACTGAAGAAAGATTAAAGCATGTTCAATGAAGTTCCAATGTTAAGTGTATTTGGTTATATTCTCACTTTTTGAAAATTAGACATGCATGGTATACTTAGGATAAACTATATCTTGTTAATATTTTAGCCTAATAAAAATGCTACTCTCCCAATTAAGGGTCATACCTTAACACAGGTACAATTTGCATTCCTCTACAGCAAGCGTTCTTAACTATTTTTTTTGTCACAGACCCCTTTGGCAAAAACATATAAATTCCTTCTCAAAAATCATATTCTTAAATAATTGAAGAAATATTAGTTTCAATTTGAGATTTGTGAAAATAAAGATGTAAATTTCTTCTCATTCAAGCTCACAGACCACCTCAAATATATTTATGTACCCATTCAGGTTCTGTGAAGCCTAGCTTAAGAATGTCTGCTCTAGAAAATGCTAAATCAAAGAATTATAGAATTTACAGCTGGAAGGGACCTCAGAGACCATCTAGGTCTAGGACAACCTGCTTTTTTTAATAGGTGAAGAAAAAAAGTCAAGAAAGAGAAATAGCCTTGCTTAGAGTCACACAGGGAGTACATAGAGACAAAATCCAACACATGTCCTGTAATTCTGTCTAGTGCTCTCTTACGGAGTAATGCAAACAGTGGGAATTTATGTCTCTGTGAGGGGAAAATAAGAAAGATATTTTGGGTAGAGAATTCTACTCAGAGTCCTTCAAATATAACTGTGTGGTAGGTCATCTACTCTACCCAAATGTAATTCTAGCCCTGCTGATCTATCGCAGTTTGTAACCCCTTGGATAAAAGGGGATATTTACTCTCTATTCCATTATGTTAGTTTGAGAACCTAAACAAATCCTTACACTAAGCTTGCCACCTTCATTTACACTAAACATCTCCAAGATTTAATGATGGCATACAAAGAAATTTAATGGACAAGCTCATATAATAAGGACATAAAATGACATGCATATTTGCTTCCCTTCCACTAGATGGATTCCCATCTTTACCTGGCACAGGATAATGAAAATATATACACAGTTGCTTCCAGAAGGGTAACTTAATCTATACAGCAGCCTAAGCCCAGATAGCCCACAGATGTTAGGACTGTATGACTTTTTCCCCTGAAGTAGTTAAAGAAAGCTAAAAAGCTTTTTAGTTTGTGTTTTTGTGGTTTGGGTGGGGGGGAAGTCATTTGTTTGCAAACACACTAATCCCTGCAGAATAAGGAACCCTAATGATGAGGTCAGATAAGACTAAAAATAGGATTGACTGAATTATTTTGGAGTCAGGACTTGCACTCATTTATGGACTTGGAATCAGGAATACCTTGAAACCCTACCTCAAACATTCACTGTGTGACCCTAAGTAAACCACTTAATCACCATGGGCCTCAGTTTCCTCATCCGTAAAAATGAGGAGGTTGGAATGGATAACCTTGAAGGTCTCTTCTATCTCTATCTCTATGATCCTTTGATCAGTCCTATATGCCTTTTCTCCCTCTTCATTCTATTCTTGTACTGAAACTATGAGTAAGTGCAGATACTAAGGCTCTCTTCAAGTATGTTGTATTGTGTCATATATAATCTTCCACAAACAAGCATAAACCATATGAACCTAAAATCTCATAATAAAATCCAAAATGAAAGAATACATTGGAGGCTTTAGTAAACCACTATCTTTGATGCATCCCACTAGAAACTTCTACCAAGAAAAAGCCTCCAAAACTTTTGTCTGGACCAAACCTCGATATCCTGTCTCTATGTATCACAATCCTCAATTTCTGGCACTGGTTAGTCAAACTGTCCGCACTGCCTGCTAACAGGCAGTAATGTCAGCCCAGAAGAAGAGGTGTTTCCAGTGAATCGCCTCCTATATCACGCCTCACAGTGAGAGGATTAGGGGCTGTGGGTGCTGAATAAATGGATGAATGACAGAGTACTGTTTTGCATCCTCAGACTTCTTTTCAGACCTAGCTACTCAGTATCTTTGGTTGGTTTGTTTTCATGAATTTTCCAAGGTTCCCTTATCCTTTTGTGAGCATCCTGGAAGCAGCTGGCACACTATTAGAGTGAAGACATTTCTCCTCCAGCTTCCCTACAAGGCCACATGATGTTAGCCACAGTACCATGGAGGAAATACAACATACTTGTTTTTAATCCCTGTACCATGACTGTAACTTACTGCCATGGTGGATGAAACCATGACTTTCCCAGGTGGCATTAAACCTCATTTAAAGAAGCACTGGCCAAATAAGTGAATAGAGTATTAGGTCTAGATCTCTGATTTCATGAGTAGAGAGAGTTCCTGGTGAAAATACCCTCTAACCATGAAGATAAGCAACTGTTTCTTCATTTTATAATTATAGAGAGTTACCTGGGTCACTGCAATGTTAAGTTTGTCAGTCAACAGGCATTTATTAGGCACTTAAAATAGGCCAGGCACTGTGCTAAATACCAGGGATACAAATACAACATTCAGTGACTTTGTTCAGGGTCACACCATCATTATGTAGCAAAGGAGGTCTTCAATCCAGATTTTCCTGACCCAAAGGCTGCCTACAATGAACTGCCTTATGATATACAACATTATAACAGGCTACATGAGGTCTGAGAGGAAAAGCTATTATAGGTAACAAGAGGTTTCCTGGAGAATGGAATTTTAAATGGAGCTTAAATTGAAGTCTCATATAATCATAGATTAGAGAGCTGGAGCTAGTAAAATCCTTCCAGGCTATCTAGTCCAACCCCCTCATTGTCTCTTTTTATAGACAAGGATCTGAGGCTTGGAAGGAGGGGACTTGCTGAAAGTCATTCAGGCAATGTATGTCTGAGGCTGGATTTGAATCCGGGTACCTGATTCTTTTCAACACTCTTTTCAGCAGGGGAAGAAGGGAGAGCCTAAAGGCACAGGAAATAGAGTGAGCAAAGGCACAGAATGGGATAGTATACCACAAGTATGGGAGTTTAGGGTCAAATACAATAGCCAATGTTGGCTGCTCTTCTCAGCACACAAGGATCCAAGACAAGCACAAAGGATTCATGAAGGAAAATGCTGTCCACAGCCATATAAAGAACTGATGGACTCTGAATGCAGATTAAAGCATTTTTTTCACTTATTTTATTCTTTTTTGGTTTTTTCTTTTGATCTTTTCTTCTTTCACAACATGCTTTACATGATAGCATATGTATAACCTATATCAAATTGCTTACCATTTTAAAAAGAAAGGAGAGATGAGAATGTGGAATTCAAAATCTTGTAAAAAAAATAATGCTACAAATTGTCATGACATATAATTGGGGGAAAAATAAAATATTATTTTTTAAAAAAGAAGATTACTGGCTATAGGATCCTGACAATTCATTTAAACTATACATGTGTTGTTAGCCTCATCATCCGTAAAAACCTCTTCCAGCTCTAAATCTATAATTCTAAGATCCTTTCATTACTTTATAAATATTAGAGGTTTTTGTTTAGACTTTAAAGGCAGGTACTATAGAGATAGTTATTGGGAAATATTTGCTGTGTGAGGACAAAATACATCAATAATTTTTAAATTAGTCCTATGATCCTGAGATGATTAATCATATATTCCTTTAAAAAAGAGTCAAAAAGAGGAGATACTCTTCTGATTACTCCTGGAATTATTAGACCCCTTCATCTTTGACCTTGAATTTGAAGTGCAGGCCCTGCCTTTTTTTACCTACAACAAAATGTATATATTTTCAGTTATTTATTAAATAGTGGTTGCACCAAAATACATATCATCAAAGAACATCTTGCCTCTCTTTTCTGCTTTTCACTTTATAAAGTTTACACCTAGGATTTATAGTCCAAACACCTGGGTTCAAGTCCAGATTTTTCCTAGCTAGTTGTATGACTTTGGGTGAGTAACTTCCTCCTCTAAAGATTTCAATTGTTTTCATCTTGAAATGTGAGAATTGGATCAGACAATCTGTAAGTTCGCTACCAACTCTAAAATCCTAAAATATCATTTTGATGCCCAAAGGAACTTAATAAGGTAGGTATGGAGGATATTCTAAGCCAAGTTTGACAAATAAAGAAACTGAGGATTGCAGAGGTTAAGCGTACAAGGTAACTGGAATTAGGATACTATTTTCCTGATTACTAGTCCAAAAGTAACAAAATTAGACCTAATAATACAGCAGCAGTACAGTGGGGGCCCCTAATTGTTTAGATCCACATATTATCTGTACTACATCTGTTGAATGCTCTGGATTAGTCAGGCCCTTGGCTTTCAAACATACAGCTTAGTCATGGCTAAGTAACTCTGCCCCTCTGACAGCAGTACTATTTGTATTCTGTGAGGCTTAAAAAGCTATCATCAAAGAAATTACGCCTAAAACAATCACTGTTTTTATCTGTCTCTGTTTCTCAAGACTCACTCAGCTAGTCAGAAATACCATATTGGAGAGAAAAAAGAAGCCTGAAAAAAAAGAACCAGAGGGGATACTACTCCCCAAACTTTATAGCCAATGGCAAGCCCATTGATTGGGACTGGCCAGCACCCCAAGAAGGGAAGAAATTATCCTCCTAATTTGGCAGCAAGTCCTCCCACCCTTTGCTCATTCACTCAACCTGGCCCCAGGCAAAAAAGCATATGTTTCAACATGTCTCCATCCCACCAGTCCCTGAGTTTTCTCACCTTTAAACACCAATCCTTGCTTTCCTCCTGTAGGAAAGGAAGTGACTACAAGGAAAAGTGACTATCAGTCTGAACATGTTGAGATGTGTATTTATTCTCCCTTCATGCCTAGTCAAAATACACAATACATTGACAAATGCACAACTTTGATCATCTTTGCCAGTGCGTTTCAGTTTTAAGTTCTTGAGATAAGGAGGGTCTATGTACATCCTGGACAGCTAGGTTGTGCAGTAGATAGAGGCCTGGCCTGAAGTTAGGAAGACTCATCTTCCAAAGTTCAAATCTGTCCTCACATACTACTTGTGTGATTCTGGACAAACCCTATTTACCTCAGTTTCCTCATCTGTAAAATGAGCTGGAGAAGGAAATACCAAACCACTTCAGTGTCTTTGCCTAGAAAACCCTAAATGAGGATCAGAAAGGGTCAGATATGAGAAAAAAATGACTAAACAACAACAAATGTTGATCTTTATTCTACATTTTATTAGTCATGTGACTTTAACTAACTTCCCTGCACCTAGGGCTCTATAAAATAAGGAAACTTCCCTAGATGATCTCTATTGTCCCTTCCTGCTCCACTGCAATAGTCCTGCCTCTAGCTATGAATCTCTAACTGCCAACACACTGCTTTTATGCATAGCAAGCACTTAGTAAATATATTTGTGGAATGGAATGGAATTGAACCAATGAACAAAGTCTGCTTTTTTTTTTTTTTTTAGGAAATCTTAGGCATGAGGAATCAGTGTAGAAGTAATGGTATCTAAAGGGAATCATTTGCTTTTGTTTTTAATTCAATAAACATTTATTAAGTTACTACTGTGTGAAAAGCAATGGTGGAAAAATGGAAAGAGTGCTATATCTAGAGTCAGAAATTTGTTGTTCAGTCATCCAGTCTGATCTCTATGTCTAAATCTAGGGACTTTATCCATGGGGTTTTCTTTGCAAAGATACTGCAGTGATTTGCCATTTCCTTTTACAGCTCATTTGACAGATGAGAAAACTGAGACAAACAGGGTGACTTATCTGGGGCACATAGCTAGTAAGCATCTGAGACCAGATGCAAATTCAGGTCTTTCTAACTTCAGGCGTGGCACTCTGTCCACTGTGCCACTTAGCTTCCCCACTATTAACATGTACCCTCTTCTCTAGCCAGGTGGCCTACTCACTATTCCTTTACAATTTAAAGGAGTCATTAGTTTAAAAAAAAAAAAGGAATCATTTAAGCAAATTTGGGTGAAGGCCTTTGTAGTCTCATATTACTCATATTTTCATTAAGAACAGGAGAAAGAAAGCAAAGGGTTCATGGTTCTGATATCAAGAGGAATCTGGGGAAAAGGAAATGTTCTGCTGGAAGAGAGAATTAGCTGAAGTGTGATTTTGGTCAATTAGTGTGGAATAGAGGACCTAAAGGCAATGTTTGAGGCTTAATGAGTAAATGCTAATTGTACCTGGAAGAAGCCTTGAGAATTTATTATAGCTGAGCCAGGACTGTGCACCGAGGAAAAAAGCACCTGGGCAATTCCAGGCCCCCACCCTCTGCCCAGAGTGAAAGCTAATAAATTACTGTCCTAATAAACCCTTCACCTTTTCCCTTAAGTGCAGAGCTGGTTTGCCCCCCAGAAAAGATATAGGTGTGTTTCACCCTGGTTTCACCTTCTCCCACCAAGGGGAGGTAGTCATGTTGGGAAATTTTTTTCTTGTTTCTGACTCTGGATTGGAGATTGTACCTGGATTTGATTCCTAAGGGGTCCTTGAAACCTTAACAAGTCACAGAACAACAGTTATTGTGTAACCCAGAGCTAGTCAGCATCAAAAGCCCAAATACAAAATGCCAATAGACAGGCCTCAAGAATCCCAGCCCGCCACTATTCAACTCACCAACCAAAGCAGATTGAAACGGAATTGGAGGAGGGGGGAGGCATTCTATTTAGAAATCTAACAGCCTATAAAAGCAAATTTCTTTTGCTGGCTATGATCTTATAGTGGTTCAATCTAGAAAGCCAATGCTATCCTCTTGTGACCTTGTTCAGGACCCTGACAAATTTATGGCAGATCCACCCACATAAAAAGTGGGATCTGGGAGCTCCCTGACTATTCATGTTGATTATTTCCTTCAAGTTACTTAGAACACTGCAATGAATGGGCAGATAGAGTTAAGAGAAAGGAGCATCCAAATCTAACCATGAAAAAGAGAGTGGAGGGCATCAGGTGACTGAAGACTGTACTTAGCTACTTCATTGACTTGTTGAGTAAACTACCTCTGCAACTCCAGTCTCCCCATGTCCTTCTACACACACTGTCATCAGAAACTGCTTAGTAACCCAAACTTCAATAGCGATATAAGGTTTACTTTCATCACTGAAAACCTGAGAGGTCAGAAGCAGTTCAAGAATTATTCCTATTTCACAGATGAGCAAACTGAGACCCAGATAAGGTAAGTAATTTGCTCATAGACACACACAAAATAAATATTGAAAGGAGGATTTGAATCCAAGCTTTCTGACAATAGTACCAAAGACCTTTCCACCAAAACACACTGCTCAAAAAGTCAACAATAGCTTCTCACAACTTACCACAAAAAGTCAAGCCCCCTTGACTGAGCTCTCAAGGTCCTCCCTAGCCTAGCCTCAATGTACCTTTCCATCTTTATCCCTTGTTAGTCCTTTACTCAAACACCTTGCTCAAAATAACCCATTAGTCCCCCAAACATTCCTTGTGTCTTCCTTTTTCTAAGAGAAATAATCCTATCATCAATGCTGACTACTGAAATTCTATAGATTCTCCAATCAGTTCAAGTCTCATCTTATTCATTAAGGCTCTCTGAATATCCTAAGGGAAAATTAGTTTCCTTTCCTTTAAAACCCTATGGCATTTTTTGTCTGTAACTTTCATATGGAAATTATAATATTCTCCCTTGTGTTCTAATTATTTTTTAACACATCACATCTTTCTTATGAAATTATAAACTCCTTGAGGACAGGGGACATGTTTTAGGTATCTTTCTATCTCTAAAGTATGAAACAGATCAGTCTATCAGTCAATAAATATCTATTAAGTATCTACTATGTGGCAGGCACTGTGGTGGGCACTAAGGATACAAAAAGAGGCAAAAAGCCATCCCTGGAGTGGAGCCAAGATGGTGGAGTGAGAACACCTACGCACCTAAGCTCTAGGAGAAACTCCTTCAGATACCTCTAAAAACAGAGTCTGAACAAATTTTGGAGTGGCAGAATTCAGTGGGAGAAAGATTGTAGTGGATTTCCAACCCAGGAGAGGATGGAACATTGATGGGAAGAGTGCATAGTGCACAGGCTGTACCAATGTGGACCCCATCACAGCAAAGCTAAGCAGGAAGCCCAAGGTGGTCTGAAGCTGCAGAACTGAGGATTCTCAAACATATCAGCCCAGGTTGGGAGTTCAGAGAAATTGAGTGAGAGAGGACTGCAGAACCCCAGGTAACTGCAGCAGCCATTCTTGAGACTATCAGCCCACAGATTAAATGTCTGTGAGTTACCTACTTGAACTTCCGGGAGACAAGATGGCAGAATGATAGGTAAATGCTCTACTCCTCCCCTTGTTGATCCAGTGGGATCAGCTGAAGGGGTAAACAGTCTCTTAGTCTATGAGGCTAGGAAAATCACAAAGAGGGGTCCCTTTTACTGTGGCTGAAGGGACCAGTGCAGGACCAGAACTGTCCCAGACAGCCCCATCTCAGTGAACCAAGAGGAGATCCTGAGGCCCAGGGGGGTGGAGCCCCCAATCCTCAACACCAGGATGGCAGGCATGCCTCAGCACCCCAGGGGAATAGAGAAGACACCAGTGCAAATGGGTTTCAGCAACCTCTGAGCCTGGCAGTGCTCAGGAGAGGAGACATCCTGTGGCCAGACCACCAGTCCCCATACTTAGCGAAGCAACTCTTTGGTAAATCCAGGGAAACTCAGAAAGACTTCACCTGGCCTCTGCTTTGGCACATCAGCCAACTCAGCACCAGGTAAGCTACAGCATTTTAGCTTCTAGCTGAAAGAACCAGAGGCCACAAAACACAAAGTCTCAAGTTCTAAGTAAAGGAACAGTGGGACAGAGTCCCCTGTGCCCAAGAAGCACAGATCCACTTTTAAAGCCAAGTAAAGAGTGATCATCATGAACAAGAAGCAAACCAGAAAAGATAAGAAAATAGAATGTTTCTGTGGGGAAAAAGGACCAAAACAAAAATATCAACGAGATCAGCATTGAGACTGTACTCCATCTGAAAATTCAGAAGGGAATAGAAACTGGTCTCAAACTCAAAGAGCATTCTTGGAAGGACTCAAGAAGAACTTTAAAAGTCAAATTAGGGAAGTAGAAGAAAAACTGATCAATGTTTTTAAAAAGATGAAAAAAGGAATCACAGAAGAATTTAAAAGGAAAATTGGACAAATGGAAAAGAGAATACAAAAATTAACTGGAGAAAATAACTCCTTAAGAGGAACAATTGGACAGATGGAAGAGAAGATGCAAAAGTTAACAGAAGAAAATTATTTGATAAAAATTAAAATTGGGTAAGTAGAAGCTAATGACTCTATGAGGCATCAAGAATCAGTGAAACAAAATCTAAAGAATGAAAAGATAGAAGAAAATATAAAATATCTAACTGGAAAAATAACTGACCTGGAAAAATAAACCCAGGAGAGAAAAATCTAAGAATTATTGGTCTACCAGAAAGCCATGATGAAAAAAAGGATCCTGAACAATACCTTCCAAGAAATCATCAAGGAAAACTGCCCAGAAGTCCTAGATCCAGAGGGCAAAATGTCATCGAAAGAATCCACTGTTCACCTCCTGAAAGGGATCCAAAACTGAAAACACCAAGGAATATTGTTGTCAAATTACAGAAGTATCAAAGGAAGGAGAAAATACTGCAGGCAGCCAGAAAGAAACAATTCAAATATCGAGGAGCTACAGTCAGGATCACACAGCATCTTGCTACTTCTACATTAAAAAATTGAAGAACTAGTATATGATATTCCATAAGTCAAAGGAGCTGGGACTAAAACCAAGGATCAATTACCCAGGAAAATTAAGCATAATATTTCAGACAAGAAGATGGACATTCAATGAAATAAGGGATTTCCAGACCTTACTGATGAAAAGACCAGAACTCAACAGAAAATTCGATCTTCAAACACAAGTCTCAAGAAAGGTATAAAAAGGTAAACAGGAAGAAAAAACTTGTTATTCAAGATGGGCAAACTGTTTACATCCTTATAAGAGAAGATGATACTAGTTCATCTTGAGAATTGTGTATTTATTATGATATATAAAAGGTATATACATAGATAGAGGGATTGGTATAAAGTAAATGATGTGATAATAAAAATGTGACTTAAGGGTGCAAAGGGATCATAATGGGAGATTGGAAAAGGAGGAGGCAGAAAAAGGTAAGTTACATGTCAGGAAGAGGCAGAAAAAAAATTACAATAGAGGGAAAGAGGAGTGGGAGATGAGCATTGTTTGAGATTTACTCTCATCTGATTTCCTTCAAGAAGGGAACAACAAACTCAGTTAAGTATAGAAACCTAACTAGCTCTATAGGCAGTAGAAGGGGAAAGAAAAGGGAGGGGGCTAAAGGGAGGGAAGAAGTAGTAAGGGGAAAGGGCAGTAAAAGTGAGGGAGACTGAAAGAAGGGAGGGAAGATTAAAGGAGATGGTCGTCAAAAATTAAAACTCTATTGTGCAGGGGAAAGGAGAAAGGAAAACTAAAAGCATAAACAGGGGAAAGAGGATGGAGGGAAAGACACATATAGTAATCATAACTGTGAATGTGAATGGGATGAATTCCCCCATAAAAGGGAGATGGATAGTAGAATGTATTAAAAACCGTAATCTAACATACATTGTTTACAAGAAACACAGTTGAAATGGGGGGATACAAACAGAGTAAAGGTACAAGGTTGGAGCAGAACATATTATGCTTTAGCTGATGTAAAAAAAAGCAGGGGTAGCAAATCTCAGACAAAGCAAAAGCAGAAGTAGATCTAATCAAAAGAGGTAAGAAAGGAAACTATATCCTGCTAAAAGTCACCATAGACAACAAAGCAAAGCATTACTAAACATATGTGCTCCAAGTAGTATAGCATCCAAATTCTCAGAGAAGTTAAGGAAGTTACAGGAAAAAATAGACAGCAGAACTATAACAGCAGCCCTCTCTAACCTGATAAATCTAACTTCAAAATAAAGAAGAAAGAAGGTAAGAAGGTGAATAAAACTGTGGGCAAGGTAGATATGATAGATCTCTGGAGAAAACTGAATGGGGATAGAAAGAAATATACCTTTTTCTCAGTTGTATACAGCACATATACAAAAACTGGACATGTACTAGGCCATAGAAACCTCACAATCCAGTGTAAAAAGGCAGAGGTAGTGAATGCAGCCTTCTCAGACCATAATGAAATAAAAATTAAGTGTAACAAAAGATCATGGAAAGATAAACCAAAAATTAATTGGAAAGTAAATAATCTAATCCTAAAGAATGAGTGGGTTAAACAACAAATCATAGAAACAATCAACAACTTCATTCAAGAAAATGACAACAATGGGACAACCTACTAAATCTTATGGGATACTGCAAAAGCAGTTCTTAGGGGAAGTTTTATATCTTTGAATGCTTACATGAATAAAACAGAGAAAGAGGTGATCAATGAATTGGGCATGCAGCTGACAAAGCTAGAAAAAGAACAAATTTAAAATCCCCAAGTAAATACCAAATTAGAAAGACTGAAAACCAAAGGAGACATTAATAAAATTGAAATTAAGAAAGCTATTTAAATGATAAATAAAACTAAGAGTTGGTTTTATGAAAAAAAACAATAAAATTGATCAACCTTTGGTCAATTTGATTTTAAAAAGAAGAAAAAAGAAAATCAAATTACCAATATCAAAGAGGAAAAGGGTGAACTCACGTCCAACAAGGAGAAAATTAAAGCAATAATTAGAAATTAATTTGCCCAACTGTATGCCCATAAATTCGACAATCTAAATGAGATGGATGAATATTTTTAAAAATGTAAGTTGCCCAGATTAACAGAAAAGGAAGTTGAATACTTAACTAACCTCACCTCAGAAAAAGAAATTGAAAAAGTCTTCAATGAACTCCCTAGGAAAACATCTCCAGGGTCAAATGGACTTAAAAGTGAATTTGATCAAATACTTAAAGAACAGCTAATTCCAATACTATGTGAACTATCTGGGAAAATTAGGGAAAAAGGGGTCCTACCAAATTCTTTTAATGATATAAATATTGTTCTGATACCTAAACCAGGAAGAGCCAAAACAGAGAAAGAAAATTTTAAACCAATTTCTCTAATGAATATAGATGCAAAAATTTTAAATAAGATATTAGCAAAAAGAATACAGCAACTTATCATGAGAATTATACATTATGATCAGGTAGGATTTATACCAGGAATGCAGGGCTGGTTAACTATTAGGAAAACTATCAGCATTATTAATCATATCAACAACAAAACTAACAGAAACTATATGATTATTTCAATAGATGCAAAAAAAAAAAACTTCTGACAAAAATACAACACCCATTCCTATTGAAAACACTGGAGAGCACAGGAACAAATAGAACTTTCCATAAAATAATAAACAGTATCTACCTAAAACCATCAGCAAGCATTATATGCAATGGGGATAAGCTAGATGCATTTCCAATAAGATCAGGGGTGAAACAAGGATGGCCATTATCTCCACTGTCATTCAATGTGATACTAGAAATGTTAGCTGAAGCAATAAGAGAAGAAAAAGAAATTGAAGGAATTAAAATAGGCAAAGAAAAAACTAAGTTATCACTCCTTGCAGATGATATGGTGATATACTTAGAGAACCAAGTAAAAACTATTTGAAATAATAAACAACTTTGTCAAAGTTGCAGGTTACAAAATAAACCCACATAAATCATCTGCATTTCTACGTATTACTTACAAAGCCCAACAGCAAAAGATAGAGAGAGAAATCCCCTTTAAAGCTAAGGCAAACACTATAAAATATCTGGGAGTCTACCTGCCAAAACAAACCCAGAGACTATATGAACACAATTACAAAACACTTTTCACACAAATAAAGTCAGATCTAAGTAAGTGGAAAAACATCAGTTGCTTGTGGGTAGGCAGAACTGATATAACAAAAAAGACAACTGTATCTAAATTAATTTCCTTATTCAGTGCCAAACCAATGAAACTATCAGATAATTATTTTCTAGAGCTAGAAAAAAATAATATCAATCACAGAATGTAACAGATCATTTTCTTTGTATTACATTTTGGTTTGTTACATGATTTCTCCCATTCATTTTAATTTTTCTACACAACATGACTACAGTGAAAATGTATTTAATAGGAATGTATGTGTAGAACCTATATAAAATTGTATGCCCTCTCAGGGAGAGAGGGAGAAAGCAGGGGAGGAGGGAGGGAGAAAAAAATCTAAGTGTATGGTAGTGATTATAGAACACTGAAAATAAATTTTAAAAACATAAAAAAAAGAAATAGAGAGATAGACCAGTGGAATAGGTTAGGTACTTAAGATACAGTAGTGAATGAATATAGCAATCTACTGTTTAAGAAACCCAAGGACCCCAGGTTCTGGGATAAGAACTCACTGTTTGACAAAAATTGCTGGGAAAACTAGATAACAGTGTGGCAGAAACTGGGCATAGACTAATGCCTGACACTGTACACAAGAGTAAAGTCCAAATGGATACATGATCTATATATAAAGACTGATACTATAAACAAATTAGGGGAGGAAGGAATAGTGTATTTTTCAGATTTATGGAGAATGGAGAAATTTTTGGCCAAACGAGAGATAGAGAACATTATGAAGTGCAAAATGGATACTTTTAATTACATTAAATTGAAAAGTTTATGCTCAAACAAACCCAATGCAACCAAGATTAGGAGGGAGGCAAAAAATTGGGAAAGAATTTTTGGCAACCAGTATACGTGGTAAAAGCCCCATTTCTAAAATATAGAGAGAACTGAGTCAAATTTACAAGAATACAAGTCATTCCCCAATTGATAAATGGTCAAAGGATATAAACAGGCAATTTCAGAGGAAGAAATTAAAGCTATCTATAGTCATGTGAAAAAATATTCTAAATAACTATTGATTACAGAAATGCACATCAAAACATCCCTGAGGTACCACATCACATCCATCAGATTGGTTAACAAGACAAAACAAGAAGATGATAAATGTTGGAGAATATGTGGGAGAGTTGGAACACTAATTCGTAGTCGGTAGAGCTGTGAGTTGATCCAGTCATTCTAGACAGCAATTAGGAACTATGCTCAAAAGGCTACAAAAATGTGCATACCCTTTAACCCAGCAATATCACTTCTATGACTGTATGCCAAAGAGATCATAAAAATGGGAAAGGGTCCCACATGTACAAAAATATTTATAGCAACTCTCTTTGTGGTGGCCAAAAACTGGAAATCAAGGGGATGTCCATCAATTGAGAAATGGCTGAACAAGTTGTGGCATATGAATGCAATGGAATACTATTGTGCTATAAGAAATGATGAACAGGAAGACTTCAGAGAGGCCTGGAAGAACTTGTATGAACTCCTGAATCTATTTTCCAGGTCAGTTGTTTTTTCAATGAGGTATTTCACATTTTTTCATTCTTTTGGTTTTGTTTTATAATTTCTAGGTTTCTCATAAAGTCATTAGCTTCATTCTATTCCATTCTAATTTTTAAACTATTTTCTTCAGTGAGCTTTTGAACCTCCTTTTCCATTTGGCTAATTCTGATTTTTAAAGCATTCTTCTCCTCATTGGCTTTTTGGACCTCCTTTGCCATTTGGGTTAGTCTATTTTTAAAGGTGTTATTTTCTTCAGCATTTTTTGGGGTCTCTTTTAGCAAGCTGTTGACTCACTTTTCATGATTTTCTTGCATTGCTCACATTTCTCTTCCCAATTTTTCTTCCACCTCTCTTACTCGATTTTCAAAACCCTTTTTCAGCTCTTCCATGGTCTGAGACCATTGCATATTTATTTTGGAGGTCTTGGATGTAGAAGCCTTGACTTTGATGTCTCCCTCTGATGGTATACTTTGTTCTTCCTCATCTGAAAGGATGAAAGAAAATACCTTTTCAACAAGAAAGTAACCTTCCATAGTCTTATTTTTTTTTTCCCCTTTTGTTGGGCATTTTTCCAGTCAGTTACTTGACTATTGAGTCCTTTATCAAGTGGAGGGTATACTCTAGGAACCTGTAAGTTCTCAGTTCCTCCAAAGTGGAACAATCATGGGAGAGGAGTTTATTCCTTTCCTAGCCTGAGCTCTGGTCTGGGAGCAACCACAAGTTTTTCTGCCCAGAATCCAAAAGTAGGATTCTGTTTCCAGAACCTCCACCAGCTCCACCACACCAGTGCTCCTCTCACCTCAGGACCACCACTCAGGACTGAGATCCAGATCAGCCACTCAATTCCCCCAGGGTCTTTAGGTGGAATGCTCCAAAAATGCTGCAATGTCTGCTGCCACCCTGGGGCCAGGGCTAGGTGAAAGAGCTTTCTCACTGACATTTGAAGCTGTCTTTGGCATTTGTGGGTTGCAGAATCATGGGTAACAGCTGCTACCCATGATTCTGCACCCTGAAGCCTGATCCAGTTATGTCCGTTGTGCCACATACGGCCAAGACAGAGCTGTACTCCACTCTGAACCTGATGTGATAGACCTTTCCTAGCAGTCTTCCGGGCGCTCTTGGACTGGAAATCTCTAACTGTTGTTTTGTGGCTTCTGCTGCTCTAAAATTTGTTTAGAGTAATTTTTTACAGGTATTTTATGGGATATGGGGGGAGAGCTACAGCAGGTCTGTCTTTCTACTCTATCATCTTGGCTCTGCCCCCTGCCAGCCTTGTTTCACTCAGAGCTGCTATTCAGATGCAATACTTGTTGAGTTCACTTGCAACAAGAGCAGTTCATCTTTCAGGTCTACTGGATTTTGTGTTGTCTATAAGCATACACACATTCCATGTACCAATGGTGAGTGGAATCATCTTTGCAGATGTTTTTGTACATTTCATACATTTTTTTGAATGTTTTGACCACAGAGCGGGATTCCCCACCTGCTGCAGTAATCAGGCCAGGGGTGGGTTAGTAGACAATTTTTAGGGCACCTTTCCTAGCCCCCTTTCTGACAACAAGAGGTGAGTAGTGTGATTCTTAAAAGGCTGTTCAAACACCCAGGGGCTGCCGAGTTCCATTGCTGCTTCCAGTGAGAAATGATCCTGTGGCCTAGGCTATCTGTGTGCAGAGTTGTGACTACAGCTCCCAGTGTATCCACACCTGCTGCTTCATCATTTGCCTGTCACCACCACACTTTGAGGTATAATGGTAAAATAGTAAAATGGTCTTTTGATTCGTGCATAAATTGGATTTAAGTGAGGTAGTGTTGGACAGAGTGGTTAGCCTCACTCTCTCCTCAGGAGTCATCCTAGTCCAGTGGCAGGACAGAGTCAAGACAGCTGGTGATGGCTCAGGATGCAGTGGATGACCTTGGCATCTTCAGTGTCTAGCCTAGCTCTAAATGCTCCTCATTGCCTGCTTCAGCTGCCTTCATGGCCATTGGAACAAATTGTTCTCATCCAGCATTCCACCAAGGGAAGTCTTCACATGCCTGGGGTAGACACCCTCCTAACTCACCAATGGGTTTGAGACCCTTTGGTTACCCTTAACCTGGTTTGGCCTGTCTGCCAAAACAGTGTACTGGGGTATGACTGCTGCACATGCTGCAGCTTCTTGAAGCCACATGTGAGAGTTGGGTGGAACACGTGGACACCAAAAATGGAAAGAGCCCTGAAAAGGGCTTGGCAACCATCACACCAAAGGTACTGGTCTTCCCTAAACATACCCTACACCCCATCTTCTCAAATGGCAATATTATAAATGATTGGCAAAGTTGGCCTTTCAAGCTAATATATGTAATGTACACTGGAAACTGGGAGAAAGAAAAGGATTTTCAGTGTACATAAGAAAGAGAAATAAGAACCAGGGCAAACCAACATTTCCTTTCTCTCTTGCCTCCAACTTTTAGAACAAGAAGATAAGGTACACACTCATCATCTTTTCAGTGGTGTCACATCATGACTAGCCAACAATGTTTTGCTCTTTCTCTTGAGAAAACAAGTCATAAGAGATAAGGGCTTGCAATCCCTAGCAGGGCTTTTTTCCTCATGACTGCATGAAAGTATTTCTGGGCCTTCTTTTACAATTCCATCCTTTTTTATACCCTTGGTATATGGATGGATTTTTATGATTTTTTTCACATGAGTAATAAAATCCATACATGAGGAAGTTTATTGGCAATTCAGGACATTTGTTTTTGAGCTAATATTGCCTCCCTCTGATATTCCATATGTATTTTAGTCATATGCATTTAATAAATATACCTCATTTTCAAGAATAAAGCTATTTATCATTATTGTCATATGTTATTATTTGTTTGGGTGTAGTTTACCAAAGTGAATTATTGCTGAGACCTTGAAATAACAGGATTTAAAAGACTAATTCTTCTGGGAAAAAATTTGGGAAGGAATTTCACTTACAGTTCTAGTAGATAATTCTGAGAACCATGAAATAACCTGAAGCATCTCTGTTAATATAATTACTATTCTGGACAACTTCTTCCAGCAAACATAAAAAGAATAATAATTATTATAATAACTGCTACCATTTATATATCACTTAAAATTTTACAAAGGGCTGTACATATTATCTCACTTGTTCCTTGAAACAATCCTGTGAGGTACATACTATTCTTAGTCTCATTTTACAGATAAGAGAATTGATCTCAAGAGAGGTTGTAATTTGCCTGAGATCAAACAACTAGTAAGTTGGGCAGAATTTGAACTTGGGTTTCCTTGACGCCAAATCTAACATTCTATTCATTGTACAATCTAGCTGACCCACTTTAGAATACATACACACTCAAATTTTGTCAAATGATACATATTTTTGTCAAATGACAACATATTCCTCTAGAACAGGATGTGACATTTAAGGTGGGAGTCTAGGCTAAATGATAGGAAACAAAAAGAATAATTGCCAGATTTAGGCCATATCTGTTATGCCCATAATGACCAAAAAAATCCAATTTTACCTGCCTTGGTTATCTAACTTTGTATATCAAAGTGGTGGAATACATCTATAATCCTAGTTAACAAGAAGGTAGAGGCTGGTGGATCTCCTGAGTTCAGAAGTTCTAGGCTCATTAGGTTAAATCCATCAAATGTTTGCCCTAAGTTTAGTAAAAAGATTGTGTATCTTAGCATTAAGATGATAAGCTCCCAGAATCAGGGATCCACAAGGTTACTTAGTGAGAGGCAAAATTTCCCATACTGATCAGAGTGGAATTGAGCCCATGTGTAGTCCCCATACTTCTAGCCTGAGTAAAATGGAGAGGCCAAGTTTGTTAAAAACAGCCAAATAAACAAAAAAAAAAGCCCTTTATACATCAAAAAGTTGTAAATCACCAACAGCCCCTGGGCTTAAAAACAAAAAATGTAAAATGAAGCACAATGTATCACTTTGCTGGGCTCAACAAATAATATTTTGATGAATAGTCCCTAATAAAGACAGCAGTCATCATTTTTAAAACCTGAGCTTTGATGGATCCATGTTTTCCTTAGGAAGGGAATTTACAGGTCAGAAGTTTTAGGGTGGCTGAAACTGCTCTGATTTTTAATGAAACCCCACCCAATGATCAATCACCCTGGAACTTTGGTTTTGGTCATCTAAGGGCCCATTCTAAGCTAAAGGCAGTGCCAGTTACTTCCAGGCAAGAGACTCTGCTATTTTGTAATTCAGAGTATATTACTTCTAATGTGTCAAGTGTATTACTTTCTAAGTGCTACAGTGAGACATACTTTATAGGCCCAGTAAATCACAGTGTAAAAACTAATTGAAACTTACATACTGTACCATTGTGGGCTGAGTCTTGCAACAGCCAAGCTATCAGCCTGCAATTAAAATGCTAATGTGGGGTTCACCCTGGTCCAGGGTCTTTGCCCAAATGCGATGAGTAGCTCCTACAGAATTCAGAACAGCTGAACTGGGCTGGATTTGATTTAGGAATTATTGATTTATTAGGGCTGAAAACAGCAATAGCAAGGAAGATTTGTGAATAAAAATAAATAAATAATAGACCTGTTTGCTATGATACTGACCTATTTATTTTTATCTAGGGGCTCAGTTGTTCCATGCACGATACTGATAAGGCTTTGCTCTCAAATAAACTGGCTCACTTTGCTCCATTCCATAGTTGGCAGCTGCACCTTTCCTTGGTCATTAACTTGCAAATGCACACCAATGTTCACAAGTGAGATGAGGTAAGAGGGCATTTAATTATCTGCTGCCATCAATTATGTCTATCTCGCCTTCTCTCTATTCACATGGATAATTGAGAGAAGATTATATTTACACAAAGGTTCATCAAACACTTGGAGCTAGGTTAGTGATAGGACTCTTTGGGGGTGTGCTCAACCCAGTCAAAACTAAGCCCAGAGAACAGTGTTAACCTTTCTACAAAAGCATTTATACCTCAGAAATCTGCAAACATTACAAATCAGTGCTTAATTTATTATTTTCTTGTTTATGTAGACTTAAGGAAGTGACAAGGGAAATGTTAATACTGTAGATTAAATGTAAAAGTGTGTTATGTACACTTTTTTTCAGAGAGCCTGTAATTAAATATTTACCATTGTACTGGTGCCTTTCTCCCAAGGGAAAGGGGCAGGGAGGGGGAGGACTAGGACTCTCTGAAGAAGTTGGTGCTTGTCCTCTAAAGATTAATTTTGTGGATCTACAGATACCACTAGGTGAGACATCATCTACTAAGTGTCAGAGGAAGAAGACAGAAGTAATTGTGGCTGGTATCTCCCTGCTGAAGGGGACTTATACCTGTAGATTGATATGGTGTTAATAAGAGAGGTCTATTGTTCTCCTGAAGAACCTGGTTGTGAGAGAAAACTTCTAAATATTTGTTGACCACTTATGGGAAGCTACCTACTTTGGATTATTGACATGGGCACAAAGAATTTTGAAAGATTTCCTAGGAATTATGTAATCTTGGGAAAGGAATTGAAAGTCTTAGGAGACAGGTGGTATTTTCGTCACTGCTACCAATTAATGTCAAAGGTTTCAAAAGAGAAATACAGGTTTGGAAAGTGAATAGGTGGTTAAGAAGATAAAGTCTGAAAAGGGATTTGGGTTTCTGGACTATGACTTAAAACATGAGAATGATAGGATTTGGGCCAGGCAGGGGGTTAAATAATGAAGGGTTGGGAAGAAAGGATTTGCCTGGTTTTTAGACAAAAAAAAAAATCAGTTATCTACAATCATATCAAAAAAATGCTCTAAATTACTATTGATTAAAGAAACGGAAATTAAAACAGTTCTGAGGTGCCACCTCACACCTAGCAGATTGACAGAAAAAAAGTGATAAATATTGGAGAAGAGTGGGAAAATTGGGACACTAATGCATTCTGGTGGAGTTGTGAACTGATCCTACCATTCTACAGAGCAATTTCGAACTATACCTAAAGGGCTATAAAAGCATGCATACACTTTGATCCAGCAATACCACTTCTAGGTCTATACCCCCAAAGAGATTTTTTTTAAAGGGGAAAAGGACCTATTTGTACAAAAATATTTATAGCAGTCCTTTTTCTAGTGGGAAAGAATCAGAAATTGAGGGGATGCCTATTGTTTAAGGAATGAGAGAACAAGGTATGGTATATTATTGGTATGGAATATTATTATGCTGTAAGAAATGACAGGCAGGATGATTTCAGAAAAATCTGGAAAGACTTACATGAACTGATACAAAGTGAAGTGAGCAGAACCAGGAGAACATTGTACACTGTAACAGCAATACTATACAATGAAGAACTATGAATGACTTAGCTATTCTCAGCAATACAATGATCCAAGACAGTTCCAAAGGACTCATGATGAAGCATGCTATCTACCTACAAAGAAAGAACTGATACTGTCTGAATGCAAGCTGAAGCATGCTATTTTTCTTTCTTTTGCTGTTCAATTCTTCTTGTACAAAATGACTAATGGGTATGTGTGTGCACAAATATATACATATGTGTGTGTGTTGGTTTCTCCCTCTTCCTTCCTCCCTTCTCCCTTTTTTTCAAATTTATTTATTTGGGGGTTTTTTGGAGGCAATCAGAGTTAAGTGACCCAGGGTCACACAGGTAGTAAGTGTCTGAGGCTGGATTTGAACCCAAGTCCTCCTACTCCAGTACCAGTGCTCTTTGCATTTTACCATCTTAACCCCCTTTTGTCTCCTGACACAAAGTCCAGCACTCTATCCACTGTGACACCTAACTACCTGGAGGGAAGGTATTCTATTTAACCCCCTTGCTTAACACAGTACTAACACAGAGTAGGCAAATTATCATCATCATAAGGATTTTTATGTAGTGGCAGTTCTGTGCCAGGCATTGTGCTAACTACTTAATTTTTCGTGTGTTTTTACATTTATTATTTATTTTAGTACTTTTTTCTTTTTAAATTTTGAGTTTCAAATTCTCTCACTCCCATATCTCTCCCACCCACTGAGGAGGCAAGCAAAATTATATCCATTATACATGTGAAATCATGCAAAACATTTTCCATATTAGTCATATTTTTAAAAGAAAGCAAGTAGGAAAATTATACTTCAATTTGCATTCAGAGTTCAGTTTTCTCTCTAGAGGTGGATAGCATTTTTTCATCATGAAACCTTTGGAACTGTCTTGGATAATTGTATGTATTAGAGTAGCCAGGTCTTTCACAGAAGATCATCATTTTAATACTGTGTAATTACTGTGCACAAAAATTTTCTAGTTCTTCTCAATTCACTTTTCATTCATCAGTTCATATAGGTCTTGCTATTTTTTAAACCATCCCCTTGTCATTTTTTTCATGCTACCCAGTTTACAAATATTATCTCATTTGATCTTCACAACAAACCTGAGAAGTAGCTGTTCTCATTATCTGCATTTTACAGTTGAGGAAACTGAGGCAAACAGATGTTTAGTTACTTGCCCAAGGTCACACAGTAAATATTTGAGGCTGGATTTGAACTCAGGTCTTCCTGACTCTAGGACAAGAATTCTATCCACTTTGCCACCCAGAAGTCTCCTAATAAATGCTTGTTGAATTGATTTGTCATTAATAGTAAATTTATTACATTTTCATAGCTTTTATTTTTGAAAGCATTTTCAAGTATATTAACTCACTTAATGCTCAAAATAGCCTTACGCTATTTTGAAGGTAAACGGAGAAGTTAGGTGGCGTAGTGGATAGAGGAGGGCCTAGAATCAGGAAGACTCATCTTCCTGAGTTCAAATCTGGTCTCAGATACTTCCTAGCTGGGTGACCCAAGGCAAGTCACTTAACCCTGTTTGCCTTAGTTTTCTCTTCTGTAAAATGAGCTAGAAAGGCAAATGGCAAAGCACTCCAGTATCTCTGCCAAGAAAACACCAAATGGGGTCACAAAGAGTGAAACAACTGAACAGGAACAAGCATATAGGTGTGAATGTGTGTATATATATGTGCATATGTATAAACATGAACATACATATATACACATACACATATATATGCCCAGTACTGTGCTAAGCCTTGGAAAGCCAAAGTTTACTTCCCTCTAAAAGACCTCACAGCCTAATGAGGGAAAGAACTTGCAAATGGCTATGTATAAGTAGCACATATCCAGAAGAAACCTAGGGTAGCCTCAGAGGGAAGGTACTAAGATTAAGGAGGCCTGGGAAAGACTTTGAAGAAGATGGGATTTTAGATAAACTTGAAGAAAGTCAATGGAGCTAGGATGTGAAAATGAAGATCTGTTTGTTTTCTTTTAGCTCTCATATTAACTTTTCAGAATGACCCCAATCACCAACCAGCTATGCCTTTCCATCAACTCGAAGGGCCCTCAACTTGGGCTGTATCTTCTGACTCCTGCTTTTGTATTCTTCCCTCACGTATGTTCACTGTCTTGTTGTGATCCTGTGGCTACATGGCATAGTGAAAAGAACGATGGATTGTATATCAGAACACCTGGGTTTGAATACTGTATTCTATTACTCAATAATTGTGATCTTGGGCCTCTTTCCTCATTTGGAAAAAATTAAAGGAACAGTGGACTACGTGGTCCTTAAGACTCCTTTTGACTATAAATACTGTGGTGTTATGATTATCACTCTAATATCCCAAGTAGGAGATAGGGAGAAAAGTTATTATTGGTCTCAGAACAAACTTCCTTTTCAGTATGGTTAATGTTCATTTCACACCCCTTTATTTTAATTACCCTTGAAGATGATATTTTGGTCCCAAGTAACAAGAGGAGATTCCCCTTATTAAAGGATATTATTGTTACCAAATGGCCATAATAAAGAAATTTACAGAAAAAGAAAGGCAATAACCCCAGTTTTGGATATAATTTTTGGTGCCATTATTTAGAAAAAGTCTAATGGAGTATTGAGTGAGATGTTTGATTTGATTGTGAGAAACTTGTGAGAAAATTGGTTTGATTGTGATTCAGGGAAGAATTTGCTGGATAAGTACTCCAAGCTAGGAGCATAGGGAATGCATAGATTAGTTTTCATTATTTATTTTTAAAATTTACCAAGCCTATGAAGAACTGATGTTGCAAGCCTCCTTCAGCCTCAGTGATTATAGCTAATTATAAGATAGATGGCCCCTATTTCAACATTTCCAAGAGCAGAAGCAGTAGCGGCAGCAGCTGTCCAAGTTTATCCTGGAAGGCTAGTGGGAGACATTTGGAATTTTATCGTCCTGTTCATTAGGAACAGCTGGAACAAACCTGATTGTCCTGGCAAACAATACTCTGGGTTCAAGGAGGATAACTTCAACAGGAAAGGACCTTAATAACAATGATATTTTCATGTGACTTAATAGGTGGTCTGTTTTCCCATTACTCCCTATCTCTGCTGGAGAGATTTCCCCTCCATAGTCATGTGGCAAGCCACTGATCCTTTCAGAGCTATAAGTCAAAAGAGCTGGGTTTCAAAGCAGGCTCCACTACTAACTAGCTGCATGACTTTGAACAAGTCACTTTAAATCTTTAGTCCTCATTTTCTCATCTTAATCTCTCTTGGCCTAGAGGGAGAGGAAAATAATTCTCACCATCTAACCTCATAGGGTGATGAACATCAAATGAGAGGGTAGAACCAAGATGGTGGAATGGCAGGAAGAAGAACAGCTGAAATCTCCCTTATATTCCTCCACAAAGATCTGGAAAATGCACCAGACTGAGTCTTGATTGGAAAATCCAAGAAAAAAATAATAGTCATTCTTCCAGCCAGGTCAGAACATGGAGATCCATGGATATTGGGGATTGGATCTGATTAGGAGCTTACAGTATGAAGCTTGCCAGTACCCAGGTAGTAAAAGAAGAAAGAGGAAAAGGCTAGAAGAGATGTCTAGCTCATAACAGGAACTTTGAGCAGAGTACAGGAACAGGAGCACACTGGCAACTGCTCATTATCCAATTCTGGGTCACAGATCCAGTAAGGAGTAGGGAAGAGGCCTGTGCCTAGATATAATGTTCCAGAGTGAGAAACAATTTTTTCTGAGCAAGGAAGACATTTCTAAATAGTTGCTATGTGTCTCTGTCCTCCAAAAAAAGGGTGACATATCAGTTCTAGTCTTTGGCCCAGTCTGAAGCTCACAAAAGAATAAGCAGGGCAAGAATTCTAGACCAAAAAGGAGCCTGTGATTCTTTTACTCAGAACCAACTAAGCTTTCCAGCTAGCTGAGTGTGACTGAGTCCAGCAGTAATCTACATGAAATTTCAATCAAGGACAAGCCAACAAAAATTTTATACAGACCCAAACCTGGGTCAGGAGCTTGTAGAGTAGCAGCTCAGTGCAACAGTGGATAGAGCACTGGACCTAGAGTCCAGAAGATCTAAGTTTAAATCCTACTGCAGGTACATACTAGCTGGCAAATATGGTCAAGATATTTAATCTCAGTTTCTTCATCTGTAAAATGTGAATAATAATAGCACCTTCCTATAAAGATTGTTGTGAGGATAAAATTATGTAATGTTTATAAAATATTTTACAAACCTTAAAGCATTATCATATAAATTCTAGTTGTAGCTATTGTTTTATTGTATTTTTTAATACCAGAAAGACAGTGATCAAACTGCCCAAAGTGGATTGGACCATATTAGGAGCAGTAAAAGTTTTCAGGTCCTTTGAGCTGTCTCTGAGACCCTGGAATAATACAAAACTCAACACCCTGAAGAAAGTAACAGAAGGACTCAAGAGGATAAAAATTCAATGGCGATGTTTCCCCCAGAAGTCCTAAAAAGGAGTTCAAAATTAGGAAATAGGCTGAAAGAATGAGCACACACACAAAAAGAATCTCACCATAAAGATCTGTTATGATGAGAGTGATGTTCAAGATACAAACTCTGAAGAAGAGAATGACATCAAACATCTACAAACAAATGTATCAAAGCAAAACACAACTTAGGTACAATTCCAACAAGAATTCCTGGAAGACATGAAGCAAGAGTTAAAAGAAAAAGTTATAAAGTTCTTTAAAAAAAAAATGGTAGTACTAGAAGGGGGATGAGAACTATAGACAAAAAGAATAGACAAAGAAGAAGCAAAGCTATCACTCTTTGCAGCTGATATGATGATATACTTAGAGAATCCTAGAGAATCAAGCAAAAAACTACTTGAAATAATGAACAAATTTGGGAAAGTAGCAGGATATAAAATAAACCCACATAAATCATTGGCATTTCTATATGTTACTAACAAAGCCCAACAGCAAGAGATAGAAAGAGAAATTCACTTAAAGTTACTGTAGACATTATAAAATATTAGGGAGTCTACCTGCCATAACAAACCCAGGAACTATGTAAACACAATTACAAAAACTTTTCACACAAAGTCATATCTAATTATATTTAGAAAAAATATCATGGGTAGGTTGAGCTAATATAATAAAAATGACAATTCTATCTAAATTAATTTATTTATTCAGTGCCATACCAATCAAACTACCAAAATATTTTATAGATCTAGAAAAAAGTGATAACAAAATTCATCTGGAAGAACAAAAGATCCAGTATATCAAGGGAATTAATGAAAAGAAATGCAAGGGAAGGTGACCTAGTCATACTAGATCTTAAATTGTATTATAGAGCAGCAGTCATCAAAACTACTTGGCACTGGTTAAGAAATAGAGTGGTGGATCAGTAGGATAGGTTAGGTACACAAGACACAATAATCAATAACTCTCGTAATCCACTGTTTGATAAACCCAAAGATTCCGGCTTCTGGGATAATAACTCAATATTTGACAAAAATTGCTGGGAAAACTGGAAAATAATATGACAGAAACTAGGTATAGACCAACATCTTACACCCTGTACCAAGATAAAGTCAAAATGGGTACTTGATTTAGATATAAAAGCTGATACTATAAGCAAACTAGGAGAGCAAGGAATCATTTACCTGTCAGACCAATGGAGAAGGGAAGAATTTATGACCCAAAAAGAGAAAGAGTACATTATGAAATGCAAAATGGATAATTTTGATTACATTAAATTAAAAAGTTGTTGCACAAACAAAGCCAATCCAACCAAGATTAGAAGGGAAGCAAAAGACTGGGGAACAATTTTTACAGCCAGTGTCTCTGATAAAGGCCTCATTTCTAAAATATATAGAGAGCTGAGTCAAATTTATAAGAATACAAGTCATTCCCCAATTCATAAATGGTCCAAGTATGTGAAAAGGCAGTTTTCAGATGAAGAAATTAAAGCTTTCTAGTCCTATGAAAAAATGCTCTAAATCACTATTGATTGGAGAAATGCAAATCAAAACAACACAAGTACTTCATCACACCTATCACATTGACTAACATGACAAAACAGGAAAGTGATAGATGTTGAAGAAGATGTGAGAGAGTTGGAACATTAATTCGTCGTCAGTGGAACTGTGAGCTGATCCAACCATTCTGGAGAACAATTTGGAGCTATGCCCAAAGAGCTACAAAAATGGGCGTACCCTTTGACCCAGCAATATGTCTTCTAGGGTTGTGTCCCAAAGAGATCATAAAAATGGGAAAAGGACCTACATGTACAAAAAAATTATAGTGGCCAAGAATTGGAAATTGAGGGGATGCCCATTAATCAGGGAATGGCTGAACAAATTCTGGCATATGAATGTCATACAATACTATTGTTCTATAAGAAATGATGAGCAGACAGACTTCAGAAAAACCTGGAAAGACTTGAATGAACTGATGCTGAACAAAGTGAGAAGAACCAGGAAAACATTGTACATAGTAACAGCAACACTGTGCAATGATTAACTTTGATAGACTCTGCTCTTCTCAGCAATGCAAGGATCTAAGATAACTCCAAAAGACTCATGATGGAAAATGTCATCCAGAGAAACAACTTTTGAGTCTGAACGCAGATGGAAGCATACTATTTGCCCTCTTTTTCTGTTATTTTGGGTTTTTCTCTTCTTTCTTGTGGTTCCTCCCATTGGTTCTAATTCTTCTTTACAACATGACTAATGTGAAGATGCTTGATATGAATATATATGTAGAACCTCTATCAGATTGCTTGCTTTCTTGAGGGGGGGAGGGGAAATTTTTAAACTCAAAATTTTATGGAAGTGAATGTTGAAAACTAAAAATAAATAAATTAATTTAAAAAATATTTGGGAATAGAATTAATAGCTTATAATAAAAGAGGCAAAGCCTTATCTAAGAATCAAATGAAATGATAGAAGCAAAAGTGCTTTGAAAGTTAAAAGTTTATTAAAAGCATAAAGCAAATTAGTAGCTGTCATAGTAGTGGTGGGGATAGATTTTTGCTCCATTTCTCCTAGAAGGGCCTGGTTGTAAGAGAAGAGCTTATCACAGACATGTATGTGTGCATATACATGTATGCACACACACATACACACATATATAGTATACAAGTATATTGCTTCATATAGATAAATATTATATATATGTGTATATCATCTATATAGTGCTTTAAGGTTTGCAAAGCACTTTTTAAAAATTACCTCATTTTATTCTTTACAATAATCCTGAGAACTAGATACTATTACAATTTACATTTTACAGATAAGGAAACGGAGACGCAGGTTAAAGCAACTTCCTCATGGTCACACAGCTAGTAAATATATGAGGCTGAATTTGAACTCGGATCCTCCTGGTTCCAAGTCCAGCCCTCTACTCACTGCACAACACAGCTGCGTCCCCTTAATAAGTATTATTCCCCCCAAAATCAAAAATATTTGATAATTGTACTTGCATATATTTGGTTTCTTTTATAATCCCATATATCTTATTTTATGAATTTAAAAACATTCTTAGAAGAGGTTCGTAGGATTGTCCAGATTTCCAAAGAGGTCACTGACACACAAAAATCATTAAAAGACCACTGCCCTAACTACATTCAATTAAACATGCATCTATTAAGCACCTACTACATGCCAGGCACTGGGCTAAGTGCTTGAGATATAAAAACAGTTCTGCCTTATGGAACCTTATATTTTTTTGGAAAGAAAGAGTATGCAACAATTAATAATAATAACTAATATTTCATATCTCTTTAAGTTATATAAAATGCTTTACATCCAATATCTCATTTGATCCTACCAGGATCGAGAGGTATCATTATCTCCATTTTACTAGCAACTTACCAAGAGTCACACAGCTAGTAAGTATCTAAGGTAGTATTTGAATTCAGGTGTTTCAAACACCTATATCAGTGCTCTCTACCCACTACGATATTTAGCTACCTCATAGAGAAGTAAATACAAAGTATTTTTGTGATTAGATTCAACAATAGAGATAAAAGTATAGGGGGAGATGAGGAAAGATATAAATAGTAAGTAGCACTTGAGCTGACCTTTAAATGGAGCTCAGGATTTTAAATAGAGGAGTTGAGGAGGAAAAGCATGGGAGACAGGACATAAATGATGATCCCCCAGAGGAAATCTACAAGGAATAGTTGACAGCTTAGGAGAAAATCAGAAGGGAGGAGCATCACTAAATCCCAGGAAGGAGAGTCTTTCAGTCAATGAACATTTATTAAGCTCTTACCATGTCCCTTGTGTGTGTGTGCATGTGTATGTGTTTCATTGCATTTGAATTTATTTTAAACTTAAATATAAAATAAGAAAAGAAAAAAAATCTTGCTATGTATGCAGAAAAACATAAGAGAGGATTCAATATGAAGCAATAAGTTTCAATTTCAAGAAAATCTATATAATAAATACTTCACATTATTTTCAAAGCTTTCCATCTTTTCTTTGCTTCCTTATGTGTTTTCTTTTGTCCTCTGCTGTCCACTTTTTATTTTATTTTTTCCCTTCCTCCCTCTCCCCATGAAGGCTACAATTAAGCATGGAGATTGAATAGATAGACAGACAGATTGGGACAGAGAGAGAGAGAGAAAGAGAGAGAGAGAGAGAGATGCATATACACATACATGCATACATATTCATAGATATAAACATACACATATGCACTCTACTACATATACATAAGACTTTATCATGCTTATTTCCACTTGTCATCTGTTTCTCTGAAGGTGGATAACATCTTCCTTCATAGGTCCAAGTCTTTCCACATTTTTCTAAATCCACCAGGTCATTATTTCTTGCACTGCAGCAATCTTATGACCCAATCACATTCTATCTGAGAGAGTGTCTATGAGAGTTTTTTTCCCAATTTTTCTGCATCTCCCTATTATTGGCTACATAGATTTTATTTGTACAGGAAATTTTTTATTTAAAATAATCAAAATTATCTATTTTACACTTCAACATTGCTCTCATCTAAAAAGATGGTTTAAGGTCTGACACTGCTGAATATACTTTGTTCACATCTTTTTCCCTTGGTTTCTTCAACATTCTTGACCCTCTGCTTTTCCAAATGAACCCTGTTATTATTATTCCTGACTCAGTAAGATAATTTTTTTAGCAATTTAATTGGGATGAAAGCATGTATTGAATATACATATATTATACATATTGAAAATGGAGCAGCCAAATGGTGCACCAGGCCTGGAATCAGGAAGACGAGTTCAAATACAGCCTCAGACACTTATTAGCTGTTTTACTCTGGGCAGGTAACTTAATCCTGTTTGTCTCAGTTTCCTCATCTGTAAAATGAGATGATGAAGGAAATGGCAAACCACTCTAGTACCTTTGCCAAGAAAACCCCCGAAAGGAGCCACTAATCATTGGACACAACTGAAAACAACTAAACAACAATAAACTCTCAAGGGAAACATCAGGGAAGAGGAAGTACTCAGTATCAAAAACTACAAAGAAGTCAAGAAGGATGAAGACTAAAATAAAACTGTCAGACTAAACAAATAAAAGCTAATTGATTACCTTGGGACAAAGCTGTTTCAGTAGGGTTTAAAAGCAGAAATCAGAATGTATCAGACTGAGAAATGCGTGGGAGATAAAAATGCAGAGACGATGAGAGTAGACATCTTTTTTTTATGAGTTTGAAGGAGGAAGGGAAGAAAAAATGTAGGATGACAGTTTGAGGGGATGACAGGGTCAAGTGAAGCATGAAAATGCCATATGGAGCTAAGAGGTTGTATGGTCCAGAAAATGTGGTCATCCTGATAGTTTCTTACACTCCCTTCTGTGTGCTCATGTCTCTCGCATCCTTGAGTTATCTTTCCTGTCCTGTCAGTGATGGTAGGGGAGCAGGGTCAGATAAACATGAAAGAAAATTGGATGTCTGCCTAGCAGCTAGTGGCCAGTGCCAGACATTTACAAACTTGTGAAATTAACCAAAAAAAATGTCTTCACTCCTCTTTTAACTATGCTTTCATTATCCCTTTCCCACTCTAGTTCCTCCTCTCCTGCCCCACTAAACTTGGAATTTGGAGAAGGAAATGCAAAGGAAAATCAGTCATAAAAGAAAGTCCAAAATAAAAATCAAAGATAGTAATAACTAGGAAAACGTCCTTTCTGTGCTATGGCCCATAGCGAGCTACCACAATTTTTTGTTGTTCTCAAGTTGCTTTGGTTGTATCTGACTCTCCATGACCCCATTTGGGGTTTTCTTGGCAAAGATACTGGAGTAGTTTGCCATTTTCCTTCTCCAGGCCATGTTACGTGATGAGGAAACTAAGGCAAACAGCAACTTGCCCAGGGTCACACAGCTAGTAAATGTCTGAGGTTGGAATTGAATTCAGGTCTCCTGACTCCAGGGCTGGCATTCAAGTTGTGATTTCTAGCCATCCCAACCTACCATTCTCATCACTACTAACTTAATACCTTCTTCACCAAATGTTTCCAATTCAATCTATCTAGGAATTCTTAAAATCATCGGATCACAGACTTGTAGTTGAAAGGAATATTAAAGATCATATAATCCAACTCCCCATTTTATAGATGAGAAAATTGAGGCCCAGAAATGTTAAGTGATTTGCCCAAAGCCACAGAGATAGCAAGCAGCAGATGAGTGGTTTACACTCAGGCTCTCTACCTCCAAAGCTAGCCCTCCTTCCATTATACCACAACACCTGCACTGTACAGTTCAATCTCATTTTACAGATGAGGAAACTGAGGTTCAAAAAGATGGAATCATTTTTCTAGCTCACACAATTTGTAAGTAGCAGTGTCAGGGTTTCAAACCCAAGTCTTCTAACTCAAAATCCACTGTCTTCATTACATCATGGGACCTCAGATTGCCAAGGTGAAGTAGTTCTCCATGGTCTCAGCACTAATATGTTATTGGAGTGGGACCTTGAACACTAGTTTCTTTGCACTATACCTCGATTCCTTTTTCCATAGGAGTATTCTCATATTTTACAGATGAATTAAATGGAAAAATAGAATTCACTTTACAGAAATCTGATTTATCACCAACTTTGTAGGAATATGAACATATCCATCCCATAAAGACAGTGATAATGTCTTTGCATAAAGTTCCCTGCCCTGCCCCCCCCACCAAAAATATGCATAATCTGAACTATCTCATGTACCTAAAAAGTTTCTTTATGAACCTTAGTAAGAATTATGATTTAATAATTTCCTGTAATCCCTTATTCTTCCATCAAAAGACAAGAAACCATTAGTGGACTATGGTCAGAAAATTGGAGAGTATAATGCATTTTGCATTTTTCAGTCAACAGATAAGGATTCACAAACACATCATGAGATATAAAGTCCTGTAGAAAAATAGGTATATCCCAAAAGTGGAAAGCAAATGGGACCCAACTCAATTAGATGATGAACTTACAGGAATAAAACTGAATGTAATGGATGAAATAGAATTTTCTGATTTCCACAAGGGGATAAGGTGCTCTCTGCCTTAATTTTCTTCAGCTGCTTTCCATTGACCAAAGCCACAAATTGCCGAGACCAAAAGCCATTAATACCATTAAAATGACAGATAGGTTATCACATATTGAGTTACAACACGCAGACTATGAACATATAAGATATATATGTGTATATATAAATATATATGTAATGTAAAATGTATAATTTCAAGAGAACAGTATCTAGGACAAACATCTAATGTATCTTCATATTCTTAAAAACTTATCATGCAAATGGAATAAAGTACCTAAAGAAGTAGGTAATCAATTCAAACAGACTAATTGGTCCGGCATTCAATTATATTGCTTTGACCATTAGACCCCAACTGTCTTTCCCACTTTGTCTCACACTATTCCCTGAAAAGTACTTTTCCCCTGCATAAACCCTCTTTGTTCCACCAAGACTTATCCATTCACTATGATACAAACATTCCTAACATAGTCTTGCCTTGATTTCTAACATTTTAGGATAGATTAGGGATCTCAAACTGCTTCCTTAAGTATTTAAAGCATATCTGTCAGCACTTCTATCTACATCTTTGGTCTTTTCATAGACACTTGCTAATCTAATTATATATTGTTGTGAATGGAGAAACAAAGAGCTACATAATATACCTTGGGGTCATGGAGCACAAGTAACCTCATATAACCTCAAGTTTGGAAGCCTGAGAAAATCTCGTGCAAGAGGTTGAAGCATTAAGTGACTGTTTCTTAATCCAAATTTATTAATTTGTTTGTTTTCAGTTTTCAACAATCACTTCCATAAATTCTGAATTTTTTTCCCCTTCCCTCCCCAAATGGCATGCAATTTTATGTGAGTTCTACACATACATTCCTATTAAACACATTTTCACATTAGTCATGTTGCATAGAAAAACTCAGATGAACAGGAGGAATCAGGAGAAAAACAAAACATAACAACAAAGGAGAAAATAGTCTGCTTCATTATACATTCCAACTCCATAGTTCTTTTTCTGGATGTGGATGGCATTTTGCATCATGAGTCTGAAGTGTTTTAGTTCCTTGCATTGCTGTGAAGGGCTACATGTATCAAAAACAGTCCTTGCACAGTATGGCTGTTACTGTGTATCTCCTGGCTCTACTCACTTTACTCAGCATCAGTTCATATAAGTCTTTCCAGGCTTTTCTGAAGTCCACCTGTTTGTCATTTCTCATAGCATAATAACCTTCCATTACATTCATATACCACAACTTGCTCAGCCATTCTCCAATTAATGGGCATTCCCTTGATTTCTTGGGCCACCAAGAAATTCTTGGCCACCACAAAAAGAGCTGCTATAAATATTTTTGTACATGTACATTTCCCATTTTTATGATCTCTTTGGGCTACAACCCTAGAAGTGGTATTGCGGGGTCAAAAGATATGCACATTTTTGTAGCCCTTTGGGCATAATTCCAAATTTCTCTCCAGAATAGTTGGATCAGCTCATAGCTCCACCAACAATGAATTAGTGTTCCAACTCTCCCACATCTTCTCCAACATTTATCATTTTCCTGTTTTGTCATGTTAGGCAATATGATAGGAGTGATGTGGTACCTCCGAGTTGTTTTGATTTGCATCTCTCTAATCAGTAGTGATTTAGAGTATTTCTTCATATGACTATAGATAGCTTTAATTTCTTCCTCTGAAAACTGCCTGTTCATATCTTTTAACCATTTATCAATTAGGGAATGGATTGTAACATTAAGAGACCTTTAAATAAAATCTTATCATGCAAGACAACTAACTTTCAGAAGTCCTTCCTACTCCCCAAAAACTGTTCACAAAATTTTGATACCATAGAAATTCTCAGATTTATGTGCTACAACATAGGACCAAGGAAGAACTAGATAAGAACAGTAGTAGAAAGGACATTTTTAGAGAAAGGATTGAAAAAGGAAGTGGGCTAGTTATGTAGTAAGAACAAGGAATGATAGGTGGATAGCCATAGGTGTACATAAAATGGCAAGAAACTTGAAATCATCCCCAGTAAATTAGTTACTTTCTTTACTGAGGATTTATAAGAAGTTGTGACCAAAAGTTGCATATAATTAAGACAAAAGATAATCTGCACCGTTGGAGAAAGTACATTTATAAGATCACAGATCCAATAAGCCATCATCAAGTGCCTACTAGATGCAAATCAGGAAGCCTTGAGTTCAATTTGGCCTCCAGACACTTACTAGCTATGTGACACTGGGCAAGTCACTTAAACAATGTTTGCTTCAATCCACTGGAGAAGGAAATGGTAAATGATTCCAGTATCTTTGCCAAGAAAACTCCAAAGACGGTACTGGTATGCTAATGTCCACTTGGTCACAAAGAGTCAGACACAACTAAGCAACTGAACAACGACAGATGCCAGTTACTACTACAGTAACTGATTTAAAACAGATTTAAAAAATGAAAAATAATCTCTTTTCCA
The DNA here is from genome assembly GCF_028372415.1 of Notamacropus eugenii. Classification (NCBI taxonomy): domain Eukaryota; kingdom Metazoa; phylum Chordata; class Mammalia; order Diprotodontia; family Macropodidae; genus Notamacropus; species Notamacropus eugenii. The sequence continues at coordinate 92,843,137 of NC_092874.1, forward strand.
TAAAATGGTTACATTCTGCTGGGAGGACATAACATGCAAAATAATTATCTGATAATTTGTGGAGAAAGGAGCAAGTACCAACAACCAAGGGGATCATGAAAATCTTCTCATGGGAAATAACACATGGTCTGAACCTTGAAGAAAACTATAGATTCCACAAGGTACAGGTGAGGATGGAGCACATTCTGGGCAGGGGAAACAACTCACACAAAAACCCAGGGGTGAGAGCAGAAATGCTAGGTTCAGAGCAACAGCAAGTTAAGCCTGTTTGACTGGAGCATAGTAATGGGGAGTAATGAACAATAAGCTTGGAAAAAATGAGCTAAAGCCAAACTGTTAAGAGCTCTAAATACCACTCCGAGGAGTTAGTATTCTAACCTTGAGCAGGGATTCTTAACCGTTTTATGTTATCTGTAACCCTTTAGGAATCTGAAGAAGCCTATAGACTCCTTCACAAAATAATGTTTTTGAATACATGAAATACAAAGGAATACAAAGGAAACCAACAATAATGAAAGGGAGTTATCAAAAAAATTTTTAAACAAGTTTGTGGATCCCAGGTTAAGAATATGTGTCTACCTTCTTGTGTATAATTGATATTATACTTCTTACCTTCTCAATGAGTGAGAAAGTAGGTGTAAGGAGAAAATTCTGAACTGAAAATAAAAATAAATTTAAAAAAAGAATATCTTTTGAAAAGCAATAAGGAGCCACTGAAGTTTACTTAATAAGGAAGTAAGTAACTGGCAAATGTGTATCAAGAAGACTTTGGCAGCTATGTGGAGATGGATTGGAGAGACAAGAACCTGTAATTCAATAATTAATTCTAGTTAACAGACTATTGTAATAATCCATGTGAGAGGTGAAGAGGACTTGAACTAGGGTATTGACCACATGAGTGGAGAAAAGAATTAGATTTAAAAGACATTTGAGAAGTAGGGTCACCTAAGTCATTCAATGGATGGAGTGCCAGGCCTGGAATCAGGAAAACTTATTTTTAATTTTCAATCTGGCTTCAGACACATACTGACTATGTGACCCTGGCAAGTCACTTAACCCTGTTTGTCTCAGTTTCCTCATCTGTTAAGTGAGCTAGAGAAGGAAATGGCAAACCACTCCAGTATCTTTGCAAAGAAAACCTCCAAATGGAGTCACAAGGAGTTGGACATGACTGAAACAAAAGGGCAACAAGAACAAGAACAAAGAGAAGTCGAATTAAGAAGATTGAGCATAAAGTGACTGTATATGAAGATTAAGGGAGAGAAAAGTCAAGGATGACTCCAAGGTTGTGTACTTAGATAACTAGAAAGCATTAGATTAGCGCCCTCAATAGAAATGCAGGACTTTGGGGGAGTGGGTTTAGGGGAGAAGAGTTTCATTTAGAACATTTTGAGTTTGAGATGTCAAATAGGTCATCAGTGATAAAGGCCTGAAATGTCATGGATCTAATCACAGCAAGTGAAGGGTTTATATTAATATAAGGGTATCCCAATATGGCTCCTGAAGAATGTCAATCCATTATCTATACTTTCTGGAAATTAATTTGGAATCATGTGAGAAAAGCAAGTAAATTGTCAGTATCGCCTGACCCCAACACTTCATTTCTGTGTATATGCCCAAGAAAAATTAAAGACAAAGAGTGTGTGTGTGTATGTATATACCAAAAAGATTCATAGCAGATATTTTTCAAAGAACCAGAAATAAATTGGGTACCCATTAACTGGGGAATAAGAAAAAAAAATGTCATAAAGGATGTAATAGATTATTGCACTGCAAGGAAGGATGAACGTAAAAAATTCAGAGAAAATTGGAAAAAACTTGTATAGAAGTATAAATAAAAAGAATTAAGAAAGAAAGCTGAACATTCATTATAATGACCAATCTTGAGCAGAGAAGAACTAAGATTATATGTCTCATTAATTTCACAGATGAGGTAGAGACTATGGATATGGAATATTTCATATATTATGAAATAGATTGGTGACCACTGTAACAGTTGGTCATGCTTAAATTCTTTCTCCTGGTCACAAGAGATGGCTCAAGAATTGTAGAGGTGTGTATATCTAGCAAAGACTAGGATGGAAAAAACAAGCAACATCAAAAAGGAAGTTCATTCCTTGGGCCATTTGGTCTTGACAACACAAATATAAAGTGTCATCCCACTGGATGTATGTTTTCTCCGTAAAAAGTTTTTCTAAATGCAATAGAATTCCATGTTTAACCAGTAACTGGTACACTCTCCATGGGAAGAAACCAATTCAGAGGTTCTACAGCTAATCAATCAGGACAGGCTTCATCAAGAAATCTTAGCAGGGTCATTCATGTGGGCAAGGCTAAGGAGCTCTCTCATTCCACATAGCTTCCACATCTCTAATACTAAAAGGAAAAGCACAGGCATTCATAACTCAAAAACTGGCCTCAGGCCAATTAAATCAATAGTCCAAGAAAATTACATTTTTAAATGAAAATGTTTAAAAACATCTTGCTCTCTTACTGAGATCCAATCCTTTAGGGGATAAAGTTTAGAAATAAATTTGTGAATAGGAGATAGAAGAAGAGAATGTAAAGAAATCTTCTAGGTCATGAAATTTAGTCAGTCACAAATTTGGAATGCTAAAATTGATGGCAAATGCTCACTTTTGTTCCATTAGACTTGAGTATGCAAAAAAGTTTTTTCATGGATTGTTTTACAGGAAAATCAGGAAATAACACAATTATTTTCACTTAAAATATGAATTGATGTACCTTAAAGAGAATTTCAAAAGATATGTCTCTTTGTCTACTCTAAGAGATAAGGATGAGACTTCTGATTACATTGGTTTAGGGAACTTCCAGGTGAGGAAATTCCACCAGTGCAGGTTGGCATCTTCTCTGCAACTTAGAATCTTTGAAGGTTTAGTAGAGTCATGAGAGATTAAGTAACTTGTTCAAGGTCATACAGTCAATACATGTAAGAAGTAGGACTTGAACCAAGGCCTTCATGACTTCAAACCATGTCTGTATCTGTTACATCATATTTCTTCTCTGAGATAACATAACAAATGCACTGAACTGCCAGAGTTTGATTAGATGTCCCTTACAACACTTACCTAAGTCCAGTTTGCATTACAGTTACCATTTTTATATTTGGCTTATCCTACCTACTAAATTTAAGTTCCTTGACAACAGATAGCATTTATTATTCAACTTCATGACTTGTACAGTAATTTATGTATAGCACATGTAAAAGAAATATTTCTTGACTAAATGCTCAAATATTCCCTATTCCTTCAGGCTTCTTCCACCTCCCTGCACAAATGATTTTGATAGGGAGGAACAGAATCCTGATTATAAGGAACTAACATGTGAGTGATTGGTGGGAAAGGAGCCAATGAGGCTAGGTTATTTTTCAAAGAATTTTGGCAATGAGAGGATGGAGGAAAATGGAGTGGCAGTTTAGAAAGGTAGCAAAGCATGTATTTATTTTTCATTCACAAAGTTTTCCTTTACTTAGAACACGGTTGTCTTTACTCCTCTTCCACTATGTCTTAAAAGTTATCAGTGTCTTGGGTGTAGAATCAAGATGACAGACAAAAAGGCAGGGACCCATATGAGCCTTCCCAAATTCCCCTATAAACAACTTATTTTAAATGCCTGCAATGGAATCCTGGAGCAAAAGAATCAACAAAATGTCACAGTGAAACAATTCTCTAGCCCAAGACAGCTTACAAGATTAGCAGAAAAGGTCTGTCTCACAAGGTGGTGATCAGCTGCACGGCACAGTGCAGCACAGGCCACATCCTAGCAAGCCAGTAGCAAGCCTTGGGGATGGTTGCATCAATGGCAGCACCTTCAGTTATGGGATTTGGAACCCTGCTATATTTTCCATCACACAATTCCAAGTCACAGTTGCAAAGAGGAGCACTAGCACGCTAGCAGTTGTGATCCCAGGGAATTGGGATCCCTCATCCTAGTTCCGACAGAGAAGAGTGCTTATGGTTGCTCATTAAAGTGCAGGGACCCTAATATTGGGTCTAAGGAAGAAAAGAACACTGATGCTTGCAACCTCAGCAGAATAAGAACTTGAATTAGAATTTCAGGGCCAAAAGGAAAAAAAAGTACTTAAGGTCATAGAGAAACAAGGGCCTTGATCAGAGATCCAGGGCAGAGAAGAGTGCTTGTAATCACTCATGGACCAGACCACAGGCCAGGAGAGAAATGACCACAACTCTCCTTAGACCCATCTTGGAAAAATCAAAAACTTACAGACCCTCCAGAAGGAGCTCTGAAAGTAATAGCATGAAAAATCTGAAGTTTGGGACAGTACTCCATTAACTCCAAGAAGAGAGTGCAGCTTGAACATAAACTCCCAGGAATCTTATAACCAAATTTCAGAGCTCCTAAGTCAAGGAGAAAGTACTACAACAGTCAGAAACAATTCATGTGTCATGGAACCACAGTCAGGATAGCACAAGATTTAGCAGCTTCTACATTGAAGGATCAGAAGGTTGCAGCAAAGGAGATAGGTATAATCTGCCCAGTTAAACTGAATATATTCTTTCAGGGGAGAAAATAGATATTTAATGACATAAAGGACTTTCAAGAATTCCTAATGAAAAGTCCAGAGCTATAATCAGACTTTCAAATATAAGACTCAAGAGAAGTATAGAAAGGTAAACGTGAAAGAGAAATCATAAGGGATTCAATAAGATTAAACCATTTACATTCCTATGTGAGAAGATGATACTTCTAACTCCTAAGAACTTTATCACCATTAGGGCAGTTAAAAGGAGTATATTTAGACAGAGGTCATGCATGTGAGTTGACTATGATGGGATGATTCGAAAAAACAAAATTAATAGGTGAGAAAAATAGATATACTGGAAGAAGGAAAAGGAGAGGTTGGATGGGATAAATTATCTCACATAAAAAAGGCACAAGAGAAAGAACTTTTATAGTGGAAGGAAGATGACAGAACTGACAGGCAGAAGAATTAGGAGAGGATAACACAGACATACAAATGTAGAGGGAATAACACACACTAAGTTGGGTATAGAAATCTATCTTGCCCTACAGAAAAGTAGGGTGGGAAGGAGAGAACAGAAGGAGGTGCTGATCAAAGAAAGGGTGGATTGGGGGAAGCAATGGTCAAAAGCAAAACAAAAGTATGAGGAGGAGCATCATGAAAGGAGAGAAAGAGAAGGATAAACAGGGGGAAATATGGGAAGGAGGGAAATATACAGTAATCATAACTGGAAATGGGATTAATTCACTCAAAAAATGGAAACAAAGTAGATTAAAAATCAGGATCAAACAATATGCTGTTTATAAGAAACAGACTTGAAGCAGAGAGATGCCCAAAGAGTAAAGGTAAGGGGTTGTAGCCGAATCTATTGTGCTTCAGCTAAAGTAAAAAAAAAAAAAAGCCGAGGTAGCAATCACAATCTCAGATAAAGCAAAAACAGATCGAATTAAAAGAGATAAACAGGGAAACTACATTTTGCTAAAAGATAACATAGACAATACGATATTATCAATCTTAAACATGTATAAACCAAATGGTACATCAGCCATTTTCTTAAAGGAAAAGTTAAACATGTTACAAGAGGAAATAAACAGTAAAACTATACCAGTAGGGAACATCAACTTTCCCCTCTCAAAACCAGATAAATCTAACCAAAAAAATAAACAAAAAAGAAGTCAAGGAGATGAACAGAATTTTAGGAAAGTTAGATATGGTAGACCTCTACAGAAAATTGAAATTTTAGAAAGGAGCATACTTTTTGCTCAGAGGTATATGGAACCACATAAAAATTGACCATATATTAGGACATAAAAACCTCAAAAACAAATGCAGAAAAGCAGAAATATTATATGCAACCTTTTAAATTATAATGCATTAAAAATTACATTTGATAAAGGGGTATAGAAACATAGATTAAAAATTAATTGAAAACTAAATAATCTAATCCTAAAGAATTAGTGGATCAAAGAACAAGTCATGGAAATCATCAGTAATTTTATTAAAGATAATGACAACAAGGAGACAACATACCAAAATTTAAGGGATGCAGTCAAAGCAGTCCTTAGGAAAATTTTATATCTCTAAACACATACATCAATAAAATAGAGAAAGAGCAGATCAATGAATTGGGCATGAAAACAGGAGAAAAAGAGCAAATTAAACACAAAATTAAAAATTCTGAAAATCAAAGGAAAGATTAACATAACTGAACGTAAAAAAATCATTGAACTACAAATAACCTAGAAGCTGGTTTTATGAAAAAATGCAAGATAGATAATCCATAGATTAATTTTATTTTTAAAAAAAGAAAGAAGAAAAACAAAATACTAACATCAAAAAAATGAAAAAGGTGAATTCACCACTAATGAATATGAAATTAAAGCAATTATTAGGAACTATTTTGCCCAATTACATGCTAATAAGTCTAGCAATCAAAGTAAAATGGATGAATATTTACAAACATAAATTAACAGAAAAAAATATAATATTTAAATAACCCTATCTTAGAAAAAGAAATTAAACAAGCTACAAATGAGTTCCCTAAGGAAAAACCCCCAGGGAGATTCACAAGTGAGTTCTTCTAAACATTTAAAGAACACCTAATTCCAATATTACATAGACTATTTGAGAAAATAGGTTTTAAAACACAAATATTGTGCTAACATTTAGACCAGGAAAAGCAAAACAGAGGAAGAAAACTATAGACCAATTTCCTTAATGAATATTGATGCAAAAAATTTTAAATAAAATACTAACAAGGACATTACAACAATACATCAAAAAGATAATACACCATGACCAGGTGGAATTTATACCAGTAAGGCGAGGTTGGTGTAATATTAGGAAAATTATCATCATAATTAACAATATGAATAACAAACAGCATATAACTGTCTCAATAAATCCAGAAAAAGGTTTTGACAAAATGCAACATCCATTCCTATAAAAAAAACACTAGACAGCATAAGAATAAATGAAGTTTACTTTAAAATGATAAGCAGTACATTTTTAAAAGCATGAGGAAGCATTATCTGCTTCAGGGATAAGCTAAAAGCCTTCCTAGTAAGATCAGGGGATGAAGTAAGGATGTCCATTATTCCCACTATTATTCAATATTGTACTAGAAATGCTAGCTATAGCAATAAGAGGCAAAACAAAGAAATCAAATTACTTTGAATAGGGAATGAGAAGCAAAACTATCAGTCTTTGTAGATAATATAATGATATACTTAAAGAATCCTAGAGAATCAACTAAAAAACTAGCTGAAACAACAACTTCAGTAGAGTTGCAGAATATAAACAAACCCACATAAATCATCAGCACTTCTATGTATTTCCAACAAAGTCCAGCAGGAAGAAAAAGAAAGAAAAATTCCATTTAAAATAAGCATTGATAGCATAAAATACTGGGGAGTCTGTCTGCCAAGATAAATTCAGAAACTATATGAACATTATTATAAAACACTTTTCACACAAATCAGATAATTAGAGAAATATTAATTATGGGCAAATTGAGTCAATACAATAAAAATGACAATTCTCCCCAAATCAATTTGCTTGTTCAGTGCCATACCAATCAAAATCCCAAAAAATTATTTTATCGAGCCAGAAAAATAATAACAAAAGTCATCAGAAAGAATAAAAAATCAAGAATATCAACAAAATCAACAAAAAAAATGTGAAGGAAAATGGCCTAGCAGTACTAGCTCTCAAATTGTATTACAAAGTGTTAACCATCAAAACAATATAATACTGGTTAAGAGAGTGGTGGATCAATATAATAAATTAAGTACACAATACACACTAGTAAAAGACCTTAGTAATCTACTGTTTAATAAACCCAAAAATACAAATTGTGAGTATAAGAACTCAAAAATTACTAGGAAGACTGGAAAGCATTTTGGCAGAAACTAGGTATAGATCAACATCTCATACCTTATACCAAGATAAGGTCAAAATGGGAACATGATTTAGACATAAAGGGGGATATCATAAAGAAATTAGGAAAGCATGGAATATTTTGCCTGTGATATCTATAGATAAGGGGAAAATTTATGACTAAACAAGAGTTAGAGAGCATCACAACATGTAAAATGGATAATTTTGATTATATTACACTTTAAAGAGTTTGCACAAACAAAACCAATGCAGCCAAGATTAGGAGGAAAGCAGAAAACTGGAAATTTTTATAGCAAATTTCTCTGATAAAGACTTCATTTCTCAAATATGTAGAAAACTGAGTCAAATTTATGGGAATATGAGTCATTTCCCAATTACTAAATATACAAAGGATATGAGCTGGCAGTTTTCAAAAGAAGAAATCAAAGCTATTTATAGTCATATGAAAAAATAGTCTAAATCAGGGGTGGTCACCTGTGGCCTCAAAGCCATATGTGGCCTTTAGCTCCTCAAGTGTGGCCCTTTGACTAAATCCAAAGTTCATACAACAAATCCCCGTAATAAAAGGACTTTTTCTGTAAAACTTGGGGAATTTTGGATTTGGGCAAAGTCTCACACTTGAAGACCTAGAGGTCCACATGTGACCTCAAGGTCACAGGGTTTAAATCATTATTGATTGGAGAAATGCAAACTAAAACAATTCTGAGGTATTACCTCATACCTATGAGATTGGTCAACATGACTGAGAAAGAAAATGACAAATGTTTAAGAAAATGTGAAAAAAATGGGACTCTAATGCACTCCTTGGTGAAGTTGTGAAAGGATCTAACTATTCTGGAGAACAATTTGGAACTATGCTCAAAGGGTTATAAAAGTGTTCATACCCTTTGACCCAAGAATACCACTGAGTTGATATCCCAATGAGATTTTTATGAAGGGAAAAGGACCTATTTGTACAAAAATATTTATAGCAGCTCTTTCTGTGGTAGCAAAGAATTGAAAATTAAGGGGATGCCTATCAATTAACTAATGACTAAACAAGCTGTGGTCTATAACTGTGATGGAACGTTATTGTGCTATAAGAAATGACAAGAAGGGTTTCAGAAAAAAACTGGTAAGACTTTTATGAACTGATGCAAATCAAATTGAACAGAACCAGAACATTGTACACACTAACAGGATTATTGTGTGATAATCAATTGTAAATGACTTAGCTATTCTCAACAATACAGTGATCCAAGGTAATTCTCAAGGATTTATGATGAAAATGCTATCCATATTCGGTCACAGAATGAAGCAGATCATTTTCTTTTGTATTATGTTTTGATTTGTTTTGTGATTTCTCCCATTCATTTTAATTCTTCTATGAAACATGACTGAGGAGAAAATGTATTTAATAGGAATGTATGTAGAGAACCTATATAAAACTGTATGCTGTCTTGGAGAGGGAGTGGGGAGGTAGAGGAGAAGAGGGGGAAAGAGGGGGGAAATCTAGGCTATATGGAGGTGATTGTAGAGCACTGAAAACAAATAAAATAACAAAGAAAAGAAAAAAAGCTTTAAAAGAACTAGCAAATTGGTTCTGGGTGGTGGAAAGAGACAGTAAGGTAAGCAATTGTTTGAGGCATTTTAATTACCTACCCTGATTTGTTATTTTGTTGTGGAAGTGTTTCTGAGTTCTTGATGTCAATGCCAAAGTACTAACAACTCTGTTAAGTCCTACCAAGATGGAAAAATTTTTCAACATGGCTCAGCACATCACTTTTTTCCAAAGGATCAGCCTACGTAGAGTGGATAAACTCATCTTCAGAATGTTCCATACTAAGTGACAAAAATTTTCAGCTACATTACGTTATTAAGACCAATAATTAAGGCATAAGGAATTCTGTCCTACTCCTTGAAGTAGAACAATAAACCACTGAACCAATAAATAAAAATGCTATCCACTTCTGAGAGAGATCTGATGGAGTCTGAATGCAGATCAAAGCATACTTTTTTTTACTTTATTTTTCTTTTCCTTTTTTTCTTTGTGTTTCCTTTTGCAACATTGATCATATGGAAATGTATTTTGCATGACTGCACATGTATAATCTATATCAAAATGCTTACTGTCTTAAGAAAGGTTGAAAGGAGAAAGGGAAAGGATTTAGAACTCAACATTTTTTTAAATGCATGTTAAAAATTATTTTTACATGTAATCAAAAACTTTTTTAAAAAAGAAAATGCAGAAAAAATTATCCCTATCTTTACTCATCTTCACTCTCCTTTCCAAAGCTAGAACATCCCTTCTTACCCTTGAACTCAGCTCTTGATTCTTCTAGAAACCTGCTCCTTTTATCCTTTATTTTGCTTGGATTTTCAATTTTGTCCACTTGCCTTATCTCCCCTAAAACAAGTCTCAAATCTCTTCTATCTTAAAAAACAAATTTCAAAAGATTTTCAACTTTGCTATCCTTTTGACTTCTTTTCTTCCTTTTCTTCATTGCCAATTTTCTATAAAATGTAACATATACTCTTTGCTTTCTTCCTTACCAATCACTCACTAGTCTCTATTTCTTTACAATCCGTCTTCTGTCCACTTAAACTGTTCTCTCAAATTTCACTAATCTAACAAGAAGACCCAATGTTTTTATCTTCTTTGACCTTTCTTCATCATTTGAAACAACTCTCTGACCCCCTCATTTTTATCCTTTCATTTCCAATAGCTTATGTGGCAATGCTCTCTCTTAGCTCTTCTCTTATTTACCATTCATTCAACTCCCCACCATTACTATCTACGCAATCATTATCAGGCTACTACCTTGTACTATCATACAAGCCATTGTGCTAAGTGATGGGAGGTATGTGACGATGAAAAAGCATGTCCCCTGCTCTTATGGAGTTTAAAGTTGGGGACAGAAGATGCATATGCAAATACCTAAAATACAAAGTAGAATATATTAAGTGTTGAGATAGAGAAAAAGAGATAAGACAAGACACAACTATAGTCTATTAAAGAGAGAGATCATTTCAGGCTGTTTCCTGAAGGCTCCATCCCCATAATTATTCAAACACAATAATAATCATAATCTTCTATATCTGTATAGTAGCTATCATTTTTTCACCTCATGTCTTATCATTCTCATAAACAGCAGTATGTGGTAAAAAAAAAAAAAAAAAAGCATGCAATTTAAATTCAAAACACCTGGGTTTAGTCCCAACTTTACCACTAATTGTGTGACCTTGGACAATATAGTCACTCAGTAAGTGTTTATTAAATGCTTACTGTGTGCTAAGCTCTTCCACCTTCCCTGCCTCAGTTTACTCATCTGTCAAAAAAAGGGATTGGTTTAGATGACCAGGCCCATGTATAAGGCCAGTCATAAATTCCTGCACTGTTAACGTTGCATCTCACAGATGTTTTTGCTCATTTGAAAACAAAACAAAATCTTCCTATGACCTTTTCCCCACCTCCAACTCCTTTTATACCATATTTCTCCCCACCAGCATTTTTATAAGCTGGGGGTGGAGGAGGTCATTTTTATTTCCCACACCTCAAAACAAACACAAAGGTTTTCAGTGGTTTTAGGTAAAGCTTTCATTTTTCCATTTCCTTTGACCTTCTTTACTTCCATTCTATAAATTTTCTTGATACATCTGGTCCAGGGTCATGATACCCCAGCTGAGAATCACTGCACCAAACCCTACTACTTTCTCCAATCAGGGTTAGCCAGTATCATATTTCAGTTGTTAGCCAGTTTAATCATCCTTCCTGTCGAAAAAGTTTGGCTTGCAGATAAATCAAAGGGGTATTTGCAGCAAAAGTCAGACACAGACCCAACTTCTAGGGAAGAACTTCACATTGAAAATATATTACCTTTTCATGCACAAACCAAGGTCACAAATAATACTTTTCACCTTGTTGAGAAATTTGAGATTTTAGGTGAAAAAAATTATATGACATGGCACAAGGACCCTATCTCATATCATCTATTCTCTTTCTTTAAAAAAAACACATAATTTCTCAGTCATAAATTTGTCCTGGTTAACTGAAGAAGACGTGTTTCTTGATTTGTGTTACCAAACATATCTCAAATCAAACTTCCAAGTGCAACTCCCTAAATCAGACTCTGCTCCAGCAGGAAACATTTTTCCATGGTATCCCTGAGTTTTGAAGTGTTCTGATAACGCATTGCTTTCTACTTTTAGTCGCCAGTCACTGCATTTGTGAGAATATAAACACATTAAGAAATATCCTTCAGACATGAACTGTGATTGGTCCATCTCATCAACCAGGATTGAGAGACAGCAAAATTTGGGAGTAAAGTGGAAGATGTGGGTAGGAGGATGGTCTGGAAATATGAGAAGTCTGAGATCATGATTGAGTAATGGAGCAAAGCCTTATAAATTAAATCAGGAACCAGGAGTCATGCAGACCCTGGAGAGCAAGACAAGGAAGTGGGTCAAAGCCAATTACACAGTCATGAGAGCAAAAACAGATCCATTGTGCTAGCAAGAAGTTGACCTTGAAACAAAGTCAAACTCTGCCTCAGGCACAAACCTTAATTTCTCTTCTACAAAGGCATAAAGGAGTCACATGTCTTCTGTCACATGAACCAAGTAGGTAAAGTCAAGTAGGGCTACAGAATGAATGGCTTATTGAATATTGGTTCAAAGCAGCTGCAGTTTAGCAAATCATTCCAGATTAATACCATCTCTTCCAAAAACTTAGCAAACCCTGGCACAAAGAGGAGTCTGGGGAATTATCATTCAGAATGTCATCTAACTTTATGGACTGGCTCTGGATATCCCCAATTTCCCCCTTAGTAACTTGTTTTGGAACCATCATTTTCTCTAAGCCCATGTATTGCCACTAAGACTGATTATCAAAAGAAGCCTACTTCCACGTTTTTAAAGTTCACTATCAAGTTGACTTTATTAACTCCATTAATTTCAACCAATATATTCACCAACACATTACACAGGAAGAAGAGGAAACTGGGGAAAAAGTGAAACAAGGATAGAAATGGAGGATCACAGAGATGTCAAGACATCAGCATGACAACAGCATATAACCCTAAAAGATGGTGGAAAACTTCCATAGAAAATCCTATCATCTCCTTAATACCTACTGCACTCTTTCAGGCAGGTAGGTGGTACAGTGGATAGAGCACCAGTGCAGGAGTCAGGAGGAACTGAGTTCAAATCTCATCTCAGACACTTGACACTCACTAGCTGTGTGACCTTGGGCAAATCACTTAACCCCAATTGCCTCATCCTGGGTCATCTCCAGTCATCCTGATGAATATCTGGTCACTGGATTCAGATGGCTCTGGAGGAGAAGTGAGGCTGGTGACCTGCACAGCCCTCCCTCACTCAAAACAAAGTCAAGTGCAAGTCATGTCATCATTTCTCTGGTGGCATGGTTTTCTTTGGCAATGAAGGACAAACACCCACTGCACTCTTTCAAGATGTAATCTTCCTGACCCCAAACTGACTCCTGTTTTTAAACTACTCCTATAAGATCTTCTTTCCACCCACTACCTGCCATTAGCTTTTAGTCCATTTCTTTGGACTCAGAGCATCTTGTTAGCTCTTCTGGACCATACCCACTCCATCAGAAATATTCCTTCCTAGGGCAGCAGGGACCCAAGAGTAAAGAGAACTGAAAGATGACGAAAGGTACCCAGACAGTGAAATGGAGTGGGAAACAAAGGAGATGTAGTTTATTATATTTGTTTATTTGTTCATTCCTTCAACAATTAGCACTAGAGCCCACCATCCTCTATCCCATGGTTGATAAATGCAACCAGGCTATGGTCTGACCTTCCCTATTCTCCTGTCATTCTTTAGAAGGCTGATAAAGTTAGAGCTAGAGAGGACTTCAGAAATCATTGAGTTCAAGACACTCATTTTTTTGATCAGGAAAAGGACGCCCAGGGAGGTTATGTGATTTGCCCAGCATCAAACATCTAGCAAGTGTCTGAGGCAGAATTCAGACACAAACCTTATTAACTCCAAGTCCGTAACTCTATCCCCTTGAACAGTATCTCGAATACTTCCAAGAGTGCAAGTTTGAACTTCTTACTGCCCACATTTTATTTCTTTGTTCAGGAAAGTACATGAGAATATTGAAGGAGTCGAGAATATTCACCTTGGATAAGAGATTGGGGGATGGGATTAGAGGAGGAGAAGGCATAACACTGTCTTCAGTTATTTGAGGGCTGACAAATGGAACAGAGATTAGACTTGTTCTCCTTGCCCCCCATGAGGAAAACTAGAGCAGGGGGTAGAATTTGCAGAGAGGTAGATTGTGCCTTGATATCTAGTAATTGAAGATACCTAGAAGTAAAATGGGTTGAGTCAGGATTTACCGGACTCACCATCACTTGTAGATCTTCAAATGGAGGTTGGATGATATGTAGGATTTCAGTTCAGTTATGACTTAGACTAAGTGATCCGAGGGTCACAAGGTCTTGGATCATAGACCTAGAGCTGAAAAAAGAACCTTAGAGTCCCTCTAGTTCAACTTTCTAATTTTACAGATGAAGAAACTGAGGTCCACAGAGGTTGTAAAATACTTCAAGGGGATACTGCTAGTAATTAGAAAAACTAGATTTCAACCTAAGTCCTCTAATTCCAAACCAAGAAAGTTTTCAAACATACTATGCTGCCTTCTTCACCCCCACCTCTGAGATTCTATGAAGTTTTTAGTAAATACATATTGTGTAACCAATAAGGCATTTGCATTCCAGTTGGGGAGATGACATACACATCCACATACACAATTTAAATAACCAAACACTACTCTAGGTGTTGTAGTAAATAAAGCAATAGACTTAGAATCAGGGAGAGGAGTTCAAATCTGGCCTTAGACACTTATTAGCTCTGTGACCTGGGCAAGTCACTTAACCTTTGTCTGATGCAGTCTCCTCAACTATAAAATAACAATAATAACATTTACTTCACATTGCAAGGATCAAACGAGATATTTTTACAGTGCTTTGCATAGGGCCTAGAACAGAGTAAGTACTTAATAAGTATTTCATTCCATAACTGTTATTAAAAGTGCAGAATAAGTGACATAGACAAGAGGTCTAATAAGAGAGCTCACTAGTGGTTGGAGTAGGGAGAGAAAACATCATGGAGGAAACAAAATGTAATATAGGCATTGGACACATATTTAACAGGTGAAAATAAGATCAGTAGGGAAATCAGTTGGGCAACGGATAGCAAGCAGCTCTTATCCCAACAAGGAAAAAGAAACACAGCCAAAACTAAAGAGGGAGAAAGTTATCAGGGACACAATACAGTGATTACAACAGTTATCAGTTGCAGAACTGAATCTACTCTCCTTCTGGAGATGGTACAGATATGATGATAAAGGTAGACATCTGCTTATCTGGGATGGACAGGTAAAATGTTGAAATCTACATCTTTATTCTCCTACCTTTCATATTCAGCAATTTTAAGTCTTTTTCTCTTCCTCCCTCCCTCCCTCCGTCCCTCTGCCCCTCTCTCTCTCTCTCTCTCTCTCTCTCTCTCTCTCTCTCTCTCTCTCTCTCTCTCTCTCTCTCTCTCTCTCTCTCACACACACACACACACACACACACACACACACACACACATTCCTGAAGGAACCTTATAAGCATGTTATTGAACTTTTTAGTTATATAAACTTGGACAAGTCATTATACTTTACCAGTACTCCATTTCTTTATTCTTAAACAAAGATAATATTACTTGTACTATATTCTTCCAAGGGTTGTTATTAAAGATGTTTTTTACAAATTTTAAAGTGGTGCATAACTATGAATAAATACTTTATATTATTATTAAATCAGCAACAAAAATTCTAGAAGCTAAGGAAATGGTGGACACTGTTCAAGTTCTCCTAAAGAGGCAAGTGAAAGGAAATCACTGTCATGAGTAGAGGAAGTTAAAGAGAGTTTTTATTCTTTCAGAAGAATAAGAAATGGTAACATACAGGGTATTAATACACAAGGTCTCCCAAAGGTCTCGGTACAGATTTAAGCTTTAATAGCTTAAAATTATATATTACATGTGTGTATATAATAAAATATAAATCTACAGAAGAGGAGGAGGAACAAGGAAAGGAAGAAGAGGAATTGTAGAAGTCTAAACAGTCCTTTAGACTTTTATCCCCTACTGAGGCAGGATGGTGGATAGAAAGTCAGGCTCAGAGACTGGGAAATCTGAGTTCAAGATCTTCCTCTGATATATACAAGCTGTGTAATCCTGGCTAAGTTCTTCATGTCTCCATATTCCATATCAATTGTCTACAAACTTTCAAGAAGCAGGGAATCACCAGAGAGGCAGGCAAAACTCTCTCTGAGAGCAGTAAGTAAGCAGCATGTAGTCTGAAAATAATAATCACTCATAGTTGAGAAGGAAGATCAGAGTTGTGGAAACAACAAGAATTTGGAGACCAAGCAGGCTGGGGGAAAATTGCAAAGTCATTTCAGTAGGTCTCAGAAGAAAACCACCTAAAAGACTGACTGCATTAGTGAGAGTTTCAAATTAGTTAGGAAGATCCCTGTACATATTCAAGACCTTCTATTTTGTTTCTTTATTGTGCTCTATGGCACAATATCCCCAAAATTTTTACATTTACATGCTAGTTATTTAAGATTTAACTGCTTTGTGTTTATTTGTTTGTTTGTTTTAATGTCTCTTAAAAGATTGGGATCTAGCAGTCCCTCCATCTAATGCTCACAGCCATGACTCTCCTACCACCAAGTGGCAACATGTGTATATTATAGGATTAATAACAGAGGAAAGTGTGGAAACCAACTGTCACTGGGCTGACAGCTTTATGACAGATTTTTTTAAAGCCAGTCCTACCTGTCTGGGGCAAAAATAGACAAAATGTCTCTCAGATTCACTTCCATCTTTAGGATTCTATAAAATTCTTTTTTGGTCTGCACTATGATGAAATCTCATTTCTTAGTATTTCTAACCCTCCCCCACCCTCCCATGAGATTCAGGAGCTAAGATCTTATTTGCCTTTGTCCTTTTGCAAGGTTAAGAAAATGGAGAAGGGGGCAGAGCCAAGATGGTGGAGTAGAAAGACACATATATTCTAGTGCTTCCCCCACAGCCCACAAAATACCTGTAAAAAATGACTCTCTCAACAAATTCTAGAGCAGCAGAAGCTACAGAACAACAGAGTGAAAGAGGTTTGCAGCCTTCCAACCTGCAAGGCCAACAGGAAAGGTCTATATCACCAGACACTGAGCAGAGAGCAGAGACCAGCCCTGGTCATGTGGCACTGGAAGGAATAGGACCTGAACAGACCTCCGGGGCAGAATTCTCAACAGGGAGGGTCCCAGATCCACCAAACCACAAGCAACAAAGAAAGCTCCAAAGGTCAGTGTAGGAGAGCTTTCCCAGTTAGGAGAGAGGGGAACAGGGTTCCCCCAGCACTGGCCCCAGGCAACAGCAGCAGGCAGGGGGCCACTATGGTGGCCACAGAAGCATCCTGGGTCCATCGTCCAGGCAGTTCAGCTTAAAGCCTCTAGTGGAGTTCAGTACCTGATCTGAAACTCAGCCCTCAGTGGTGGCCACGCCCCCCCCTCAAAGGCCCTGGGGGAGTTGAGCAGCCAATCTGAATTTCAGCCTTGAGCACCGTATTGGAGAGAGGAGGAGCACTAGGACTTTCCTCTTGACAGAGGATTCAGAAGTCAAGTAACTGGTTGGGAAAATGCCCAAAAAAGGGGAAAAAAATAAGACCATAGAAGGTTACTTTCTTGGTAAACAGATGTCTCCTTCCATCCTCTCAGAGGAGGAAAAATAAGGTATACTGTCAGAGGAAGTCAAGGCCTCTGCCTCCAGTACTTCCAAAATGAATATGAAATAGACTCAGGCCATAGAAGAGTTTGAAAAATTTGTCAGCAGCCTGCTAAAGGAGAACCAAAAAAATTCTGAGGAAAATAACACCTTTTAAAAAAGGCTAACTCAATTGAAAAAAGAGGTCCAAAAAGTCAATGAGGAGGAAGCATTAAAAAGCAGAATTAGCCAAATGGAAAAGAAGGGTTAAAAGCTCACTGAACAAAATAGTTCTTTAAAAGAGAGAATCGGGTTCAGGGAAGCTAATGACTATGAGATAAACCAAGAAGTTAGAAAACAAAACCAAAAGTTTGAAAAAAATAGAAGATAATGTGAAATGTCTCACTGGAAAAACAACTGACCTCGAAAATAGATCCAAGAGAGACAATTTAAAAATTATGGGACTACTTGAAAGCCATGATCAAAAAAAAGAGTCTAGACATTATCTTCCATGAAATTATCAAGGAAAAGTGCCCTGATATTCTAGATCCAGAGGGTAAAATAGATATTGAAAGAATCCATCAATCACCTCCTGAAAGAGACCCAAAAAGAGAAACTCCTAGGAATACTGTGACCAAATTTCAGAGTTCCCAAGTCAAAGAGAAAAGATTGCAAGCAACTAGAAAGAAACAATTCAAGTATTGTGGAAATACAATCAGGATAACACAGGATCTGGCAGCTTCTACATTAAGGGATTGAAGAGCTTGGAATAGGATATTCCAGAAGTCAAAGGAACTGGGATTAAAACCAAGAATCACCTACCCAGCTAAACTGAGTATAATACTTCAAGGGAATAAATGGTTATTCAATGATATAAAGGACTTTTAAGCATTCGTGATGAAAAGACCAGAACTGAGTAGAAAATTTTACTTCCAAACATAAGAATCAAGAGAAGCATGAAAAGGTAAACAGGAAAGAGAAATCATAAAAGGCTTTCTAAAGCTGAACTGTTTACATTCCTACATGGAAAGATAATATTTGTAACTCTTGAGACTTCTCTCAGTATTTGGGTAGGTGGAGGAATTGTACATACACACACACACACACACACACACACACAGAGAGAGAGAGAGAGAAAGAGAGAGAGAAGGAGAGAGTACAGATTGAGTTGAATGCAGGTTATAACTCATAAAAGAGATAAGAAAAATCTAGTTCAATGGAGGAGAAAAGGGAGAAGGGGAGAGGGGAAAAGTGAAGCTTACCTTCTTCACATGTGACTTAAGGAGGGAATAACATGCTCACTAAATTTGGTATGAAAATCTATCTTACATTACAAGAAAGTAGGGGAGAAGGGGACAAGTGGGGTGAGGGCAATGATAGAAGGGAGAGCAAATGGGAGAAGGGAGTAACTAGTAGTAAACCCTTTTGGGAAGGGACA
The DNA here is from genome assembly GCF_028372415.1 of Notamacropus eugenii. NCBI lineage: Eukaryota > Metazoa > Chordata > Mammalia > Diprotodontia > Macropodidae > Notamacropus > Notamacropus eugenii. Next base: position 92,862,246 of record NC_092874.1, read on the forward strand.
AGGTCAAATGAGAGAATAAAAAAAGAGGGGGACAGGGTAGAATAGAGGGCAATATAGTTAGTATTACACAACATGATTATTATGGAAGTCTTTTGCAAAACGACACATATATAGCCTGTATTGAATTGCTTGCCTTTTCAGTGGGGATGGAGAGGGAGGGAAGGAGGAAGAGAAGTTGGAATTCAAAGTATTAGAAACAAATATTGAGAATCATTACTGCATATAACTGGGAAATAAGAAACACAGGTAATGGGGTATAGAAATTTACCTTGCCCTACAAAAAAAGAGAGAAGATAGGGATAAGGGAAGGATGCGGTATGACAGAAGGAAGGGTACATTGAGGAAAGGGGTAATCAGAATGCAAGGTATTATGGGGTGGGGGAGAGGAGAGATGGGGAGAAAAATTGGAACTCAAAATTTTGTGGAAATGAATGTTGAAATCTAAAAATAAATAAATGCAAAAAAAATTGATAGAGTGTCACAGTCTCTCTTCCCCACATCTAATTGGTGGTAAATTTTCAAAATGTCCCACATTTCTATTTGGTTTTTCTTTCTCTCTGACCAGGGAATGTACTGCATGCTACGGCAAAACACATCATAACAAAAGGAAACTATGTCAGAATAAATGAAAATCATTTATTGCAAGAAAGATCAGGGCAGAAAGGGGGAAGCTGAGTTCTCTGTTCGTTCTGCTGTAGTTGAGCTGTTTAAGTCTCCTCTCCAAGAGAATGACATTGTCCCTGACAAACCACTTCCTTTGCCATTCCCCAAGAGAGGGCTAGGAATAGATTTCTCAGTGCCTCCTGCACACTTATCTTATTCATTCAACCTAACAGGACTTGTCATTACTGATCCCAAGCTAGAAACTACATGAGATCACAAGTCCCAGATAGGGTCTAAGCAAATTATCTTCATCTATTGATAGGGATAGGAAGAGAAAGAGGGAGAGAAGGATAAGGGAAGGAGGGAGGGAAGAAAGAGAGAGAGAAAGAGAGCTTTTTAAAGGTAGACTGATTTGTCCTATCTGTTAGCTATGTTCTAACCAGGACCCTTTCTTAGTCTCCACCTCCAACTTTAAAAATTTCCTCATATTTATTTTATATATGTTTTGATATGCATATGTCTCTATCAAAAGAATAAAAGTTCCTGATAGAAACTTCTTCCGTCTTTGAGATGTTGTGAAGATTAAGCAAGATGATACTTACAAAGTGCTTTGCCACCGTAAAGTACAATATAAATGCTAGCCATTCTTATCATTATTTGTCTTTGTATCTTCAGCACCTAGAATAGTCCTTGGCACACATTAGGTGCTTCAAATGCTTTGACCTATTGATCCCAGAATCACTATTGCTTCATGGGTCCCTAAAGCAAATTGGCATTTCTCTTTCTCAAGTTTCTCTGGATTTGGTACCACAAAGCTTCTAATTCTCACTCATTGGTACCTTGTCTTGCCAGGTGATCTTCAGAATCTTTCTAAGACAATTCAAATGGAAACAATGCAGTTTCCCAGCATGGCACTGGTAGACTGCCCAGGTTTCACAGGCATACAATAATGAGGTCAGCATAAGGGCTCCGTAGGCCTTCAGTTTGGTTGGCAGCCAAATCCCTCTTCTCTCCCATACTTTCCTTCAAAGCCTCCCAGACAATGAGCTAGCCCCGACAATGCATGTGTCAACCTCATCATCTATGTATGGAAAGTATACTTGTCAAGGTAAGTGAACTTATCCACAGTATTCATTACTTCTTCTCTGGGTAACCTAATTTTCTGGGGAACAACAAAATGTTCAACAAAATGTTGATGTTATTTCAACTTTTTGATGGACATCTTTCTAAAACATCTTAACTACTTTCTCATATGTGTAGGAATATTAAATTTTAATGTTTCAAGTATAATTTAAGCTCTTCTTCATGAGTTAGGTTTATTACTAAACCGTTTATAGATGTTTATCAATGGGTTAAATCTTAACTGACACCAGAAGGCTATTGGAGCCTGACTACTTCTTTTCCTACCATTTGCCAATTTCTCATGAATGTAAAGTACAAAATGCCCACCATATAACCTCCTCATACAAACCTATTAAACTCAGAAAACTTAACTTGGCAGCCTTTCATCAAAGTAATTGCTGAGTTAGAAAGGCAAAGTAGCCTTTTCATAAGTTGTCTTTTTGCCCACAATAGAGGCATCATCTTTCTTGTCTGTCTCAGTGACCTTTCATTTTTACAGCAACTCTCAAGGCAGCTTATTATGTTACCATCAGAATGCCCATCAACATCCTACTCAGTTTCCAATCACTCCCTAATTAGTTGAATTAAGTCCATAGGAAAACACAACCGTCTCCTAGATTCAATTTAAGATCCTTATAGCCAGGTTGTATTTTTACAAATGCAGACATCTTCAACTGTGTTTAATTTTCATATTTGAATATTTAAGGGCATAGTGGGTAATCAGGGCTCTATCACAGCTATTACCTATTAATAGGTTAGCAGCAGAAGCATCATTAATTCAAATTCACAAAACATACATGTGCTGGATAAGGAAACCTTCTTGTAGTCAAGAACACAAATTTCACTTATAATATGAATGTAAGAATTTACACTTTCTTTTGGAAACCTGCTTAAGGCTATATTTTCATAGAAAATACAATTCTCAAAGAAGATTTAACTAAGATCTTTCTTAAATTAAATAACGAATACTCCACTATAGAAATTAGTGAATTGCTAACACCTGTTTCCCACTTAGATACATTAGTCCAAGTTGTATTACCATATTAGGGACAGTAATAACCAAAATTACAAAGTAGACAGAATTTAAGTCAAAGCAAGTATTAGGAAAAAGAGAAAAAAATCCTACCAATCGTTTCTTATTTTCTTAGACATGTAAAAACTACCTCTAACAATAACATTTCAGAGAGGCTAAATATCAATTTATATTGCAGCTAACAAAGAATAAGGGGACCCCGATAATTTTCTCTGAGGAGTCAAGGATCCAAAATTGACTCATATAACTGAGTGAAAGATATTTATTTAAGAGATGATTAAGTTTAAATATTTTCAAACACTCTTAAAACAATTCTCAATTCAGCCATTTTAAAGTGTCAAGTAATTCACCCCAAAAAAAATTTTCTTAAGCTCCTATCTTCCAACTTGAAAGAATAAGAAATCCTAAATATAAATACCACCCTTCACTCACTGTGCAAATAGTATTTCCAATTTCCAACTATGCTTAACAAAAATTCCTGGTAGACTTTACAAAGGCCACATTGTTTTGAACATAACTAATTTTAAATATTCATTTCAAATATGTTAGTAGTTTTAGATCTATACATGTCTTTCTGGAGACTGAAACATTTAAAGTAGCTGTCAATACACACATCTATGATGGATTAGGAACTAGTACTTAGAGTTGGAAGAAACCTTAAAGATCATCTAAAATATTCCTCTTTACCAAGAAGAAAAATAAGAGCCAAAAAGAAGTAAAGTGACTTGTCCTGGATCATGCAGGTAATAAGCAAGAAAGGCAGGCTTGGAATGCAAATATTCCGACTCCAAACCCAAGGTTCTTTCCATTATGCCATACTTCAGCTAAGTTAATTTACAAAATATTTCCATCAAGATAACCCATTTTGCCTAAAATAAATTCGCTGAGATTTCGGGGGTGGGGAGGTTTCACTCTACATATTATCTTGAATTGGATCCATCTTATCGTTGCCTTTAAAAACTTTAAATTAAAAATAAAAACTGCTGTGAATTTATAATGGTCAAGCTTAATTTAAAGAAGAGAGAGGAGAAGAAAGCTCCTTTTCTCCTTTGCTGAAGCAGGTGATCATGGGTATGGAATATTGAATATAATATCAGACTTATTGGATATACTGTTTGTAGATTTTTTTCTTCCTTTTCTCATGTTATTTTAAGGTATGACTTTGGGAGAGGGAAAAGGAAAGAATAAAGTGGGAAATATAGGTAATAGATAAACAAAAGTATCAAAAAATTAAGATAAATTAAGGTGATTGAAACAAGTAAAAATAAAGTTGCAACAATGAGACTTGAAATTTCATTTCAATATTAAACTTTGAATTTTTACAATAAACCAAGTGGAGTTTATTGAATTGGTATCCAAGTTCTCCTGAGAACTAGTTCTTCTCCATCGCCTACAGGAAAATTATAAAGTTTGTAGTCATGTTACTCATGTAATTTGTTCTGCTTCCCAGAGGAAAAAAATATTTCATCATCAAAAATTTAACATTTTAGATACAGTCATTGTTTTGAGATCCTTGATTGTCACAGAATACATTCACAGACTATATTAAAATATGTTCAATTTTATTTCCTTCAGAAAAAATAAGCCATATTACTTTCAGATATTAGCAAAACCACTAGGAATTATATCATCTACCCAAACCTCAAGCTAGTCCAGAAATAATTTATGAAAACTCTGTAAAATAAAAAGAAACCATTTCAAATGTTTCACTGCCAAGAATTTTACATGTGTCATGAAAGCCTCTACTGACAGACTCTTCTAATACAATTTTCAGACATATTTGAAAGAGGAAAATCAAATCCCCTCCTGATTATTGCAAGACCACAAAGAAACACTTCCATCTGTCACATTTTCTGAATGTAGTCTCAAAATAGCACAAAAAAGTACGATGAACACGCTGTCCCTATTGTCATGTTTTCACAGCACTGACATGCTTAAGAGATTAGGGAAGAATTCAAACAATGTTGTTGTGTCTGTTGCTGTCACTGACCTCTTGACTTAGCATTACCCAAACCCTTCCACGTTCCATATTTTCTGTGACCAACATCTCAGGCAGCTTGCAGAGCAGCACAACACATAAAACTGTCTTCAGGAATATACACAATAGAGGGACAAAGACAGACATTAAAAAAAAGTCATCCAGAAGCTGCTCTATTGTGCCACATGGCAGTAGCTGTCTGTATATCTGACTGCCTCTGCCAGTCTGTCTGTCTGTCTGACTCTCTCATTCATTCACCTATCAACATGTTCATCTCTGCCTCCCCATTGAAAGGAATTTTAACGCATAAATTCTAAATCCAGATATGAATGTTCTAATTAAAGTTATCAGCAACTGTCACTGTCTTGCCACTCCTGTAGCTCACCTGCCCTGCCTTCCTGGGTGAACTAATATGCTAAATTCAAACTGCATCAGAAAAAATGGAAGATCAATTTCAGGGCTTGCAGATAGTTGTGAAAATCATCCCTTTTGTTTGCAGAAGCAACAACCACCAGAGAAATGCTAAGTAACATTCCTAGATCATAGGTGTCAAATACACACTCTGAAGACAATAATGTAGTAGGGGAACCAAATTAAAATGTAATGAGGAAATATTTGATAAAATAAATAAAAATACAATGGAACACAGATAATGTGGTTTTCTAAGTCAATATGCACCCAGAGGGATCCATGTACATGGTTTAGTAGGCTTTCTATTTGAGTGTAACACTATTGTTCTAGTCAGTATAAATGAATAATCATTGACAAATTATTGAAATCAAGTCCTAAAACTTTATCTTAGAATAGCAAACAGAGAATTATAGGCTTATTCTCAAGTCAGCTCTTTCCCTACCTTTCTCATTTGAACTAGTAGATGAAAAGAAGGGAGAATATATACACACACACGCATGCACATACGCACACCGTCATGTACAGAAATACATTTTACGCAACAAAGAAACAGTAAGGAAAGGGGAGAAGCAGGGAGGGGGAATTAGAAGGAAGGTACTTTTCTTCCCTCCTCTTTCCATTTTTCTCTAAAATCACTACAACATAAGAGACCATTCTCAGATCATTTGTTCAATTAGATTTCTTCTAAATCCCTTAATGATTTTAAAGCTCAGAGGGGATACATGTATCATCTCCTCATATTAGAATATAAATGGTCTGTCTGTTTCAACTCACTTGCAGTTGCTCACACGTTTACCCTTTTATGTTTCTCTTGACTCCTGTGTTTATAAATTGAAAGTTTCTATCAGCTCGAGTCCTGTCTCACCATGACTGCTGAGAAGTCCTCCATTTCATTAAAGGTTCATTTTACCCTGTGGAATTAGACTTACTTTTTTTGGAAATACTATTCTTGACTACAAACATATATCTTTTGTCTTCTGGAACATCATATCCCAAGCTCTCTACTTTGTAGTAATTGCTGCTAAATTATGTGTGATCCTGATTGTGGATGTTTGGTACTTGATTTCTTTCTTTCCAACTACTTGCAGTATTTTTTGATTTGGAAGTTCTGGGTTTGGCTATAATGTTCCTGGGAGCTCTCATTTGGGAGTTTCAGAGGTATCTGGGGTATTTTTTTTTCTATTTCTACTTTACCCTCAGGTTCTTGGAGCTCTGGGCAGTTTTCTTTTTAAGATTTCTTGAAACATGATGTCTAACTTCTTTGAGATAGCTTTGAGATAGTTCACATATTTTTAAATTATCTCTCTTTGACTTTTTCCAGGTCAGTTTTTGCAATGAGATACCTTAAATTTTCTTCTATTTTTTTCACCCTTCTGGCTTTATTTAAATACTTCTTATTGTCTTGTGGAATCATTATTTTCTATTTAATCCATTCTAATTTTCAGAGGATTTATTGCTTAGGTAAGGTTTTGTACATATTGTGCCAATCTGTTAATTCTCTTTCCAATTCTTTCTTCCATACCCTCATTTCTTCCCAGTTTTTTTCCTCCAGCACTCTCATTTCACTTGTAAAATCATATTAGCTCTTCTTTTAATTTGTTTTATCTCTTCTAAGACTTCTAGCTGAACTTGTGCCCAAGCTGTTAGGTTTGTGTCTTTCACCTTAATAGGTGGTAGGATTCTTTACAATTTATTTATTCTTCCAACCTACTTCCTAACTTCAGATTTCATGTTAGGGTTGAGCTTTGTATTGGGTATTGAGTGTTATGTTATGCTAGGTTCTCAGTGACAGCTCAGATTGAGAATCTGCAAGCTTTTGTACTCCCAAAGAGATCTGATCCAGGCCAAATTCTGATCAATGCCATCCTTGTCTGAACTCTGTAAATTCCTGACCTGGACCTGAGTATGAGCAATGTGCCTATGGGCTTGCCCTAGTTGAAGTTCAAATAGACTACTACCAGATTCGACTGCTATGAGCCTGCTAGCAAGCTCTGATGATTGTAAGTGATGGATCTGCAGGCTCCTCTTTGGTCTGGGATTCCTGTCTTGGTACATTGTATACTGATTCAGTCATTCTGGGGTGCAATTTGAAACTATGGGAAAAAGGGCTATAAAATCATGCATACCCTTTGACCAAACAATACTACTACTAGAGGGGCAGCTAGGTGGTGCAGTGGATAGAGCACCCAGTGCAGGAGTCAGGAGGACCTGAGGTCAAATCTTATCTCAGACACTTGACACTCACTAGCTATGTGACCTTGGGCAAGTCACTTAATCCCAATTGCCTCGTCTTGGGTCATCTCCAGTCATCCTGATGACTATCTGGTCACTGGATTCAGATAGCTCTGGAGGAGAAGTGAGGCTGGTGATCTGCACAGACTTCCCTCACTCAAAACAAAGTCAAGTGCAAGTCATGTCATCATTTCTCTGATGGCATGGTCTTCTTTGGCAACGAAGAACAAACACACACTCACATCCTGTTTTGGTTATTCTACTACAGACTTCAGACTGGACCATAAGCTAGAACTGGGATCCTACTCCAGTTCAGTGATCAGACACATGCAATTACTGCCTGCTTCTGAACTTGCTCCTTATTTATTACACAGCTTAGTAGGGCCTTGGATTGTTCCTCATCCTGGCACATCATTCCTTGGTATAGGTTCTCTCTTTAATCCACCTTTCATCTGGGAGCAACAAAGGCTTCTACTGGCAGCTCTTACTACACTCTGCACAAGTTTAGGTTCCTTTGGCCGGGATCTGGGACCTCTTCTTCTCCTGATTCATGGCCTCCCACTGCACTACAATACTCTATGCAGAATTTCCTGGCTAAACCTCATGTGTTCACACACTTGCTGATCTATCCCCCTATGGCTACATGAACTAGAAAAATTACTCACTGTGATTTTTTTTCTTGGATTTTCTAATCAACTCTCAATTTAGTACATTTTCTATAGCTTTTTGGAAGAGTTGAAGTATAGAACTTGGCTGTACTTCTCTGCTTTCTATGTTTTTTCCAATGATTCTTCCAGTTAGAGGGTGTTCTTTTCCCTATCTTTCAATAAAACCTTCTTCTTCCATTACCTTTGTAAACTTTATGTCCACCAGAGGAGTTGGTATCAGCACAATGTACAAAATCAGGTAGTAATATCCCTGGCAGAGTCTGTGAATTAGAGAAGTATGGAATATACCAAAGTTTACCCAAGCTTTTCATGCAGTAAAATACTCTAATATGGGTGAAACACTAATAGTTCACATTTATGCATTTTAAGGTTTAAAAAGAACTATGAGCTTAAAAAATGTGAGGTAAGTAACCCTAGGATTATTGTCTTTATCTTACAGATGAGGAAACTAGATGATTAAAAAATGGATAGATAAGTAGATAGTTATAGAGAACTATAGAGATTGATTGATTGATTGATAAGCATTTAAGTCCTTAATAATTGCCAAACTAAGGTTCAGAGAGGTGAAGTGACTTGACCACAGTCACAGATCACTGACCTTAGAGTCAGAAGAATGAGTTTCAAGCTACATTTCTGTCACTTACTATGTAACTTTGGGGAAGTCTCTGTATCTCAGTTTCCTCATCTATTATACAAGATAAATGCAACCTACCTCATAGGGTTGATATAAGACAATCATTCTTGAAACCGTGAAGTACAATAGAAGTCAATTAATTCTATTATACCATATTGCCTTTTAAAGAGAATTTTTTCAAAGTCTTCAGTTAGAGTTCTATGCTACTCTTTCCTCCACCCTCCCCCCCAAATAAATCCTTGCTTTAGAGAATATTTTCTTCTGCCTTAAGAAAATGAAAAGCCTGGAAACAACACTAACTTTGCCTGGCTCTCTGCATCCCTTTTTACTAATGGGTACCATTCTACAAATCCATCTGATGGTACTTGTGATGTTGAAGGTCTGGAGGGATAAGGGAATAAACAAAATGATCTGGGCTTAATTTCAAGCTTCATTGGAAATAATCTGTGAAAGGGATATAGATTTAATAGGGTGAGAAGGAATGAAGTTACTAAGAAGCTATTAGAACCAAAGGGATGGCTACTTTATATAAGCCACATGTTTAAGACACTAAGAGAATAATGTGAAATGTAGGAAAATAGTTAGTTGGGTTCACTATGGACTATTTTAATTTCTGTACAGAGCTCAGTCCCAATCTGCACTCACTTAGCTGATGCTTTTTACCCTTCAAGGGACTTTTACTCCTGGATGCTTATCAATGAGTTAATTGCCTACAATGGTTACCTAAAGTTTCTCTTTTCCAACCAACAAATTAGGGTGAAAAAGACATCGGAGGCCAAATGCTCATCAATGCTTACCTTGTATAGAGACAACCTCAACTTGGGAATTTTCTACTTTACCATATTCCCTCTTCCTGACTCTTTCCATATCCTCTGTTTTTCAAAGTCAATCCTTTCTCAATCTCCATAGTAGTAGTAGGCAGCAGCATCTAAAATTTATATTTAAGTTTTGCAAAATGTTTTACAGTTATTGTCTTATTTGACCCTTATAACAACCCTGCGAAGCAGGCATTATTATTAGTTTTATTTTGAGAGCAGGGCTGAGATGGATTAAGTGAGTTGCTATGGGTCAGACAGCTACTATTAAGTGCCTGAGGCAGGATTTGAAGTCAGGTTTTCCTGAGTCTAAGTCCACCATTATCAATTATACCACCTAGCTCCCTCCATGGAATATCACTACAACTGGATTCTTTTTGGATGTGTACACTACAATAACAATCAACTATACAAAATACCATACGAAAACACGAGAAAGCAGGAATCCTGCCATATGAAAGCATATAATCTAATTTAATTTCTGCTAATTTTATTGCTCCCTTCTTAGCTCTGCTACTTTTCCTGATTCTGGAACCACTGTCTTTTCATCCTCCTTTTCCCTAAGAATACACCTCCATGTTTTATCCCTCTGATAGAACGCACTACTCTTTCCCTAAAAAGAGCTAGAGTCTGCTTATCTCTTAAAATTTTTTATTGATATATTTTGCTTTTATATGACCTAAATTTCCCCATTTTCCTCTCTTTACCCTATCCCAGAGATCCATATCACATGACAAAGAATGTGTTTAAAAGGAAAAAAGAGGAAGAAGAGGAAAAACAATTGGCAAAACCAATCAGTACATCCAAAAAAATCTGAAATACATGGCTTGCATTTAAACTGTAAGTCAAGTCCCTTCTCCTTTAGAAAAAAAATCAATGGCAATACCATGGTGATCCGATCACCAAGTATTTGTAAAGCACCCTCTGTGTGCCAGATACCATACTAGCTACTGAATTCACAGACAAAAATGAAACATTTGTTGCCCTCAGTGAGCTAACATTCATTAAGGGAGACAATATGTACTTATATAAATAAGTGGATACAAAATAAATCGAAAGTAATTTTGAGTGGGAGGACACCAGGAGCAAAGGACAGTGGAGATCAACAAAGAAGCCAGGACTGGGAGAGCCAATGAAATTAATGACAAGTTAGACATCTCACAGGATAATAGAATTGGAGTTGGAAGAGCCCTTTATATAATTTTCCCCTTATAAAAAGGGAAATAGGCCTAAGGCTGACTTGCTCGAGGTCACACAGGCATCAGCAGAGAAGTAGATGATTCCAAGTTCAATCCCCTTTCCAAAACACCTGTAATTAAACAGTGGTAAACACATGGAATAGTGACATGAATAACTTAAAGAAGGTCACTCAAAAAGTCTGTTGGTAGCTAGAACTTTACCTGTGGGCTTCTTCTCCATTGCCTAGCACTCATTTCAAGTATAAGATCACTTGAGTATACCCCACTAGCTACAATAAAGTGGGGGATTGTATCCTCTTTTTCTAGGACCATGAGTCAGCATAGAAACAAAGACAGAATAAGAAGGCAGTTAGAGAAATGATTATTAATAATGAATGATTCTTGTAGATCCAGAGTGGATCTTCCTGTTCTAAAGTCCTGATTTTAGAAGTTCAGCTTCTTGAAGGACATTGATGATAATGAAATTAGACCCACCCTAGGGCCACCATTGTCTCCTGTTCAGACGTGGGTGGGATTATAGCCTGTCCTTTGTTCCCAAAGACAGTGGTAGCATCAGGGAGATGATGATATGACTTGCTGTTGAATTTGATTGGACGGAGGGCTGTGCAAAGTCACCAACCTCATTTCTCCTCCAGAGCCATCTAGATCCAGCATCCAGATATTCATCAGAATGAATGAAGATGGCCCAGGATGCAGTGAGAGACCTTGTTCCTTTTAAGTTAAGATTTTTCTAGGTTCTCAGTTTGAATGAGACAATGCCTACACAGTGAATAGGCCTGTCATCTACGGTCCTCTTCAAGAACAAAGGACAAACCACAACGTGTGAGTAGTCCAAGCTGCCTGAATGAGGACCCAGCTGTTCAGTTCCAGTTGGAGAATTTACCTTGTCCTCTCTTTTCCTCTCCTCTCCTCTCCCCTTACCTGAGGTTGTTCTACCCAAAGGAAGGTAATTTTTGATGGGTGAAAGCTACCTAGTTAATTTGGGGTTTACTGGCTACATTTCTTTCTCAAAGACCAAACCTCAAACCCAAGTCACTCTAAATTTCATGGATTATACAAAAACTGGTCCCTGCCCAAGCACCACTTGACTGGGGAATAAATTCTTTGCACAGATAGCCTAAAGCTGGGGGTAGTCTGAGTATAAAGATAGTTTCTCTGTCCAAGGGTGACATGATGTCACTCTCAGGCCCTCATTTTAATATAACTCATCTCATATCGTGTTAACCAAACAGAATTGATTGCCACTTCTCTTCCAAAAGAACATATAAGTTCTGAATATGCCTCCATGATTGTCTTTGATCTAAGAGAGATAGCCGAATGACCATCCTTTTATTAATAATGTGCTGGACTTACTAATGAAATTATTAAATTACCCAGAAACTATTTCTTTCCAACTTTTTAATCATCACAGTAGGCAGTCCAGAGAGAGCCCAGATAAAACTCACAAGTTAAAGGTTTGGGTCAGTTAAAAAAAATTTTAATATAGCCCTAGAATGGGTCTGGAATAAAGTTGTCAGTGGAACGAGAAGTCAGGTAAGGAATTAGAACAGCAGATATCAGAAAATGAGCGGGGCGGGGGGGGGGGGGGGGGGGAGGGGTTGATTGGAAACGAAAGTAACTCCTATCTTAATGATCCCTTACATCTACATCCAGCTTTAATAGCTTCCAATGGACTTCCAAGCATATCTTCTCCATGGAGCCTCACAACCATTTTGCAAGGTAGATTGAAACAGGTACTTAACTTTCCATGTCACAGATGAAGAGACTTTTAGAAAGGCAAAATGTCTTAGGTCATGAACCTAGCAAGGAACAAAATGGGAACTTAAACTCACGTCTTCTGACTTAAAACCAGCCACCTAACTACTACATCTTCCTAATTCAGGAAAATGTTTATGTTTCCTTTGTGTCTAGCCCAAGAGCTGTAGGGCAGGAGCAGGTGATCTGTGTTAGGAAATAGGAAGTAGATTAACCTGACTTTAGTGAGTAAGTAGGATGGAGTCAGAGAAAGGGCTGATACTGATGATGTTCATTTGTCCCATCAGCCCTAGTTACAGAATAATTTTTAAATTGCCCAAGATCTTTGTATTTTAGTTCTTGACCACATGCACTGCAAACCGAAAGCAACACAGTGTTCAGAGTCCTTTATCAGAGAGAGTTCACCTCAACTGCCAAATAGGGACAATAAGTTGCCAGGATCAAATGAGATATTATTTATAGAGCACTTAGCACAGAGCCTGGCGCAGAATAGGCATTATATAAATGTTTATTCCCTTCCCTTCTTCCCATCTGTTTAATCACTATGTCCTAGGAAATTCCTTCTTACTTATAGCATAATCTATAACTTACCAACAAAATTCAGGTGTCATTCGTTCAGTATCCACTCATTTGGAATTTGGGGTTGTTATATGCACAATTATTAGGTAAAAATTTTTTTAATCCATTAATTACACAAATAATATTACAGGGAATACATTCAAACCTACCTAGTAGGACAAAGTGTTTACAAAGGACCAAGCTACCAATCTGCTAAATTCACTTCCTTGATGTTCCTTAGGTATCTCAAATTCAACATGACCAAAAAAAAAGAACTCTTTATTTTTTTTTATTTAAATCTACTCTTCCTTTTAACTTCTCTATGTTTGTAGAAGGCACCATGATTCTTCTTGCTACCCAGGTTCCCAGCCTAAAAGTCATCTTTAGCTCTTCACCCTCCTTTGACTCCCATATCCAATCAGTTAACAAGTATTTGTTAATTCTACCTCCTCAACATCACTGTCTCTTTACTTGTACCATTCCCATCCTGGTACGTCTCACTTGGACTATTTCAATAGCCCTTTAATTGTTCTCCCTCAGTCCAGTCTCCTCCTCTTCAATCCATTCTGCCATAGCTACTGAAATTCTTATTGCACAGTTTTAACCTCTCTCTCCTGCTCAAAAAGTTCCAATGGCTCCCCATTGCCTTTAAGATAAAACAGAAACTCCTCTGTTTGTCATTGTCATCCCTCATCTTAACAGACTGATTATGTATTATTCCCCTCATACACACTATGCTCCAACCAGACTGGCCTTTTTACTATTCCCTACGCAAGACATCTCCTATCCTTCATGCCTCTTCACAGGTCTTGCTCACTCTTTCCCCCTTAGAACTCTTAGCTCTCTTCAAGGATTAGCTCAAGCGGCCACCACCTTCAAAAGATCCTTCATGATGCTATCCATTCTTAATAACCCTCCTACTACTTTGTACTTATTTTGCACATACTCTGTATTTATGTATAATAATTGCTAACATTAACATAGCATTGTGAAACTTACAAAGTGCTTTACATACATGTTCTCTTTTGATTGAGTCTCACACCAAACTGGCCAAATAGCTGCTGTTATTATCCCAATATTATATAGATAAGAAAATTGAAGCTGACAGTGACTGACTTACCCAGGAGGATCACACAGGTAGTCTAGATTCAAACTCAAATCTTTCTGATTCCACAGCCAGCTTTCTATCCACTAACATCCTGTTCCCCTGCCCCATAGAAGGTAGGCTCCGTGAGGGCAGGAACAATATCACTTTTGAATTTGTATCCTTAGAGCATAGAACTATACTTGGCATGCAATAGTTAGTTAGTAGATTTTAATGGATTGATATTAGTCAAAAATATCCCACCTATTTTGAAACCTTATTTTGACTAAGAAATTGTATTAAGATGGAAAAATACCATGGACACACTCCAATTGCAGGGTCACAGCACTTTGCAAGTCAGACCAACAGTGGTCTCTTGCTTAGCTCTTGACTGAAAAAAAAAAAGTAAACTGCTGTCCCAAGCATTTTTTCTGCTCAGCCTTCTACATGGAAATAATTGATAAGATGTCAAGGTTTTCCTTGAAAACATTCATCTTTTCTGTGTGCTTAATAGTAAGATATTCTCAGCTTACTCATCCAAAATCCCACAGCAAAGCAATTATTTATTTTAACATTTGCATTTAAACCCAATGATATTAAAATCCATCAAGCTGTGATCAGTAACACCAGAGAGTGCGGGGAGTGGAGGTGGGAGTAATACAATCTCCACCAGGCTTTTTGTAGCAATCCATCCTCCAAATAATCAGACAATTCCGCGACCAAGACAAATTATAGCGAGCTTTACTGTATTTACCCTTTGGATGTGACTGTAGCATCTATAATGAAAAAAAAATCAGTATTTGGCTTTCAATCAAGGATGACCTCAACCTCAAGCCACTTTTGGCCAAAACTTCTCTCTGCACCGGTTGTCCATTTCATTAAGTCCTGTGTCCTCTAGGTTTTTTAAGAACTCCCAAATGGGAGGTTTTAGACTATGTTATTTATGATATGAACCCCAGTGTCTTGCAGTATGGGAAAGTAGTACTTATTTCTCCCCCTTTCCCCCCAAAAAATTTTTATTTTGCGCATACTTTACAGCTGCTTCCTGAATCAACCCAGAGAGGTTGAAAGCTCTTTATATTCAAGGGAATACTCCCTGGGTGAACTTTAATTAGTGGTGAAATATAATCCCAGATAAGTCAAAGAGGACGACAATTCATTCTTGTAAGACTCAAATCAATATCCTGGGAGCTCCCAATGAGCCAGTAATTCCTATTTATTGTTTAATTGCATCTATTTCATTTTAACCATGGAAAGGACTTCAGAGGAAGGGGAGGCAGTGATGGCTCCTGCTGTTCAGAAGGCAGTTTGGAAATGATTTGGCTGGGTGCATTACTGTGTCAAGTAATTGCACTCTCCGCCCCAGCTCTGGTGGGAGTCCCTCTATGCCCCACAATGGATCATGTGGTGTGCACATTGTGCTAGCAGCAGGCATTAATTATTCCCCTTTAAACTGTGTACCAGCATTAATATCTTTTTTTCATTTTCTTTTTTTCTCTTCCTATCACACATGGCCACACCATGGAGCAGAAAGCAGAGAGAATGTGTTCAAGCCCATGGCAGAACTGTTTTCCATTGGCTACTCTGAGCTTCCAAGACTGGTGACAATATAGAACAACCCAAACAAGAGATGCTATGAATCCAACACATAGCTGGACTTTGGAAAGCTAGGAGAAGGCTGTCATCTACCTTTTTATAGAAGCAGCTAAGTAGTAATGGGGGAAAGAACTGACCTGAATCAGAGTTCAAATCCTACCTCAGACACTTACTAGATGGATGAGCCCTCTGTTCACCTCAACTGCAAAATAGGGACAATAAGTTGTCAGGATCAAATGAGGTAATATTTTAAAAGCACTTAGCACAGTGCCTGGCACAGAGTAATCACTATATGTCTATTCCTTTCCCTTCCTCCCACTTATGTCCTAGGATATTCCTTACTTCATATAGTATGATCTATAGCTTTACAACAAATTCAGGTTTCATTCATTCAGTACCCATTCATTTGGGATTTGGGGTTGTTACATGTACAATTATTAGGTAAAGGTTTAGCCAATCTATAAAGTATACAAATAACATTACAGGGAGTTCATTCAAACCTACCTAGTAGAACAAAGTGTTCACATAGGACCAACCAAACACTTACTTCAGTAGATCTATAGACTCATAGGCTTGGATACGCCCTTCATTGGTGCTAATTGTAATCCTACCACAGCTTTTCATACTGCATGAGTTTTCAAAATGTCTTTCCATAAATTATTCATAGGGAATCCAATCAGAGTATTGGAGGTCTTTCTGCGGTTTTCTTAGTATAACTATGTACACTAAAGTTGTTTATCTAATATCCCTCACTCTTGCCGCATGACCTTTTACATGTCTATAGTGGTGTCTTTTACATCACTTCTCATGGGCAAGTCTTCACATATTGTTGCCTACTTACCACCAATCAACCATCTCACCATGGATCTTTCTACTACTGCCCTTTGAGTTACAATATTCATGTCTGATGTTCTGTTATTCACAGCTGCAGAGAATAACCATGAGAACATCAACGTTAAAAATTAGAGCTTTTGTGCCAATGGGTCCTTGAGATCATTGAAAGGTTTACAATCAACCAGAATTCATTATAAATCATTTTAGCTTATTCATTAAAGCAGGTTTAGGGGCCTGTTTTAATGAGTAACGCAGTGACCGAACCTTGTTAAGTTTAATCAAGGCTTCTATGTGTCTTTGAAAGTATTTCTATGAAAATAATCTATAATTCAGACCTGTTACAAATTCAGACCAACTTTTCTACAATTCTGTTTCTAAAACTTTCTATATATAATTGTGCTTCATATTTTTCTTGTACTTACTAACAAATTAATTTCCTCATTATCACAAATACAGCTAAAAAGCCTTCTCTAGCTCATTGTTATCTACTGAATGAAATCCCAACTCCATAGCCCAGACCGGAAATGAGTCTTGAAGGCAAAGACCAACAAGTTATATTTTATTCAATATGCAGATAGGCAATGGACAGAACCTGGAATAGGGGAGATTTTACTTCAAATTTGACCTCAGACACTTAGTAGCTATGTTACCCTGAGCAAATCACTTCACCTCTTTTTGCTTTAACTTTAAGATGGAGATAATAAGAATACCTCCCTTCCAGAACTATTATGAGAATCAGATACGATAATCTGTAAAGTGCTTAATATAGTGCTTGGCATATAGTAGGCATTTAATAAATGTTTGTTTCCTCCCCAGGCAAGGGTGAGCAACTAACGTTTTTTCATCCAAGGGGTAATATGATTTTAGCAGTGCATTATGAAGTATATTCAGGCAGTGGAATGAAAGGTGGATTAGAAAGAAGATAGAATAGAATCTGGTAGACCTCTTGGGAGACTAAAAGAGTCCAGGGAAGAAGAGAAAGGGGCCTAATCTCGGGAAATTGCAAGGGAATCGTAAAGTGGAGGAAGAGCTGTTGCATAGCAGAATCAATAGAACATAGAAAATGATGCTGAGATTGGGTTCCTGGGTGACCAGAAGGGTAGAGAAGCCATAAATATAAATAGAAAGTCTAGGAATAGGGGCAATATTTGAGTGATTAATGATGAGCTCAGTTTGGGATATACTGAGTTTGGGTGCCTGATAGAGTGCTTTGGGGCTAGATATTATGGAACCACAAAGAGTCAGATACAACTAATCAACTCAACAATAACCATAATAAAAATTTAACTCACAGCAGGGCACTCAATGGTTCAATGAATACAGGGCTGGACCTAAAGTCAGGAAGACTCATCTTCCTGTGTTCAAATCTGGTCTCAGACACTTATTAGCTGTGTGACCCTGGACAAGTCACTTAACCCTGTTTGCCTCAGTCTGTTCATCTATGAAATGAGCTAGAGAAGGAAATGGCAAACTACTCCACTATCTTTGCCAAGAAAACCCCAAATGGATTCACACAGTTGAACATAACTGAATAACAAAATTTAACTCAGTTGTAAACATGGAGCTTTAGGGGAAGGTTAGGGTAAAGATGTATATTCGAGAGCCTATATATGTATATATATTTTTGTGCATATGCACATATATGTGTATATATATACATATATGTGTATATATACATGTATGTATGTGTGTGTATTCCATTCAAACCCAGGAAGTAGATGCTGTCATCTAGTGAGACAATAGAGAAAAAGAAAACAAAGAGATACTTAAGAGATGCCCATGTTTTCCTACAGCCATAGTTGGAAGAGACCTCAATGAGCCTCTCAAGTCCGACTGTCACATTTCACAGAGGAGGAAACTGACACCCAGAGAAGTTAAATGATTTGCCCAAAGTCACACAAGCAATAGACTGAAGAGCTAGTGTGTGACTTCCAGTCTTGTGATTCTAAGTTCATTTCTCTTTCCGCTGAACTATGCTACTACGTTTAGTCAAGTCAGCAAGCATTTAATAAGTACTTATTATGCATGAAGCACTACACAAGGCACTGAGAATACAAAAGAGAAATAGCCTCTATCTTTAATGAGCTTACATGCTACTGAGATGGTAAGATATGTATTCAGAAAAATAAATACAAAATAATTCAGAGAGAGAGCATCAGCAGCTTTGGGAAGCAGAGAAGGCTTAATGCCTCCCAGACATTCAATAGATCCATCCTCAAGTATGACCTACATTGAGGTAGTAGAGAAGGTTGAAAAGAGGCACGGTGATGTAGTGACTGCAGCACTGGTCTTGGAGCCAGGGAGACCTGACTCCTAATCCCACCTCAGATACTTATTAGCAATATAGCCCTGGGCATGGACAGTTCAATTCTCTGTGCCTTCATTTCCTCATCAGTTAAATGAGTGTGTTGGCCTCAATGACCTCTTAGGTCTCATTAGCCCTAAATCTCTGTAATTTATGACTTTATCCTGTCAATATGACAATCTATCAAGCTGTTCCCATTCATGACTTCTGTCTCCAACAGCTTTTGATGGTTGCTCCCAGCAGCTGCTCTCTGCTGAAGCCCTAAGCTGCTCCCATCTCCAGCTCCCAATAGATGTTTATGTCAGGGCTGGTTTTTGGCCACAGTGGTTCCCTTTTGCAGCAACTCCTGGTGACTCAAACAACTCTTCCTCTTGCAAATAGACAGTTCAATATAACTCTCAGCACCACTTCTAGAGGACAGCTCATGGGCCTTGCACTGCTTAGTTCTAAGAAAGGGTAGCTCCTGATACAAAGCTCTCAAATTCTAACAGTGGTTCTATGAGGGAACCTGAGGGGAGTGAAAAATACTGATGGTATAAGATTGCAAGTCATCTCAGGGAGGGAGAGGAGAGAGAGGGGAGAATATTTAAGACTTATGGAAGTGATTGTTGAAAACTGAAAACAAATAAATTAATTAATTTTTTTTAAAAAAGAAAAATACTGATGACAAATTGATCTATAATGTACATTAGGGCTGATTCTACACTATAAACCTTTATGTTCATAGATGGAGCAGGCTTTTATCTTTGTACAGTGCTTAGCACACAGTCATTGCTCAATAAAGGTATGTTGAAGGAATCATTTGATGGCACAGGGCAATGGAAAGAGCACTGGATTCATAATTACAGCTCTACTCTACCATTTACTATATCTGAGACCTTGAGCAAGTAACTTGAATTTTCTGGACTTTTCTTTCCCAGTTTTTCAAACAAGGCAGTTGGACTAGTAGGTCTCTAAGGTCCTTTCTAGCTACATATTTAAGATCCCATAATTCGCCAGCTGTGTAACCCTAGGCAAGTCAGTGAACCCTGTTTGCCTCAGTTTCCTCATCTGTAAAATGAGCTGGAGACAGAAATGGCAAACCACTCCACTGTCTCTGCCAAGAAAACCCCAAATGGGATCACAAAGAGACATGACTGAACAACAATCAATGTGGTATGCTTTTAAGGACAATAAAAGACCCACTTATACCAAAATATGTCTCTCCCTGGCCCATCATGGAGACTACAACTATACCAAGGAAAATACTCCTGTAGTACATAGAAAGTCCCCATAAAAAAAGGAAACAATTTCTTCCTTCTCTCAGATTTCAAATTGGTATTCCAAGGCACAGGTCTGACCATGTGAAAAAAACTTCAAAAGTAAATTTCCCTAAACATAGTAAATCCTGCTCTATCTAAGGCATAAAGAAGTCTTTCTCTTTCAAATTTCAACTTCCCAAAAACATCAATCACATTCATTGGTTACACTGCTAAAAATACAGGACCCTTACTTCACAAAACTGAAGAGGCTCTCTATTGCCTCTAGGTCAAACCCAAAGTTATCTGTTTGATATTTAAAACCTTTCTTGCTCAAGCTCATGCCTACCTCTCCGGGCTTATTCTACATTAATACCCTTCATTCACTTTATATTCCAGACAAAATAGCTTCCTTGCTCATCCTTTCATACAGTATTGCTCACAAATGGTGTTCCATCTCTTTTCTTGGAAACTTTTCATAGAGTTTCCTCTCATACCTAGAATACATTCTCTCTCTTCATATCCACATTCTAGAATTCCTAACCTCCTTCAAAGCTGAGCTCAACTACCATTTCCTGATTTCTTGATCTCTCAAGTAATCTGAACTAACACACACACATACACACACACATACACACACACATACACTTTGTATTTATTGTGTGTGTACATGTCAAGTGTATGTGTATATAGATATGAAATAAACATGCAGAGTAAAGATATAAAATAAATATAATTTAGTTAAATGGTGTGTACCTGGTATATAGCAGGAGCTATATAAATTCTTCTCTCCCTTTCCCTTCCTTCCTCCAACTTGGGGCATTAGGAAAAGCCTCATGTGAAAGGGAGTACTTGAGCTATGTTTTGAAGGAAGTTAAAGATTCTATGAGGCAAGAGATGAGAAAAACATACATTTCACATATGAGGGATGGCGAGTATAAAGTCACAGAGATGGAAGACTGAGTGCCATGCATGAGGACCAGAAAGATGTTCAGTTTGACTGGATCATAGGGTGCAGGAGATCTTGGGCTAGTCACTTAATTTCCCTAGGCCTGTTTTCTCCTTTGTTAACTCATAATCTACATTATTCCCCTTAACTATGGTTGTTCCCCATGGTTCTATCTTGTTAATCTCATCAGCTTCCAAGTATCTGGGTATCAGATATCTCACAGATCTATATCTATACATATAGATATAGTTATATATTCCCAATCCTCTCCTCCCAGCTTTAATCCTTAATCACTATGCCTACTGGACATATCAAACTGGATAGCTCAGAAATATCTTATTCAACTGAACTCATTATCTTTTTCCCCCAAGCCCTCCCCTATTCCAAATATCCTTGTTTCTGTCAAAAGCACCATTATGTTTCCAATGTCTCAGGTTCATAATTTTAGCATGATCCTAGACTCCTTGGTCTTCTTCACCACACAAAGCAAATTCATTGCCAGATCTTTTATTTCCACCTTCCTGTCTCTCATAACTGACCCCCTCTGCCCACTTATAGCTACCATCTCAGTTCAGGTCTCACCACCTCTTGCCTGGTTTATTGCAAAGCCATTCTAATAAATTTCCTTGCCTCATGTTTCTCTGCATTCCCATCCACTCTACATACTACTGCCAAATTAATTTTTTTAAAACACGGATCTGTCCATGTTACCTCTCTACTCAATAAGTTCCAGTGGCTTACTATTACCTTCAGCATCAAATATAAATTCATCTATTTAGCTTTTAAAGCTTTATAACAACCTGGCCCCAACTTATCATTCTAGCCTCACTGGACTTTACCACCACCACCCCCTACCCTGCACTCTGTAATGTAGTCAAACTAGCCTTTCTCTTCCTCACACACAACACTTCTCTTCCTGTCTGTGTGACTTTTCACCAGCCATTCCCCAGGCCTAAAATTCAAACCTTATTTACCTCTCCCTCAGAGTCCCTCTTTTTCTTCAATGCAAAAAGGATGAGTCACATCATCTAACAAGAAAATGTACTTGATAATAAATCCTTTCCTCTTCCAGTTTGTACAAATGCATTTTTAAACATAATTGGAATAATATATTATAATTATACTTTAAAATAAAATTTTTCATCCTACCTTTGATTGACACAGTCTAATCTTTCAAAGTATTATTAAATTCTAGGTCTTCTAGGTGAGACCAAGCACCATCCTCAACATCAGTGATGTCAAATTCTTAGCCAAAAAATTCCCCAGTGTGACCTGAAGCAGATTAAAATGTAATTGGTAGAGCCAAGATGGAAGTGTAGAAAGATGCACATACACTACCTCTGAACCCACTGCCCATAAAATATCTGTAAAAAAAGAACCACCAACAAATTCTGGAGCAGCAGAAGCCACAGAACAACGGAGCGGAGATTTCTGCTCCAGAGAGCCTGAAAACCTCTCACAAAAGGTCCCTCGCACCCCAGACCCAGAGCCCAGCCCAACCCTGCCTCGGTGGCGTGGCGTGGAAAGGAGCAGATCCGAGCAGGCTTCAGGGACAGAATCTCCAGCAGCCTTGTGGGTCCCTCCACCCGCAGGTGACAAGGGTTGGTGAGAGGGTCTCTTTGGTGGGTCGAGAGGGGTGTGGGGTGCCCCCATAACTCAGGCCCCTCAGGAGGCAGCAGTGGAGGCAGCAGCAGACCAGGGGCTCCCAAAGCAGGCAGGAGCCTGGATCCATTGTTGAAGGTCTCTGCATAAACCCCCTGAGGGAAGTGAGTCCCTGAGGAGGCCCTGACCTGACCTGAGCACCTAAACTTAATCTCACACTGCATAGCAGCCCTGCCCCCGCCCAAAGCCCTGAGGCTGGGAAGCAGCATTTGAATCTCAGACCCCAAGTTCTGGCTGGGCAGATCTGGAGGTGAGGTGGGGGTAGACAGGACACTCAGAAGTCAAGTCACTGGCTGGGAAAATGCCTAGAAAAGGGAAAAAAAATAAGACTATAGAAGGTTACTTTCTTGGTGAACAGGCATTTCCTCCCTTCCTTTCTGATGAGGAAGAACAAAGCTTACCATCAGGGAAAGACACAGAAGTCAAGGCTTCTGTATCCCAGCCCACTCAATGGGCTCAGGCCATGGAAGAGCTCAAAAAGGATTTTGAAAATCAAGTTAGAGAGGTGAAGGAAAAACTGGGAAGAGAGAGTGACATGCAAGCAAAGCATGAAAAACAAGTAAACACCCTGCTAAAGGAGACCCAAAAAAATGCTGAAGAAAATAACACCTTGAAAAATAGGCTAACACAATTGGCAAAAGAGGTTCAAAAAGCCAATGAGGAGAAGAATGCTTTCAAAAGCAGAATTAGCCAAATGGAAAAGGAGATTCAAAAGCTCACTGAAGAAAATAGTTCTTTCAAAATTAGAATGGAACAGATGGAGGCTAATGACTTTATGAGAAACCAAGAAATCACAAAACAAAACCAAAAGAATGAAAAAATGGAAGATAATGTGAAATATCTCATTGGAAAAACAACTGACCTGGAGAATAGATCCAGGAGAGACAATTTAAAAATTATGGGACTACCTGAAAGCCATGATAAAAAAAAGAGCCTAGATATCATCTTTCATGAAATTATCAAGGAAAACTGCCCTGAGATTCTAGAACCAGAGGGCAAAATAAGTATTCAAGGAATCCACAGATCACCACCTGAAAGAGATCCAAAAAGAGAAACTCCTAGGAACATTGTGGCCAAATTCCAGAGTTCCCAGGTCAAGGAGAAAATATTGCAAGCAGCTAGAAAGAAACAATTCAAGTATTGTGGAAACACAATCAGGATAACACAAGATCTAGCAGCTTCTACAATAAGGGATCGAAGGGCATGGAATAGGATATTCCAGAAGTCAAAGGAACTAAGACTAAAACCAAGAATCACCTACCCAGCAAAACTGAGTATAATACTTCAGGGGGAAAATTGGTCTTTCAATGAAATAGAGGACTTTTAAGCATTCTTGATGAAAAGACCAGAGCTGAAAAGAAAATTTCACTTTCAAACACAAAAATGAAGAGAAGCATGAAAAAGTAATACCAAAGAGAAGTCATAAGGGACTTTACTAAAGTTGAACTGTTTACATTCCTACATGGAAAGACAATATTTGTAACTCTTGAAACTATTCAGTATCTGGGTACTGGGTGGGATTACACACACACACACGCACACACACATAGAGACAGAGTGCACAGAGTGAATTGAAGAGGATGGGATCATATCTTTAAAAAATGAAATCAAGCAGTGAGAGAGAAATATATTGGGAGGAGAAAGGGAGAAATGGAATGGGGCAAATTATCTCTCATAAAAGAGGCAAGAAAAAGACTTATTAGTGGAGGGATAAAGAGGGGAGGGGAGCGAAAAACATGAAGTTTACTCTCATCACATTGGACTAAAGGAAGGAATAAAATGCACACTCATTTTGGTATGAAAACCTATCTTACAATACAGGAAAGTGGGGGATAAGGGGATAAGCAGGGTGGGGGGGAGGATGGAAGGGCGGGCATGGGGAGGAGGGAACAATTTGAGGACAACACTCATGAGGAGGGACAGGATCAAAAGAGAGAACAGAAGTAATGGGGGACAGGATAGGATGGAGGGAAATATAATTAGTTCTTACACAACACTACTATTATGGAAGTCATTTGCAAAACTACACAGATTTGGCCTATATTGAATTGCTTCCCTTCCAAAGGGAAGGGTTGGGGAGGGAGGAAGAGAAGTTGGAACTCAAAGTTTTAGGAACAACTGTCGAGTACTGTTCTTGCCACTAGGAAATAAGAAATACAGGTAAAGGGGTATAGGATGGAGACAAGGGCAGAGAGGGATGATAGAAGAGAGGGCAGATTGGCAGACAGGGGCAATTAGAATGCTGGGTGTTTTGGGGTGGGGTAGGGGACAAAAGGGGAGAAAATTTGGAACCCAAAATTTTGTGAAGATGAATGTTAAAAGTTAAATAAAGAAAGAAATAAAAAAAATAAAAATAAAATAGTAGCCTTAAAAAAAATGTAATTGGTAAATGTATAACACAAGAAATAAAAGTATAACACAACATAGATAATGTTAATTTGTGGCTTTCTAATGAAATATGATTCCCACGATGGAACCATTTCTTTGAGTTTGAGACCACTGTTCTACATGGTCTTTTCTGATTCCCTCTCAAATGTTAATGCTTTCCTTACCAGACTATCTTGCATGTAGTCTGTGTGTTTAAAATTGAAAAAAAAAAATCCTCAGTCACTAAAAACTTATGTTTATGAGGCAAATTTTTTTAATGGCCTGAGTTTATAGTAATTCTGGGTTTATTATACATTATATATTTGGAATACATATTTGGAATGTATATATACATTATATAATTGGAAGTGGCCTGTACTTATGCCTGCAGTTAAAGACCGAAACCTTTCCAGCAATGGACTTGACATTTGAGACCCTTTAGTTGTGCTAGGGAAGGCAATTGTCTTATGTTCTGCACTCCCTTATGCCATTAACAAAGGGACACAAGGAACGTAAAGACAGAGTCAATCACATGTATTTATGAGAAATAAAATTAGATCTCCCATCAAATGCAATCTTTAACAAAATCTTTTTAAAAGGTATAATTATAATGGGTGCCAATCAGACCAGCTTAAGTAAAATAAGGTGTGGAGACAGGACCACCATTTCTTTCTGTCAGCCAGCACTCCAGCTACCAAAACCAATGCGCATGAGGAGGGTAAAAAAAACATTATATCCTTCTCTGCTCAGAGATCACTTCTAAACAGATCTCCCTTTCTGCTTAGAGGTTACCACTCATGATCTGTGATAGAAGCTTAGGCTCCTATTTCTGGGGTGGAGAACTCCCCTACACACACACACACACACACACACACACACACACACACACACACACACACACACACACACACACACACACACACACCACTCCCTCTTCTCTTCCCCAAAGCATCCTCCAAATTAGTTATACTAGGGGAAGCCTCACCTTCCAATCTTATATTCTAATGAACTTACCTCTATCTTCTTTGCAAGCTGGAAAGAACCCTATCATGTTAGAAGGATATATGTGTGTGCATATACATATATACATGTAAATACACACATATATACTTCATATTTGTGCTGTATATATTTTTCTATGAACTTGTCTCCTCCATTATAACATAAGCTCATTGAGAGCAGAAATTGTTTCCTTTTTTTCCCTTATATTCCCAATACCTTGCAGCGACTGGCACACAGTAGGCACTTTAAAAAACTTATTAAGTAATAGATGATCTTTTAGGTCCCTTCTAGCTCTAGAGCTATATTTCTCTGATTCTTGACAGGGAGCAGATTTGGACTGAGGGGATTCATTAGTTTCATCAGTACATAAAAGATGAGCGGTTTGAGGAAACACAGGAGGGAAAGAGGAACTTGAACGACTTCACAAAGATGCTTAATAGATATTTCCTGACTTCCTATCTCCTTCACTCACTGACTGACTGATTTTGTTGGTTTCAAGCTCCTTGGAAAGTCCCATTAAGGAATGCTATTAAACTGGGAAAGAAAACAAGAAGTTTTCGTCAAGCAGAGGGCATTGCCCACTCCTACCCACCCACTCAGCCAGCCCTGGTAAACCAAGGATAAGAGAGATTCATTGGAAAAGCGACAGCATTTAGAGAGGTAAAATACAGACCAGGTAGAGAAGAACAAGTTGATAGATGATGAATAAAAGTAAAATATAGGGATGAATGTAATTTCAGGGGAACAGGAAATTTTATGGGGAGTTATTGCCCAGAACCAAAGATTCAGAAGCAGTAAGGGAAAAGAAATCACACACCCCAATAAACCTGCAAGAGAGCAGTTTATTATTTTAAGGAGTTTGAGTTAAAGAACAACATCTTCAGTTGCTGGTTGGATGAGTGTTCCCTCCCAGCCTAGGTTACCTCAAGAGTGCCAGCTAGGTTGTAAGTTTCTCAGGGGCAAAGTCTATGTCTTCATTATGACAATGTGCAACCACCTCCCCATACCTTGTCCAGGGCTCTGCATACCGTGGACACTAGACAAAAGTCCCAGACTGATAGATTGACAAACTAATTGATACCTGACTGGCAAAGTGACTCCCTGCCTGCCAGTCTGTCTCATTCAATTCAAAAAGTATTAAGTACCTGCCATATGCAAGGCTCTGGGAATACAAAAATAACAAATAATGTAGGCTCTGTTGTCAAGACGGTAACAGTCTAATAGGTGTTATAGTGGATAGAGCACTAGACTGAGAGTCAGGAAGGCATGAGTTCAAATCATGCCTCACTTATTAGCTATGTTACTCTAAGCATATCCCCTAACCTCTCTATACCTCTGCATCTTCATCTGTGAAATGGGGATAATTATAGCACCTTCAAGGCTTGTTGTCAGCCTCAAATGAGAAAACACATGTAAAGCATTTTTTCAAACTTTAAAGCTATATGTAAATGAGATATTATTATTAGAGAGGATTAGATTTATACATCAGTAACTGTGCTACCAATTAAAATATTATGGGGCAATCTACATTACCTCTTTGATGCCTGGCTTCCTCATTTGTAAAATGGGGGGGGGGGGGTTAAAATTCCTCTAAATTCATGATCCCATTATATTTTTCTGGTCTGGACCTAGGATTTCACAAGTACAAAGAACTCACAGTGAAGAAACTCCCTTGCTCAGTGCAAATGGATAAATGTTTTCAAATTCCCATCTTAGAGAGTTGTCTGGGTCAATGAGAGGTATAGGACTTTCCTGAAGTGGTACAGCTGATAAGGTGGAATTCAAAGTTAAGGCCTTCCTGAGTACAAATCCAAGACTATTTTCACCATAACATGCTACCTCTGAAATGTAAAGATCCAAAGTGTTGTGACAGACTTGAGGAAGGACAATTTCATGCTGGCTCTGTCTCTCACTACCTATTTGCCTTTGGCCAAGCCATTTCTCTTTTCTTATCTTCTTTTTCTCTTTTTATAAAATAAGGCAGACTCAATGGTCTCCAAATTCCCTCAGAACAGATTTGTCCATACACAGTTTGCAGGCCAGAAGCACATTAAATTGTTATTGAGAAATATCTAACAAAATAAATAAAAATACAGGAAGACATATATAATATTACATTGTAAAACTAAGTCAATTTACAGTAAGCAGGAATCCATATGCACGAATTAATGGCTCCAGACTGTATTTGAATTTGACACCATTGCCTTCCAGCACTATGATCCTCTGAGATCACCTCCAGCTAGTGGTATCACAGAAGGTTTCATAGCCTAGCAAGCAGCAAGTTGTATTTAAAAGAAAAAAAGACATTTCAACAGCCATCTCCTCATTTCCCACCCAACCACATTCCTTAAGATTTCTTCATCTGCCTCCCAGAATATCATCATCATGCAAAATCACTTCAGCCTTGGTATTCATACCTCTTCAACACCTCAGGTCTTTAGAGCTGAAGATCCCTTAGAATAGAAGGTGGAGTAGAAAATTCCTCTCCAAAACTCCATTTAAGGATGGAACCTGAAATGCCATCTCTTCATTTCTCACTAGTTGCAGTCCTTTGGACTTTTTCATCATGGCTCTCATATGGGTACTCTTCCCTTCTCTCCACCCGCCTTTCAGTTTCCTTTTGCGTGTTGCTCCCCTTGTAAGCTCCTTGAGGATAAAGACTGTCTTTCTAGTATTTGTGTTCCTGGCACTTTAGCATATCACCTACCACAAATGCATATTGACAGACCAACTCTGTTGAGATAATGGTTGATGAGTGGGATAGTGAGTCTATTCTTAGTATGGGGAAGAATATGAGCAAAGGCACAGGCATGGGAAAGGAGAGGGGGATGGGTAAAGGTAAATTGTCTCATTTGTCTTCAGTGTTGAGCAGCTGAAGGGAAATATGGTGAGCTAAGACTCAAAAATCAATGTAAGATCAGATTATGGGGATAGGAAGGGATATATTCAATGCCAATAGTAGGTGATAGGGAATCACTGAAGGTCCTGCAACAGAATAGTTTGATCACACTATAAAAGTAAAACAAATACAATGGGAGGAGGGCAGAAATTTCAAAATGCAAGTGATGAGCTATCCTGCTTGTCCATTGAGAAACATTCTCTTTTAGGGCACAGCAGGTGAAAGAACCAGCAGAGTTAAAGAAGGGCAGTGAGGTCTTAAAGAGAAATAGGAACCCCTAACCCATACAGTAAGATCCCTGTGTGATGCATATTGACTTCATTTTAAAATGCAATATTATCTATATTAAGGTACCTATGTTATGGGGCAGCAAGGTGGCATAGTGGGCAGAGGTCTGGGCCTGCAGTTAGGAAGACCTAAGTTGGAGAAGACCTAAATCTGACCTCAGACACTTATTAGCTGCATGATCCTGGACAAGTTACCTTCTATTGGCCTCAGTTTTTTCATCAGTAAAATGGAGATAATAATAGCACCTATCTCCCACGGTTGTTGTAAGGGTCAAATAAGATAATATTTGTGAAATGCCTACTTAACATAGTGCCTGGCAAACATCATTAGCTCTATATAAGTGTTAGCTATTATTATTTTTATTGTAGCTTTATTTATTTTGTTAAATATTTCCCAATTACTTTTTAATCTTGTTCAGGCTGAACTCCAGAGTGTTGGGAGCTGTACGCAGCCCATCATGCGGTTGACACCTCTGTACTCTGTACAGGATATCAGGAAGCAGATGCTGTTTGATAGCTGCCAGGTAAGGAAGAGAAGCCAAGGAGGATGAGAGATGATAAATGACCAATGGTGATAGGATGGTCACTGATGACCTGGGAAAGACATGGTGATGAGAGAAACCAAATTTTCACAAGTTCTGGCATGAAGAGGCAACGAGGAAGTCATCGCAGCAAGTGCTTGTGGATTTTTCTAGAAATGTGATAGCAAGGGAGGGATGTACACTGTATATAAAATTTATTTTATTTTTGGTCAGACCTGAGTATGTACGTGTGTATACATTTACGTATGTGTATATATGTATATGTAAAATATATGTGTGTACATTTAGAATATATATTTTAATATGTATTATTATACATAGTATTATATAATACAATGTATATTACATTATACATAATAAATATGTATAGAAACATATAAAATAGGCATTCTATTTCCATTATTTTATAATGAAAAAACTGAAGCTGAGGATCAGAAAGGTTGAGCAACTTACTTATGGTCACACAGCTAATGGAGTGTCTGAGGTGGGATTTGGACTCCAGCTCCCCTTTCACCAAGTCCAGAGCTCTATTCACTATATCACCATGCCTCTCTTCATTCCTCTTTTATCATCCCAATATTGGTCACACTTGAAAGAGAGAACAACCATCCTCATTGTCCTTTGAATATCTGAGGCCAGGGTAGAGATAACTGGTCATTCATTACACTCCTCCTGGGATAGAATATAATAGAATTTGAGCAGGAGTGCAGGAGGGATTGAAAAGCCAAAGAGAAAAAAAAATCATGGGCAGGGTCCCTGGGAGGCCATAGTTTGAAATATATTACCTGGCCCGCAGCACTCTGATATATGACCTAGGTAAAAAGGATTACCATGGTAATATATAAATTTTTTAATGGATTTGTATCTATGGGGGTTTGCCCGTGTGGCCATTCTCTCGACCTGAGGAAGCATAAGCACATGCACGTACACACACACACACACACACACACACACACACACACACACACACACACTTTTTATTTTAACCAAATGTCCTCATCATGTATACTTCTCCTAGAAGCCTGACCCTACTGAGTGTCTTCACACTGATGAGTAGAGTAACACATCACCACTACAGTGGCATGCTGATTACGAGTTTCTGTGATGGATGGCTTACTCCCATTGCTCTCATTATGAGCTCCTAGCAATCAATCATGGGAGACACAGGTGGACAATAAAGGAATGTTATACATCAACCCCAGAATGCCCACCACTGGGACTGAATGAAAATGTGTAACCCAGCAGAGTTGAATTGGCCACAGAACCACGGACTTTGAGAAGTGAAGGAAGCTTAGAAATCATCTAATACAACTTTCTCATTTTACCAATGAGGAAACTCCAAGAGAAATGAAGTATGAAGTCACATAGAACACAGAGCATACACACTCAAGATTTCCATACCTGTGGGAGGTTTAGACCTATCCCTGTTGATAAAAGTTGACAGTTTCCCATATGGTACAACTTCAGAACACCAGGAGGTCCCCCCTGCTCTAAATATATCTCCCCTACTTGAGGGCTGCCATCATCTTCTAAATTTCTCTATGGGGGGTAGAAGCTGTACTCCACCAATAGGATGGTAGAGTAGAAAGACACATATACTCTAGCACTTCCCCCACAGTCCACAAAATACCTGTAAAAATGACTCTCAACAAAGTCTAGAGCAGCAGAAGTTACAGAACAACAGAGCGAAAAAGGTTTTCAGCCAAAGGTAACCTGGAAGGCTGACAGGAAAGGTTTATCTCATAGGACACTGAGCAGAGTGGAGCACAGACCTGGCCACGTGGCACTGGGAGGAGCCAGGACCTGAACAGACCTCCGAGGCAGAGTTCCTAGCAGGGAAGGTCCCAGATACCTCAACTCACAAGCAACAAAGAAAGTTCCAAAGGTCAGTGGGGGAGGGCTTTCTCAGCTGGGCAAGAGGGAATGGGAGTTTCTCCAGCAATAACCCCAGGCAATGGCAGAGGCTGCGACAACAGACTGCAGGCAGCTATGGAGGCCAGGAAGCAACCTGGATCCATTGTTCAGGCAGCTCAGCTTAAAGCCTCTGGTGGTAGGGATCAGCTGATCTAAACCCCAGCCCTGAGCAATGGCCCTGCCCCCAATCAAAACCCAGGGGAACCATGCAGCTGAGTCTAATCTCTTGACAAATGATTCAGAAGTCAATTAACTGGCTGGGAAAATGCCCAAAAAGGGGGAAAAAATAAGACCATAGAAGGTTACTTTCTTGATGAACAGGTGACTCCTCCCATCCTTTCAGACAGGCTTACTGTCACAGGAAGTTAAGACCCCTGCCTCCAGGGCCTCCTAAGTGAACTTAAATTGACCTCAGGCAATGGAAGAGCTTGAAAAGTGAGTTAACAGTTTGCTAAAGGAGAAGCAAAAAAATGCTGAAGAAAATAACACCTTTAAAAAGAGGCTAACTCAATTGGAAAATGAGGTCCAAAAAGCCAATGAGGAGAAGGAGCCACTAAAAAGCAGAATTAGCCAAATGGAAGAGAAGTTTCAAAATCTCACTGAACAAAATAATTCTCTGAAAGAGAGAATTGAGTTCAGGGAAATGAATGACTATGAGATAAACCAAGCAGTCAGAAAACAAAACCAAAAGTTTGAAAAAATAGAAGATAATGTGAAACATCTCATTGGAAAAATAACTGACCTTGAAAATAGACCTAGGAGAGATAATTTAAAAATTATAGGACTACCTAAAAGTCATAATCAAAAAAAAAGAGCCTAGACATTATCTTCCATGAAATTATCAAGGAAAACTGTCCTTATATTCTAGAACCAGAGGGCAAAATAATATTGAAAGAATCTATCAATTACCTCCTGAAAGAGATCTGAAAAGAGAAACTCCTAGGAACATTGTGGCCAAATTTCAGAGTTCCAAGGTACTGCAAGCAGCTAGAAAGAAACAACTCAAGTACTGTGGAAATACAATCAGGATAACAAAGGATCTGACAGCTTCTGCATTAAGGGATCAAAGAGATTGGAATAGGATATTCCAGAACTCAAAGGAACTGGGATTAAAACCAAGAATCACCTACCCAGCTAAACTGAGTATAATACTTCAAGGGAATAAATGACCATTCAATGATATAGAAGACTTCCAAGCATTCATGTTGAAAAGATCGGAACTGAATAGAAAATTTGACTTTCAAACACAAAAATCAAGAGAAGCTTGAAAAGGTAAACAGGAAAGAGAAATAATAAAAGACTTTCTAAAGTTGAACTGCTTACATTCCTGCATGGAAAGAAAATATTTATAATTCTTGAGACTTTTCTCAAGAAAAGTAGGTGGAGGATAGGTGGAGGGATTGTACATACACACACACACACATAGACAGAGAGTACAGGCAGTGTTGAATCAGAAGAGATGATATCCACAAAAAAAATATACGAAATAAAAATTAAGGAGTGAGAGAGGAAAATACTGGGAGGAGAAAGGGAGAAATGGAACGGGGTAGGTATAACTCATGAAAGAGATAAAGAAAAATCTTGTTCAATGGAGGAGAAAAGGGAGAAGGGGAGAGGGGAAAGGTGATGCTACTCTCTCCATATATGGCTTAAGGAGGGAATAACATGCTCACTAAATTTGGTATGAAAATCTATCTTATTCTACAGGAAAGTAGGGGAGGAGGTGACAAGTAAGGTGAGGGGAATGAAAGAAGGGAGGGCAAATGGGAGAAGGGAGTAACTAGAAATAAACACTTTTGGGAAGGGACAAGGTCAAATGAGGGAATAAAAAAATAAGGGGGGATAGAGTAGGATAGAGGACAATATAGTTAGTATTACACAACATGATTATTATGGAAGTCTTTTGCAAAACGACACATATATAGCCTGTATTGAATTACTTGCCTTCTCAGTGGGGATGGGTAGGGAAGGAGGGAGGGAAAGAAGGTGGAATTCAAAGTATTAGAAGTGAATGTTGAGAATTATTATTGCATATAACTGGGAAATAAGAAACACAGGTAATGGGGAATAGAAATTTATCTTGCCTTACAAGAAAAGAGACAAAATGGGGATAAGGGAAGGGTGGGTTGTGATAGAAAGGAGGGCTCATTGAGGGAAAGGGTAATCAGAATGCAAGGTATTAGAGGGTGGGGGGAGGAGAGAGATGGGGAGAAAAATTGGACATGTTACAAAGTGATGTAAAAGCAATTAGTATTTAAACAATCAACTGAACTAAAAAATAAATAAATAAAATATAAATAAATAAATAAATCCTTTGATGAATCAGTATTTATCAGGTACTTAATGAGTACAGAGTACAGTGCAGTAAGGAACAGTGTAAAGACACAGTACCTACCCTTAAAAGGACCAAACTTATCATAAGCACAAAAAATTTATTATAATAAATATGAAATATGCAGTATAAAACAAAATAATTATAAATAACTTGTAGAACCAAAACAACGTTACTTTAGAGTATGAAGACATGAGAATGTTTCAATACACCTAAATTAATTCTTCTGGATTGTATGGCAACGGCTGGGCAGTGGAAATGCAACAGAACGAACTGTACTGAGGTGGCTGCTTGTCCTGTCAACCCTTGGGATAAGCTCAGCTCCTCAGGAAGGGCTCTTAGGCTTTATCTGAGGGAACATCATTTGCTTCCTCCTGGTAAGGGTGCAGGGAGAGAGAAAGGAAAACTCCCAATGAGTTTTGTGGACCAGATTGGACTACTCAGGAAACCACTAGGCTTCCTGCTGCCCTTCCCTGGGCCCTGTGAGTGGGGGGCTCAAACAAAAAGGCCCAAAGGTCTACAGCAAAGGCAGGAGTGGCCTGTCAATGGCACACGTGCTCCAAAGTGCCTCTTCTCCTCCCACCTCCAAATGCCAGGGATTGGAACCAAGTATACGGTGGAGACATCATAATAATAATAAACAACAGCTAGTATTAACATAGGCACTTTAAGGTTTGCTTATGTTATCTCATAATCACCTGGAGGTATATACTATTATTATCCCCATCTTACCAGTAGGAACTGAGGATGAAAAGGTAAGTGTCAGATGCAGAATTTAAACTTAATCTTCCTATTCCCAAGTCCTACAGGCTCTACACTGACCCCCATAGACCAAATATCTCAAGCACTACCTTGGAAGTCTCAGAAATTGTACATCTGGAATCGAAAACATTTTTTTCCTCTGATTCTTCGATAGGGAGGAACTAGAAGCAGTAAGTATAATCTACAAGGAGGCAGCTAGGTGTCACAACAGATAGAATGTTGGGCCTGGAGCCAGAAAGACCTGAGTTCAAATCCAGCCTCAGATACTTATTAGCTGGGCAATCCTGGGCAAGTCTATTTGCTTCAGTTCCTCATCTGTAAAATGGGATAGAGAAAGAAATGGCAATCTACTCCAATGTCTTTGCCAAGAAAACCCTAAAGGTGTCACAAAGAGTCAGATACACCTAAATGACTAAACAAAGAAAGGTTGCCATCAAAGTGATAATGCATGCTAGCTCAACATATTATGTAGGGGAGAGTTCTGTTATGTAACTTTATCCTAATATCCCTGGATAATTTATGAATAGACCAGAATATTTTAATTTTGCACTTTTTATGTTTGTATGGTATTGTTGTGTTCATCCTTCATTGCCGAAGAAGACCATGCCATCAGAAAAATGTTGACATGACTTACACTTGACTTTGTTTTGTGTGAGGGAGGGCTGTGCAGGTCACCAGCCTCACTTCTCCTCCGGAGCCATCTGGATCCAGTGACCAGATATTCATCAGGATGAGTAGAGATGGCTCAGGCTGCATGGTATTAAACTGTCATAAACTATAATGCAAAAAAAAAAAATCAAGGCATAATGCAATTCTAATATGAAAATATTGTTATGTTTCTATCAACAATTGGAATGTAAGTTCCACTTGATTTAATTTTCTTAAGCTATAATCTTGATATATATTGTACATTTAATACAAGGTGGTTATTTTAATTTCAAGAAAGATAAGAGTTCTTGTATCTGAAGTTTAAAAAAAAACTAGGCCTTTTGAAATGTAAAGACCACACCAACATTCCATTCTCTGGTTTATTTGTACTGCCAATACAACAAATAACATTTAATAATAACAATTTAAACTTCAGTGTTAAGACATGTTAAAATTATCTGATTCATGAAAATTAATAACATAAATCAGGGCTTTCTATAAAGGGTCTTTTTTCATGCAAAACATGACAAAACCATGTAGTTTTATTCTTTGATGCTGTTGCAGAAACAGCAATATTTTCAGTTTTTCTTGGAATGTGTATGATTAGGGACTGATAGCAGATTATTCAATATATTCTAACTTCTGGATATCAACTATTGAATGGTATTGAAATTCTTTCTGAAAATGAAGTTATGGCTATCTGAAACATGTTGAAAGCAGGAAAGCAGCAAGGAGAACTGGCCTGATGTAAATTGCTTTTCTGGAACATCTGATAAATAGTGTGAATAGCCAGGAGGAGAGGGGATGGAGGGTGTGGGGGGGGGATGGGGTCGCTTTGCAGTGAGGCAGAAATGATTTACTCTTTAATTGTTTAGAGCTTGCCACTTTGCATAGAATTCTAACCCAAATGGTCAAGTGAACTCTAATAATAATCCACATTTAGATGTTATTCTGGCTGTATACAGTTGAGTGTTTTAAAGCACAATGCTTCTTAGTGAAAAGTAAATGGTGTGAGATAATTATTCTAAATTTTCATCAATAAATCAGTAGACCTCAGAGGGGCCAATGAATTTTGGATTACATTTCTAATCAAATTTTATTTTTTATATAGATGAGGTTCCTGCAAAAAAATATTCACCCATGGCCTACATACCATAGGTATGGCCTTGGCAGGGACCGTTCCACATTTTTGTCTTTGTAGCCTCAAGGCTTGCATGGTACCTTGCACACAGTAAGTGCTTACTAGATGCCTGTTAATCATGGGGGTGTTGGTAGGGATGGAAACCAATTAGCATACATGCAGTTAGGTGGTTTAGTGGATAGAGTGCTGAAACTGGAATCAAGAAGACTAGAGCTCCTATTTGACCTCAGATATTTATTATTGTGTGACTTCTGGCTGGTCACTAAACCTCTGTCTGTTTCCATTTCCCCAACTATAAAATGAGGTAAAATATTAGCACCTAACTCACAGAATTGTGAAAATGAGATCATTATGAAGCTCTTTGCCATCTTTAAAGAATTATACAAAAGTTATCATTATCATTATTACATGTAAGTTCATTTAAGTTTTGTTGTAGGATTACTTGTATCCAACAGTTTGAGAAAATAGCTCTCCATCTCACAGGGCTTTTTCACACAAGCCCTTATTTTTATTCACTTAAAGTTCTAGATCTTTAGATCTAGAGAAGGAGGAGAAGCGCAGCAACAAGGAGATCTGGAGGGAGGGATGAATGCCAGAGAATACATAGGGGCAGAACAAATCTTCGTCAATAGGAGTATCTTATTAATCAATTTCCCCAGTCCTCCTAAGATGCTAATTAATAAACTTTATACTGTATGAGCTTGAATTGTTATCTCTTTCATATGTATATTCTTGAAGACTTTTGTTCTACTTTCTCTATCAGTTCTGTTAAAGGCACTCCTTTGTTTAAAACTCTATGTTCAAAAAATAAAATAAAACTGTTCAAATTCATTCACCAAGCCTCTTAAAAGTCAATGCTCTTTACTTATATGGAAGTGAATTTCTACAACAGGCAATAGAACCTTTAGCAGGGTGAAGCATATTGAATAAATACACAAACATACAAATTCATGTAAATAAACAAATGATTTTGCTTGAGAGACAAGCATTTAATGAAAAAGCTAGGTAATATGGTGGATGACTGAATCTGAAGTCAGGAAGACCTGAGTGTGAATCCTGACTCAGACACTTACTAGCTACATGATCCTGGGCAAGTCATTTTAACTTCTTAGCCTTATTTTCCTCAGGTGAAAGGTGGAGGTAATAATAACACAACCCTCACAGAGTTGCTTTGAATATCAAAAGATTAAATTCTTGGCTAAACTTAGTTATCATCATCATCATTATCAGTGAGTTAGTCATGGTGATGGTAGTGGTGGAAAACAAATAGAATACAGGCATCTAGGTGGTACAGCAGCAAGCACTCAGAATCTGGACAGAATTTCTAGCTAGTGCTAACAAACGTACAAATCTGTGAAAATGTGATTTCTGTAAACTGAGGCTACAATTGCTAAGAGTAACCCTGAAGATTCAAGACTTGAGCCTTCCTGAAAGCGGGCAGAAATGAACTTCCAATGAATACCTCTTGTGGGTCTAGTGGGACTTCCTGCAAAGCCACAGGAGAAGGAGATCTTGCTGTTCTCTGTCCATCTGCCTTCCAAAAAGGGAAGGAATGAGGAAAAGGAGCACAAAATAATTCTCAGGAAACCTGTTCCTTCTTTCCCTTCCCCCTTAGGCTCATTTATTTAGAGCCAGAAGGGAACTTATTTAACCATGATTTCCTTTTTAAAGAGGGTAAGCTGAGATCCAGAAAGTTCCCTGGGTGGCCTGCCCAGTCACACAGGTAGTAAGTGACAGAGGTGGAGTTTGAACCCATTTACATGACTCTAAATCCAACAATTTTTCCACTGTACCACAGGTCATGTACAATTATTGTTCTTACAAAAGTTCATGCCTTCTCTTCAGTAAAGTTTGGCAGCAATATCATACCTTCTCCAGTCTGAAATTTAAGGCAGATTTTAGGCTTAGTAAAGGTTAATTAGTCCTCCTCCTCCTCCTCCTTTTTTTAAGAGAAAAATCAGTTTTGAAAGAAAGAGGCCCAGCCTTGTTAACAATGGACAGTAGCTTCCTTAATCCAGACAACTGATTTACTTAAGCCCATTTCTGAGATCTAGTGTTCTAGCTGGAGTTCTTTGGGGAAAGGACGTATTATAATGCTGCCCATAACCCTACTCTAAATAGATAGAAAGTAACTCAGTTCACTTCACAACTATGACATTGCCAAAGGTCTATAAGTTACAATTACAATAAAATGAATTAGATAATAAGTAATATATTTAGCTCAAACATTATGATTCTTACATTCCAGTCAAGCTGTCTCTAAAAGAATACAAAATAGATTGTGCCCAGCTTTTTTTCGATCATACTTTCTCCTGAACATTTCAGGTCTATCAACTATTTTCACGGAATCTCTTCTCCCTATTTCCTATTAGTTCTTTCTAGAATTCACTCACTTGTTTACTTGGTTTAGTTCCATTTGATGGAAGTAGAGAAATGTATATCTATACCACTCAAATTGTATGTATTCTAAATCATCAATATAATTAGTGAAAAGGAAGCACTGAGTGGTAAAGTAGTATGAATGAGCTTCTAATGTGAATGGCTTTAGATTTTGAACAGTGGCTTTGTTTCCTTGTCCTTCTGAGTATGCCAGGCTAGATGTCATCAAACTTTATGGGTGCTTAATCAATTTTACTAGCCATGGAATTTGATTGATCTTGTTAGACCTGACAAGAAATCAATTGTTAAAAAATATACGTACTTTCCCGGAATAGGCTTGGCACCTTGGAGAAAAAGAACAATCTAACAAACATGGGAGAAGTGCCAAAGAACAGCCTATTTACAATAACAAAAAACTCACACAGCCATAGGAATAAAGGTAGAAATCTGGCCATAAAATGAATTGGTGAGAAATGAGGCAATGGCAGTGGGAGAGAGGTCAAAGGTTAAAGGCAAGAAGCAGCTTATAAAACTTCAGGGTCACCTCCAAGCTATGATGACAGGTCAGAGAAAAATGTCAGCATAAAATCAATGTGGATATTCAATATTTAAAAGCAACCCAAATGGATTCTTTCACATCATCAAAAGAGTCAGGTGATATAGTAAAACCATGATGGCTGATATTTATATAAACTTTTACATACATCATCCTCCCTGCAATATATATTACAGGTATTATCATCCCTATTTTATAGGTAAGAATACTAAGGTTTACTTGGACATCCTATCCTCCTACAGTTTTCTCAACTGTCTTCTAGACAAATTGTTCAACTGAGACTTTTTTCTCCAAAGTTACCAGTGAGCTCAAATCTAATGGTCTTTTTTTGCTCCCAGTTCTTTCTTGACTTCTCTGTAGCATTTGACCCCATTGACCCTGTCTCTTCTTGAATACTCTTTCCTCAATAAGTTTTCATGGCTTTTCTCTCTCTTGGTTCTTTTTCCATTCCTAATGGCTCCTTTCCATCCTCCTTTGAAGTATCCAAGTCATGCCTACTAACCAGAGGTGCTTCCCAAGGTTTTTTCTTGGGCTCTATTCTCTTTTCTCTTGAAAATCATCTCTATGCTGATAACCCTAACATCTATCTATTTATCCCTCATCTCCTCTTCCTATATATATTGAGGATATAGGCAGATGCATAGGCTCTGTAGGGAGTCCATTTAATTGAATGTTATAATTTGAGCAGTAGACATTCTTCTTTCACTTGTTCTTTCCCTTTATGGATAGTTAGGACAAACTCTCTGGAATAGCTACAGATTTCTTCCTCTGCAAAGGTTTACAAACAGGAGCACCTAGAGAACATTGCCATCAGAGGGAATCCTCCTTCAACTTGGACCATAAACTAAATATCCCTCTCAATGATCAATGCCTTTGAGGAGTATATCTTGATATAAACACATATATACCCAGGATAGATTGTCCAAATGAACAATGAGTTCCAAAATTAAAGAGGAAGGAAGGTGGTTTGTACTGCCTTCAGGAAACTAAAGTTTCTTTAATGATCCCAAACTTCTCCTGGAAACAAAGGCCCAACTTTCTACCAATATTCTACCAATACCAATGTTCTACCAGTGTTTCTTGGAATGCTCTAGGCTCTGAGGAATTTAAAATGAGAATCTCATGGAGGGTACTGGAGAGGTACATGGTAGGTGTGAGCAGGAAGCAACATATGATGTGTGTCACCTTGAATAAGACTTCGAGTAAAGAATGTCATCTGGGAAATATATGAATGAAATAGATACATTGGTCACATATTGGAGAGAGAGAGGTTTAATAAATGGTCAGTCCTAGTGCTCTATTCATAGCCCTGAAATGTCAGAAGAAAACAAGGAAGCCAATCCCCCAAAAAAACCCAACATTATGTTGACCTTATATGGCATACTTATAGGAAGACATAGGCAAGAGCCATAGAAGATGAGTAGACATAGGTAAGATGGGGCCTTAATGTCTAGAAGGAAGATCCAAATAAATGAGCTCATAGATCTTTTTGAGTATCTGAGCTGTACTGTACCACCTACATTATAAGCACTCTGGTAAATTTAAAGTGCTCTATAAGCATGTTGATCAAGTGATGGAGCTATTGTGAATATTGGTTAGAGGGTTAAACTCCTTCACTAAAATGAGCCCTCCTCCACCTGAGTAAATGTGACCCCACTGGTGGATGAGCTACTCTTAATGAAGGTAACATCCTGGAGGATGAATAGTCTGAGGGGAGCAGAAAGATGATACAGCATGTGTCCCACAGAGCAGAAAGATTTAGACAAGTGTAGTATCATAGCAAACATATGACACATGTGTGAAAGCCAACTCAGAGTTAGACATTAAGACCATGATAAATGAGAAAGCTTTTGGGGCCAAGCGCACTCAAAGCTGTCAGCAAGATACATTCTATTTAATTAGCAAAGTGTGACAAAATGCCTGTTCAAATTCCTGTATTTGACAGGAAGGAGGGGGAGGAACTCTGCAACAGCTCAATAAAATGGATGTGATAATGATTGAGATGCTTGCTGATGAAAGAGTCCATAGATTATAATGCCAACTCATCTTCCTTCAAACCAAAATGAAAACAAACACATACACAATCTCCACCAATAAAATAAATGGCCATCTTATTGAGCCTGACATTTTGGCTTCAAACTTTCTAGTGGACAGATGAATCAGATGCACTTTCTAGGGATAGGACAGAGTAATATATCCTGCTCCTCTCTCTATCTATCTCTCAAATACAAAAGAGCACTGGATTTAAAGGCAAAGGGTCCAAGTCCATCCTATTCTGATACTACCCATAAGTCCTTGGGCAAGTCCTTGGCACACCACTCATCATCTCTGGATCTCCATTTTCTCATCTGCAAATTGAAAGCAATAGACTAGATACCTTTTGAAGTCTTTACCAGCTATAAATCTATGATGGCAATGTAATTCTTAAATACTATCCTTAGAAGTTGGTATATAAGGAGTAAAGAAATCTCGCTATTGGGGAACCTGATTCTAAGTGTAAGGCAAAACTATGGCATGGCATTCCTCCTACCTGTTAGACTACGCCCTTTCAGTCTCTTTTTCTAATTCATCAAATATATCACACCAACTAAGTATGAGATAACCCCAAAGCTCTATCCTATTAATGTCTTGATATCTATATCCTCATCTATACTCCGCTGTTCTGAGCACTATTTTCTTCTCTCATTCAGTGGTCCTATCAATTACCATGGGTTCAATTATTATATCTGCCAATTGTTTCCAGATCTAAATATGCAGTACTAGTCTTCATCTGTAACTATTTACTAAATAATTGAAGCTGGATATCCCTGAGTCATCTCAAACTCAACATGTACAAAACAGAATTCATTATCTTACAAACCCCCCCAAAAAAAATTCTCACCTCTTCCAAACTTGGCTATTTCTATCAATAGCATCTCGATTCTTCATTTCATATGAATTTGCAATTTTGACATTATCTCCTACTTCTCACTTCCATTCACCCCACATATCTAATCAATTGCCACATCTTATTACTTCTACCTGCATAACATCTCCTGCATCTATCGCCTCTCTCTATTCACATAACAACCACCTTAGTTCAAGACCTCATCACCTCTCAGCTAAACTATTGCAATAGTGTCTTAAGTGATCTCCCTACTTCAAATCTCTCTCCATTCCAATCCATCTTCCATAAACCTCCTGTGATTTTCCTAATGTGCAAGCCTGACCCTATGCATTCTAATGGTCCCATATTGCTTTAGGATAAAATGTGAATTGTTTGGCTTCTAAAGCCCTTCAAAACCTATCCCCCATCTACTTTTCTTGTTATAAATTATATCCCTTCCTACATTCTATAATCAGTCAGCCTGACCTTATTATTCCTCCTACATGACACACTCTCTCTGTCTCCATACCTTTGCAGTGGCTATCCACCTTGTATGGAGGGCTCTCCCTATTTATTTCTTCCTCTTAAAATCCTTGATTATCTTTAAAAGAAATCTTCCTTGATCCTTCTGCTTTTTAATGCCCCTACCTCTCAAGGTGCCTTCTATTTATCTTATATACAGTTTGCTTATATTTACACATATATACATTGTCTCCCCAGTGAATGTAAACTTTTTGGGGCAGGAAGGGTTGCATTTTTGTTGTTGTATCTCCCCAGTGCCCACCAAAAGGGTTTCAAGGTATTGGAATATCTCTAAGGGATGCAGACACCTCTCATTCACACTGTCCCTCAACACTATTTTTATCCAGATGAAATCCTGTTAGAATTACCATCAAAAACAGTCTTTAAAGGAAAAAAGTCACTAAAGGGCAGTCTGAAAGGCTTTCTATGTGGAAAGAGAAAAGATGAGCCCTTTCACGTTACCCTAGCTAATGTAAGAGTTGAGTGTTTATATATAAGCCTCACCACTTTTTAGCACTGAGCTGATAGAGTCTTCTCTTTATCTGAATTTTATCTTTCCATCCCTACCCACAGGCAATCCCTAGGGCCATTCTCAGTTTCCCATATTCTAGGGACAGCTCTGTACAGACTGCCAGACAATGTGTATGCTTGACCAGAATTGTTGATTGCAACTATGACAACTGCTTTCACCCACAGTGCTGGCCCCTCAAAAAGCTGCAGGAGCATATCTGAATCCCTTGGTCCTCAAAGCTCTAAATCAGTTGGGATGGTCAGCATGACAAATTTGAGTTTCTCTCTGCCTGTTTCAACAATAC
The DNA here is from genome assembly GCF_028372415.1 of Notamacropus eugenii. NCBI lineage: Eukaryota > Metazoa > Chordata > Mammalia > Diprotodontia > Macropodidae > Notamacropus > Notamacropus eugenii. Next base: position 92,905,954 of record NC_092874.1, read on the forward strand.
TGATTTGCCTTTAACATACTGAACGGTATATTTCATTTTTCAGGTGATATATTCTGCCCCAACAATATTTTTCACAGGATGGCAATGTATTTCAGTCAGGTGGTGGTAACTGATTTAGTATATTAGTGCTCGGATCTAAATCAGTTGCTATGTGTCTCTGTGAGGAGGTGATATGTCAGATTCAATAGGTCCTATATTTGGTTCAGTGGGTGATGTATTTGAGCTAAGTTGATGAATCTAGTTTAACAGGTGATCTATTTCTATTTCCAGTGAGTAATTATGTTTTAATGGGTGATATATTCTTTTCTGGATGAGTTGTATTAAATCCCCGATAACTGTGTATTTATTTCCTTGCATTATGTATGCACTTGGCCATTAATATACATTTCGACATTTAATGTACCCACTTTAACATGCCATATATATCTCCAGCTCTTTCTGAAGTTTGAGACTGAATGGCACCTCATAAAATGCCACTTCATTAGGAATCAACAGGAAGAACCCAACCAGAACAATTTTTATTGATAAAGGTTGAACAGAGAAATATCAAGTTCACTTATCACTTCTTACATGGGAGAGAGACAATGAAATCTTCATTGGAAAATTCTGTATATCAGGAAGGCACTTAATCTTGTCAGTGATAACAGCACTGGGAAATATATGGTCTGATGTGAATCATCACCATAGGAGGCAGTCCTCACCAAATATGCTGTGCCAGCAGTTTCTACAGCAGCTTCATTGACTTTATGTCAAAATAGATTGGAAGGTTTCATTCCATCAGGGGCTTCTTTTGGCTGGTCAAGTTGTACTTCCCTGACCCCTTTCTGAGCTCACTACTGGGAAACTGAGCCTCAGAGCACTTTGTCCCACCTCCAAAATGTCAGGAAGGGACGTCAGCCACGAAATTTCCAGTGGCAGGGAGGAGTACTTTGCCAGGAAGTTCCCAGTGCAAGTCATGGACCATTTCATCTCTAATTAAGTGTCCTTTGAATATAGATCTAACGGAGAGAGAAATATCTAGCTCCTGCACAGACTCCATCACTTTACTAAAATGGTGTCATCTATACAGGATGCTAAGGGAGTTGATTCCAGGAGAATCATTAGGACCAGAACATCCATGCACATTCTATAACTTGTTCCAGTTCTACCATGTCATTGAGAGGAGCCCTTTTCCATTGGCTATGAAGCTTGAAATCTGTGTCTTCAAAGGGACTGAGTAAGTACTAACAGTGGCTTTGTTGCCTTTGTGTCTGAGAAAGTGTAGTACCTCCTTTGCCAACAGTTTTTGGTGAGAGAACCATGCTGTAAGAGGAAGGACTACAAATTCTTCCCCTGTGAAGGCATATGGCTTCCAAAAAAAGTGTCCTGGATCCTTGGCCTTTTCAATGGTTCTTTTTCCATTCCAGGTACAAATAGAGAAAGTAGGGAAGTCTTGAGTGCAGGGAGTAGTTTCCTCTCTGGGCTGGGAGCTTGAGCCATGGGGATCCATGAGACCAGGAATCTAAAACCAAGTGTTATACCTTTCCCAGAACTGATGCCCTAAGGAGCATGGGTCTGGGATTCCAGTTCAACAGAAACCAGTAACAATGCTGCCTTTGGACCTTAATTGAGTAGAACCATTCTACAGAGAAACTGAGCTAAATGTTGAGCCTAATCCCCCTACAAGCCAAGGTGGATGTCCCTAGGGTGTTGAGGGGAAAAATATATTTTTTCTTACTATATCTGTGAAGTAATATTTCTTTATAAAAGTTAATTGATGTTAAATGGTTAAATGAAAGTGAAGTGCTATACACTGACCTCTTAAAAAGTATTAACATGGTCTGTGGGGGTTCAAACCAATGACAGAGAAAAGAAGTAACCTCAATACCCTCTGGTGACTAAGAATCTTGAAGGGAAGATGTAGTAGTCCTGACCCTGAGAGAGCAGGGCCACAATCAACCATGTTACATAAATGACATTGTACTAGATGACAGTCACAGATTGAGAGCTGGAAGGGACCTTAACAGTCAACTCCAACCCCCTCATTTTACAAATGAGGAACCGAAGCCAAGAGAAGTTAAGGAACTGGCCCAAGATCCCATAACTGCTAAGTATTCAAGGCTATGGTTAAGATGGCAAAGTTGAGTCTTTACTAAGGTTTAGTTCTCCGTTTCCTCTTCCTCTCAGGCACTCACTATTTGCTCTCGTTCTGCCCCCAGGTCCTCGGGTTGTAAAAAAAAACAAGTTGAAAAACTCATTCATGATAAAATGCCAATGATCACTCAGGAGTATTTGCATTTTAAAAGAGGATAATGTAGAAAGATATGACCTTCTAATGGCAAGATTTTAAGAATTTAGATAAAGGAGATTTTTGACCCAAGGAGAGTTCTACCAAAAGCTCCTCAAATACTAACACAAGGACACCTTTACTGACTCCCAGGTCTGGCTTATGCTGGAATTAGGACCTGGGGAAACTCCTTTCTCACCATTCTCTCAAGTTATTCTGCCTGCAAGTTCATGTCAGTGGCTTTAATAAATTATAATAAATTTAGAGGCAGCTGTAGGGCATGTTTTCTTTAGACTATTGGACAGGACAATACTCTAAAGTATTGGGGAACAGGAAAACCTGAATTCAAATCTGGATAATGGAAATTCAAATCTGGATAACTGGATAATGAAAGCATCTAACTCCCAGAGTTGTTATGGGAATCAAATGAGATATTTATAAAAGACTGAAAGAATTAAAGCATTATAGAAATTTTAGCTATTATTATTGTTACTACTACTACTAAATCTCATTTCCAAGGTGTAATAAAATAGGAACTGTTGTTACTGTTCATCCTTTGTTTTTGAAAAAGACCAAAGCCATCCTGGATGCTGTCTTGACTTGCATGTGAATTGGACAAAGTAGTGATCCTAACTCTCTCTTCCCAAGTCCAATGGTAGGAAAAAGTCAAAGTCACTGGCAATGGCCCAGTAGGCAGTGAATGACCTTGGCATTTTTAGAGCCTGACCAAGCTCTAAGCAATCCCTGACACTTGTTTCAGACTCTTTCTTGACCTTTGGAACAAATTGTTCTCATCTGCCCATTCTGCCAGGGGAAGTCTTTACATGCTTTGGATAGACATCCCCCTAAATCCCCAACGGGTTCGAAGCCTGTCTATTACCTTCAACTTGGTTTAGCATCAGGGTGAGGCCACTTACCAAAATAGAAAGATGCTTCCTGAATTCTGTTTCTAGGAAGAGAGTGATGCAGCTGTTGTGTTCTAGGTCTCCTTTTAGCTCCAAAGATACAATCCTATCCTCATCTCCACTTCCTTCCCCCCCTCAACACTCTCAAAAAACGTCCGTGAAAGCTGTTGTGACCTATAACTACAGAGAAAAGAGAGAGACTCAGAAAAAACAATGATTTTTTTTTCCCATTTTGTTGAGCACTTAAAATTATAAGATCACTGGCTCTAGAACTGTAAAGAACCTTAGAGGTAATTGAATCTAACCCTCTCATTTTACAAATGATAAAAGAATGGCCCAGAAGATTAAGAGACTTGTCCAACCAAGGTCACAGAGGTAAGAGGTGACAGAGCTAGGATTCAGACATATACACTCTACAGTTCAGAAATTGTACTAATATTATCTCTTGGTTAATTAATATATAAAATTTTATGTTTTCTAGAAATATAGGCATATATCTGTAATGCTTCAGTGGTTCTCAGAATCCAACTAATATCTGTATTCCCTCCTTCAGTACAGTTCACAGTCCATCCATTCCTTTGCATCTTGGGTAACTTTTATCCTAGTCCTTCTGTAAATCCTTCATAATAGTTCTATTCAACATTCTCAGGGTCTTCCAAAGGTCAAAGGTTCTTCTCCTGGGATACAGAGGTAGATTTCAAAGGGGCTATAAATTTGGATGGGAAAAATGCTTTCTTATTTTCACTAACCACTAGATGAAATTTAGCATTACTTTCAATTATTTAAAAACATTATTCTGAGAAGGGGTTTCATAGGATTCATTAGACAGACAAAGGGGTCCATGATCAGAAAGAAAAAGGTTAAGACCCATGTTCTAAATCCATGTGATACTACCTTGATTCATGACTGGTCTGCTTCTACTTTCTGATCATTTTTATCTTTGATGATATATATGATTGCCAATTCTACTTTTATACATGTAAGTCATTATTGCTTCTGTGCCTATGACTTAAACAGTATTTATTCAATACCCATGACATCCCAGGCACTCTACTGGGTACTGGGAGCATGAATACAAATGTACAATAGTCCCTGCTCTCAAGAAGCTTACATTCTTTGGAGATGGTTGGTACAGCATGATCACAAATACAATATTTATACATAATAAAGTTATTTCAGGAGAGAGAGGGGCTTCACAACTGGAGGGAAAGAAAGAGATGGCGCTAGAGTTGAGCCTTGAGCATCTCAGCTACATTACCTCTTCTGGTATACTCCTCCAACTCCCACTAGCAGGTGAGATCTTCCAGAGGGGTTCTGACTACTTTCAGGGAGCTAGGGATAACTCTGAAGGGCTGGGATTTTAGTGCCTGAACCCCTTTCAGTGTGCTCCCCATTAACAATAAGTCAGACAGACAAATTTGTAGAAGAGGCATTTACTAAGACAGTATAGTAAAAAGAGTTGATACCAAGCATTTCCCCAAATTCTAGGGCATACTCTCCCACAAAGACACACAGAGTCTGTACAGGGTGGGGAAAGAGTAGAGTGAAACTGAAGACTACAATGGTAGTAAGATACATTTGGAGAGAACACAAGAGGCAGTAGGGTAACTTGCAACTGTTCCGTTGGAAGTCTTTTTCTCCTTTGCTAGAGTCCTCATAGAGTCCACTCTCTGTTGGGTTCTGAGAGTCAGCACCTTTACACTTTTCTCTACCACAAAGGAGTCAGATTCTCTGGAGTAGTCTTTCCTCAGATGAACATCACTCTTTGTCTTACACTCTCAATGCAAATGTTTCCCACTGCTTTGAGTGATTACTGTGCCAGTGGTTACTGCCACCACCAGTTCTGACCATGGATGGGTCTTCTAATAGGACCTCTGGTCACCTGGAACCTTCCATCTCAAAACACACATTCACCTAAGATCAGGAAGAGAACAAACAAAAGAAACAGACACAATCAGGGATAGACAGGTTTCCTTATCTACTCTCTAGCTCTTGGAGGCAACTCAGAATACTCCCTCCTCCTCATAGCCTAAGGGAAAGAGAATGTTTCCCTTCTTGTAAACTCACTGAGTTCTAGCTCAGTTAACTCTTCTTTCTTAAGTTCTTTCATTTCAGCAACCAGTTCATCATCATCCATTGCAAACCCTTGTACAATCATGGCCACAAGTAATCTCACCCCCAACTTCCATGTTGCTTAGACTGGAACCAGACTGGGAATACTTGTGAATACTCAAAAGAGTGACCCCCCCCCCCCATAGGCCAGTCCATCCTCATTACATAAGCATGTGGAAGAACTTATCCAAAGACCTAAAAATGGAAGAAGGTCAGATGAAGAAATTAAAGTTATCTTATAGTCATATGAAAAAATGCCCTAAATCCTCTAAATCATTGTTGTTTGTTATGTTGGAATGTTGGAGAAGATGTAGAAAAACTAGAACACTAATGTATTGTTGGTGGAGTTATGAACTGAATCAACCATTCTGGAGAGCAATTTGGAACCATGCCCAAAGGGATATTAAAAAAAAAAATTCCATGCCTAGCAATACCATTTCTAGGTCCATTTCCCAAAGAGATCACAAAAATGGGGAAGGACCCATATGTATAAAAATATTTATAGCAGCTCTTTTTGTGGTGGCCAAGAACTGGAAATTGAGGGGATGCCCATCAACTGGGCAAAGACTGAACAAGCTGGGGTATAAGTGTGCAATGGAATACTATTCTGCAATAAGAAATGACAAACAGGCTGACTTCAGAAAAACCTGGAAAGACTTGTATGAACTGATACAAAGTGAAATAAGCAGAAGGAAGAGAACATTGTACACAGTAACAGTAATACTGTTCAATGTAATATAACAGTAATATTGTTCAATGACTAACTTTGATAGACTTAGCTCTTCTCAGCAATGTCAACCAAAGACAAAGCCTCATGATGGTAAATGCTGTCCACATCCAGAAAAACAACTATGGAGTCTGAATGCAGATCGAAGAATATTGTTTGCTCTTTTTCATTGTTGTTTCTTATTTCTCGTGGTTCCTCCCATTGGTTCTAATTCTTCTTTACAACACGACTAATGTGAAAATATGTTTAACATGAATGTATGTGTAGAGCCTATATCAGATTGCATACCATCTTGGGGAGGTGAGAAGAAAGAGACAGGGCCAAAATGTAAAACTCAAAATTTTATAGAAGTGAGTGTTGAAAACTAAAAGTAAATAAAGAGTTTTCAATGGGAGAAGAAATGTCCTATATATTGAGATTACTAAATAGACCAGTTTGGCTGGAGTATAGGGTCTGTGAGAAGGAATCATGTGTAATCAACCTGAAAAGGTAAGCTGAAACAAAATTGTAAAATATTTTTCATAGAAAGTAGTTTTTCTCAGTTTCTCAGAGAGTAGTTTTTATTTTTTCATAGAAATGGTAGGTAAGCCAATGAAGCTTCTTAATCAGTGAAATTACAAGGGGAGAATTGTACTTTAGGAAAATCATTTTGGAAATTGTGTGTAGGATGAACTGGAAAGCACAGAGTAGATTCAGAGAGACCAATTAAGAGGACATTTCAATAATCCAGGTACGAAGTGATGAGGCCCTGAACCACAGTGTGGGATGTATAAGTGGATAAAAAAGGTACAGAGATACAACATTGCAAGGACCTAAAACAATTCCAAAGCACTCATGATAGTAATGTCATCCACATCCAGAGAAAGTACTATGGAGCTGGAATGCAGAGGGAAGCAGACTATTTTCTTTTTTGTTTTATTTTGTTTTGTTCTGTTTCTTTCTCACGGTCTCTCCCATTCCTTACAATTCTTCTATGCAATGTGAAAAGGTATTTTAAAGTAATGTATAGAGAGAGAGAGCCACACCAAATTGCATACTGTCTTAGGGAAGCAGGGGAAGGAGGGAAAGAAAATTTAAAACATACGGAAATGAATGGTAAAAACTAAAAAAATTTTTAAAGGTACAGAGATAAAAGACATTTTAAAAGTGTAATCATTAAGACTTGGCAACTGGTTGATTATTGTGCAGGCAAGGGGACAAGAGAATTAAGAGTCAAGGATAACTTCTAAGTTATAAATCTAAGTACCTGGAAGAATGGGGGTACCTTTTACAGATAAAAGGAAAGTTAGAAGGGAGATGATTGAGGGGAGAAGATAATGAATTTTATTTTGGACATATTGAGTTTGTAATACATAGAGAACATCAAGGTGAAAATTTGTAACAGTTGGAGATGTGAGACTGGAGCTCAAGAGAAAGATGAAAGCAAGAAATGGAGATCTAGGAATTATCTACATAGAGATAATGGAACATAAAGAAGGCAAAGACTAGGGAAAGAAACAGAAAGATGAACAACATGCCAACCTGACAGGGAGAATAAGAATTCTGTTCTATGTGACATATCTGAAGAATGACAAGCTCTTGACCAGGATGGGGTGGGGATAGGAAGTAGGAGGAAGAACCAGAAATCACATTATGATGATTGGTCAAAAGAACTAGGGTTGAAGTCTGGATGAAAAAGAACAGGAGTGAATAACCTTTTCTATGTCATGGACCCCTTTGGCAATCTAGGAAAGCCCTTCTCAGAGCAATGTTTTTAAATGAATAAAATAAGACTTCAGATTACTAATAAAACCAATTTTATATTGAATACAACTAACAAAATCTTTTAAAAACAGAAGTTCACTGACCCCCAAGTTAAGAACTTAAGGGATACATGATATATGTCTTTGAAAGACTATCACATGGGACAGATATTAAGATTTGGTTTGTTTGGCCCCAAAGGAAGCCAAGGGCTTGCTCATAATCAGAATTTTCTAATCATCAGAGCTACTCAATATTGGAATGGGCTATCTCTGATCATAGTGGGTACCATAGCTCTGTTAGTCAGATAACTGGTTGTTAGTCCTTTATAGAAATGTTTCCTGCTCAGCATCTCAAGTATAGAGACAGTATCTGAAGTTCCTCCAAAGATGAGTTTCTACAATTCCTAAAAGAAGTGAGAAAGAACATGCTAATGAAATTTCTGTGCAATGGTGAATTTTGGTCTGTGTTGGCAAGGCTACCTTAGAATCTCTCCTCCAAAACCCTCTGAGAATTCTCCAAAGGACCTATGAACTTATCCCCATCAGAGAAACCCTGCTAGGTTCCCAGCTGTCAGGAATTCACAGGCACCACAAGCTTCTCTGATGATGTAATCGCTCTCCAGAGACTCAAATGTGATGTATGGAAGAAGCAGCCAAGAAAACAGATGATTTACTTTGTGCACAGAGCTAGCCTTGGCACCAGATGCTCTGTGGTTGCTTCTATATAGTTTCAACTCAAAATAAATCATTCCCTCCAAACAGCTTGAAACCAAAAACATACCTTCTGTAGCTCTAAACTATAAACTTTGGGCAGGTAATTTGATTTTTTAAAAACTGTCTGGCTTATACTGCCAGATGGTTTCCAAATTTAAAAAAAATTAATTTGCAAACATATTTCTGAAACATGGCTGACTTGCTTTTTTGCCTTTTCCAAGAGTCCAGCTGTATTGTAAAGGGAACTCTAGACTCCTTCCATCAAGGAGCCATAAAGATAGCAAACTGAGCACCTACTATGTGTCCAGCACTGAGTTAGGCATTTTTAAAGGGGTAAGGAAGATGACAAAACAGATTATATATTTTTAATTTATTGACTCTCATTTACATGATGCAAGGGCTTAACAAGGCCCTTTCTCTGAATCTATAAAAAAAAAAAAAAACAGGCCCAATTCAAATGAGTGATCCTGAGAACTCGCAAGTTATAAACTCTTTGAAACCAAACGATGTAATAAAGCTAATGTGTGGCTCACTTCCATATTCTGAGAGAAACAAATGATGAAGACAAAACATTTTCCTCAAGGGAAACAAGAGGAAACAAAACAGGTGAGTTATAAGGATAAAGAAAAGGTCAGAGACAGTAGGCCAAACTGGGCTACAGAATGCAAATCAGTGCTAAGGAGGTTAGAAAAAAATGGTATCATTTGTGTGCAATCTGAGTGCAAAGTTAGGAGACCAGATTCCATACCTCATTTCAAAAAGCACTTACCAAGAAACTTTTGTGTGTAGACCCAAAACATGCTTGGTACTTGGCTTAAATATGGTCTAGAGCTTACAGTCTGGTAGAAGGTATCCAAGGAGTGCAGATGTAAAATGGGAAGGGACCTTTGAAATTATCTAGTCCAATCCTTACACTTTATAGATGAGGAATCTTAATTCCAGAGAGATTGTGACTAGCCTCTGGTCACACAGGGATAAGCAGCAGAGACAGAATTTGAACCACAGCCATCCAGTACATTCTAAATCCAATACTCTTTCCCTATGTATGATATGATACAGGTATGAGGAAAATCTAAACCTGTGATTTCTTAGTATAGGGAACTCCCTGGTGAGAAAATTCCTTCCACCAATAAAATTCACCACCTTTCCTCCCCTTTATAGAGTTGTCTAGAGCACTGAGAGATGAAATGACTTGCCCACAGTGGCATAGCCAATATGTTTCACAGAAGACTTGCGTCTAGTTCTTCCTGGTCAGCTAACTCTCTGTCAGTTACATCCTGCTGCCTCTCACAGGATCACATATTACAGTATAATAGAAATGGAGATACAAATAATGTGGAGTTCTAGAGAAGAAAGGTCATTTCTAATTATGGTGACCAGTATTTGATGTGAACAAGCCTTCTCCTCCCCTTCTCCACCAACTTAGATCTTCATTAAGGGTCTGTTTTCCTTTTGTCTTTATATCCTGATATTTAGCACAATGCTAGGAACGCAGTAAGTGCTTAACAATGCTTGTTGATTGACTGATATTTGAATTGTACTTAAGGTGAGAATTCAAGAGGCTAGAGGAGAGCATCTCAAGCATAGAGACAGTATCTATGCAAAGGCATGGAGGTAGGAAAGTTATTGTTTTATAGCTATATTTTATACTTTTGCTTCCTTTTTTCCTCTATAGGTCATTTATTATATTGAATTGTTTTATTTATACATCAGCTTTTCAAAATTTAATTCAAATGAAGAATAGGTTTTGATTTTGGTTTTTCATCTTTCCATGAATGCCTGCTATGATGTACATCTGAGGCAGGAAAAAGATTTAGAGAACTGTAAAGAATACTAAAACACTGACGAAGATATAAGAGAAGTGATTCACTCACAACCCCAACCAAGGGTTGTACCCAAAGGTGTGCCAAAGCCAGCCCTTAAGGAAGAGTCAATTGTTAAATTTTCAGTATGAACATTTACATTTAAGAAACTGGCCAATACTGCAAATCAGGGTTAGCTTTAATTTTCTGTTAATTGTCCAGACTTAAGAAAGTGATGGAGAAAATTTTAATAATGCAGATTAAACTTATAAGTATGTTGTGCTTATATACATACATATATGTCCTATATATATTCTACTTTTATATCTATATACACATATAAATTTGGGGTGAGTTTGTTGTTAAATATTTAACAACACATTCGTGGTTGCACCTAAGGGTTAGTGGCCAAAATACTGCAATAGAAGACACTAAAACAGGGGTGGGGAACCTGCAGCCTTGAAGTCACATGTGAAGTTTGGATTCAGTCAAAGGGCTGCACTTGAGGACCTAGAGGGTCACATGTGGCCTTAAGACTTCAAGTTCCCAGAAGGAGCCATTTTACAATCAGATAAATGAATTATGTACTATAAAACACTGATGTGAATTAGAATAGTACAGCAAGGCTTCCTAAAGGAGGTAAAAATTAAATATTTACTCTGTCCAAGCAAAATGAAGGAAGAAGGAGAGGGAGAGAGAAAGGGAAAGGAGAAGGGGAAAGAAGGAGACAAAGGAGAAGGAAGAGAAGAGACAACTGGCATATGCTTTAAGACTTACAAAGGGTTTTATATACATTATTTCATTTGAATCTCATAACATTCCTGAAAAGTAAGTAACACAGGCAAAATTATCTACATTTTACACATAAGAAAACTGAGAGGTTAAATGCCATGTCCATGGTCACACAGCATCAGAGGCAGGATTTGAGCCCAGGTCTTTTCAGAATCTAAGCACAGCACTCTTTCCACTTATTGCCAGTGGGATGTACCCAACTGCTACATCACTGGGCACCAACAACACAATATTCTCAGTTTTAAGAACTTGGCAAATAGTTGTAATTAAGAAGACAGGGTAGAAATAGGAGTATCAGTACCAAGAGCTGGCACTAATGAAACACAGTGGAATTGACAATTGACAGTGCCTAGCCAGACTCATTATGAGGATCCCAGGAGAATTAAAATAGAAAGAATAACTCAGCAGAGAGAATCTCAGGCCTTAGAAGCCCCTAAGCAGCTGGGCTTCTTGTCAAAAATTCCAGAAACTTGGTTGAGTTACCCATCACCCAGATGGATTTCCTGACAAATTTCTTGAATTTCCTCACCTTCAGATTGTTTCTACTTGAGAGCCTCTGTTTTTGGAATCCTCTCTCAGCTGCTCAGTTCATCTAGAACAGATGAAAAGTTACCAATCTGTCTTCCAATATTACATTTCAGTGTTACACTTGATATACAGGACTTTCGACTCAGCCTCTCTATGGTCTCCATACCAATCCCGGGAGAGAGTTATCATGGACCTCTTGACATAGGTTGGAAACCTGATGGATGAAGCAATAATACCATCTGTCTATGTTCTGTGGGCATAATAATGAACACAATCCCAGACACCAGACCCCTAAGAATGGAATTTCCTTGGACCTCAGAACTCTGAGGAAACAGCTTTCACCCTAGGCTTATGCTCAGTTAACTGGCCAGGAGCAACATAGGTTTAGAGCTGGTAGGGACCTTTAGAGATCATCTAACTCAACTCATTCATTTTACAGATGAAAGAAATGAAGCCCATCTAGTGAAGTGACTTGCCTGAGGTCACACAGCTGGTAAATGACACTCAGGATTTGAACGCAAGCACTCTGATTCTAAATTTAAATTTATGTTGAGGTACAAAATATAGATGAGGCCATTTATATGGCATAACACTAACAACATTTATATAACCGCAGCATGTTATACGTAGAGCAGCTAGAGCACCAGGTCTGGAATCAGGAAGACTTGAGTTCAAATATGACCTCACACATTTACTAGCTGTGTGACCCTGGGCAAGTCACTTAACACTTTGCCTCAGTTTCCTCATCTATAAAGTGAGCTGGAGAAGGAAATGACAAAACATTGTAGTATCTTTTGCCAAGAAAACACCAAATGAGGTCATGAGGAGTCAGACTTGACTGAAACAACTGAACAATAAGCATATTATATGTACATGCAAAATAAACAGCTTCAAGTGACAAGATCTCAAAGAAACTCTGTACCAGTCTTAAATTAAAATGATTTTTATTCCTTTATCTACTATTCTTTCTCTTTCCCTCCCCTCCTCTCCTACTCTCTCTCCTTCCCTTTTATTCTTCCTTCAATTTTCTCTTTTCTTCTCTTTTCTCTCATTCATTCATTCAAATAAGTATCAAGTCATAACAAGTACTCTGCTTTCTGGAGGGACATAAATATAGCCCTAAATCCTGAAAAAAAAATCAGCCTTTCACCCAAATTATGAAAACAGTAAGGGACTCTAAGAATATGCATAATTTAGGAACCTCTAAGAAATAACCCCCACCCCACCCGTAAGAGACATCAATTATCCCACCCACTGACTAAGAAAAGTAAGCTGAGGAATAACTAAGGTGCTTTTACTATCCTCTAGACTAGTGAGGAGAAATCTTCTGCCATAGAAGGACACACAACTCTAATGTAGAGAAAGATAAAGCCTATAAGGATTGGGGTGAGATTTCAGTCACTCATGCAAGCAGGACTTCTTTGTAGATAGGAAGGGCAGGAGGAATGAAGGTATAGTTCAAACCTTGCTCCTAAGTGGAACTTTGAAGTACTTGGGGAGAATTTGCTCAGAAAGGAGAAACTCCTAGTTTGACCACGTATGGACTGAGCCACAGACTCTTTAGAAGAGAGCTGGGCAGAACCATCACAAGAGTTGAGCCACTAGAATTTTGCTTCAAGATAAAACATTTAGAAGGCACTGACAGCACTGTGCTGAAGCACACTTCTTCCCCTTCCGACCCCAGACCCTGGTGGTAGCAGGTCCTTGTTTATGCCTTTTCCCCTTTTAGCAACATAAAACAAATAACAAAATAAATGATAAAATAAAATAAAAGTCAGCATCCTGAAATACTCTTCTTTCATGTGGCCTCACTAAAAGTGAGCTTTCCCTAACTTTGCCACTTACAAAGATCACTAGTCAAACCAGAAGGGAAAGTCTTAAACTTCTCTTTCTCATATTCTTGACATTCTAGTGAAACCAGAGACAAGCCTAACCAGAAAGGGCCTCTGTTCTCCCTAACGGCCAAGGGAAAGATAGAGATGCTGTCAGAGCAATGGTAGACCAGGAGGCTGGTCCAATCAAAAGCAGAAGTCTCCAGGGGAAGTACTGCCTGGGAGAGATCTATACAGAACCTGTGAGGGAAGAGCTGCTCAATCTGGGAATGTAAGCAATACTTTGAAAGACTTAGGATGGGACTCAAGAGTCACTGAAACTCACTTGTTTTTTTGAATCCCAGCTTTGCAACTTACCAATTATTTGAACTTGAATTCACATTTAGCTTGGTGGATCTCAGTATTCCCATCTGAAAATGAGGGTACAGGAAACTAGATGATTTCTAAGGCCCCTTTCATTTCTGAAATGACGTAGAACTAGTTTCTAACTTTGAAAGTCTCCTGTTAGCCTAATGTCATTTAGTAATAATTCTATAATTATTCCTCATGCATAAAAAGTTCCAGGGGTCCCATCCTTGTTATGGTCCTACCTACAACTCTCTCCTATAGGTTAAATCCAGAAGTGGTCAAGCCAGGAATTTTCCCTTGCTGAACTGAATAAAGAGACTGAATGACCCTTTATTGGAGAGATAATACAAAAAGGATACTGCATTGGACTCTTTTGCTTAGGAATAGATGATCTTTTCAACCCCATAAATCTGTAATACTATACTAGCAAATATCATCAGCGCCAATCTATTGAGTTGTCCAAGGGAGAGATTTTCCCAGGTTTTTGGATCAGAACTTAATTCAAGTATGATGAACACAGAGTATACCCAGACCTTCACACCAAGGGTATCTCAGATACAAAATTTGCACCAAGATAACTATGACAAGGTACCAGATTTGAAGGAATTTACAAACTACTATTACAAAAATGTTCAAAGAAATCATCGCAAGTAAATAAAGCAAACATTCAGCTTCAAATTACATAACCAAAATTCACAAAAAGATACTGTTTAGAAAAGGCATCTTTTCTTTCCCTCTCTCTTCCCACTTTCCTCTTTGATCTTATATTCTCTCTCCTTCCCCTTCTATCATCCTCCCTATTATGTATGTATGCCAGGGGGAACTATGGTGACCTGCCAATGGTTTTATTCCCCTTGAGACCTTATAGTGTTTTATTCCTTTTGAGTGCCTGCATATGTATGCTACAAGGATCTTTGTAATGGGTTTTTGCCCAGGGTACTTTTACTGAAATAAAAAGAAAGCCACATGAAAGCCTACTAGTCTCTTTGCCTGTTTATGGATCCCAGTGAAATACTTACTTTATACAACCTTCCAACCCCCATTCTTCCTCCCTGTCAATTTTCTTTCCTTTCTTTCCTTCTCTCCTGCCTATGTTCAAGATATATCACTTAGTCAACTGGCATGAATGGAAATTGCTATCCCTCCTCTAGAACAAGGCAACCAGTCATAGTGTAAGCAGAGAGATCATTATATTGGCCACTTCTGGTTCCACCCCTAATTACCTGTGCAGTTTTAAACAGGTTCCCTCTGGAGTCCAGTTGTCTCACCTGCCAAATAAAGACAGTGGACTAGATGATTTTTAAGGTGTCTTTCAATTGTCAAACACCATGAAACTTGTTAAATTTCTAATCAACCACCTAACAAATCTCCTAGCAATATAACTGCTTTCTGGCAGATGATTAAGTTGTGCAGAAGTCTCTATCCCTTTAACTGGGCCATCAGTTCAAAGAAAGAGGAATGAAAGGGTCTTCGTCTAGACCATCTTTTTCCCCCGCTGCCCTACAATATAAGTTTGTGATTTAAAAGAGCCAACACTAAATCCAGTGCTTTCCTGTTTCCCCCTGAAACCAGAGAAAAACAAACCCAATCCATTTTCTCCCATGCCGAAAACCAAGGGCAGAGTGCCCTCTAGTGTCCTTTCTTATAACTTGTAACAGCCTCAACAAGATAAAAGCTTGAAATGATGGGGCTGGTCCTCTGGAAAATGGTTCCCAGTAAATCACATATGTAGATCAAGAAAATGCTCCACTCTGAACACATTCACGGAATTATAGAATCATAATTGTTAAAGCTGGAAGAAATTTGGGGATCATCTAGTTCAACACATGATTTTTTAAATCTATTTTTACATATGAGGAAAAGCCAAAAGTAGACATCACACAGCTGGTATGACATGTTTTCCCACAACAAAACACCTTTATTTTTTGTTCCCAATGCCAGTATCCTCCATCTTGCATACAGTGTCTTTAAATCCTTAGATCCTATAAAAACCTATATTGACACCATGAATATTTATCAAGGCTAACTGGCCCCAGCATGCCAAGAGATCTGGGCCTTCCCTAAGGTTATAATACTGATAGACACACATAGGTCATTCAATACATGTTACTTAGTGCTCCTATGAGAAACAGTAGGAGTATTAAACAGAGCAAGCTGTGGGTTTAAACTTGTGTGACAAAGTCACAGGATTGGGGGGGAAGCAAAAACCAAAAGGAAGTATTAAGTAAGAAAAATCATCAAGTATATAGGGAGGCACAGTATTCAGAAAATCAGTTTTTGTAGGGCCAAGAGGGTCTTCACAGGGGGTCATATAGTCCAGCTCTCTAATTTTATGGAGAGGAAATTAAGGTAGAGAAGGATGAAATGACTTGCCTGAGATCATATAGATAATACTAAGAGGTAAACTCAGGTCTTCAGATTCAGCATGTTTCATCTTCTGCAATTCCAGTGTGTGTCCTTTATTTCTGCTCTTGAGTACTACTAAAGATTAGTGGCACTACATTTTCTTTCTGTGAACATTCTCCAGAATGTTTCAGAAATGACGGCTTGGGTTCAATAAGTGCATGAGCCAATTCCCTTAATGCTTCAAATGTATGTATCTGGTCCTGCTAATATACAGCAAGAATTCCCTTATCTGCCTTGGGCAATAAGCTCGTCTTGCTGGGTCTTCATTACTTCCTAATTGTCCAAATTTATTTGCTTCATTTTTCTTGTTATAAGACACTTAAAGAATGAATTCCCCATCTTGGGCATTTTAGGGCTGCCATTAATTTTAAAGACCCTCCTCATTTATTAATCACCTTAATTGTTCATCTTAATACAGCTTCTCCACACAGTATATCACCCCGGCTCTCCCAAACCTCTGTGGATATTTTCCAAGTCCTTCATGTGTTCCTTCTCTCCAAGGAATTATTGGGACATATAGGATGACTAAGATATATAGGATGACTACAAAAATAAGTTCACCAACCAAAGAGGTGTGGGGACATAAAAATCATGGGAAGGACTTTTAAAGCATCTATTCAGGTGTGGGGAACCTGTGGCCTTGAGGCCACATGTGGCCCTCTAGGTCAAGTACAGCCCTTTGATTGAATTCAAATCTTTGTTCTGTGAAGTTTGGATTCAATGAAAGGGTCACATTTGAGGACCTAGAGGGCCGCATGTGACCTCGAGGACACAGGTTCCCCACCCCTGATATGTACAATTGGAATGGAGGCAACCTGTGGGAAGGGGGGGAGGGCATTGTGTAGAGAGACAGTTATACCACTACCAAAGCAATAAGAGAACTAACCCCTAAGCCCCCATAGCTCCACCTTCCTCTCCACCAACTTCTCTGGAGATCTTCAAAATCATTGCTAATTTTATCCCCTCTATTTTAGAGGCCACTGTGACTGTAATAGCTAGTTACCTTGAAAAATTTACTTTTTTAACATAAGCAGTACAAAGATGAATGAAGAGCTCTTATCTTTGCCATGATCCCTAGGCTACTCTGATATGAGTCTGCAGAAACTTATGATGATCCCTAATGGAACTTCTAGCCTTCTTTCTGGCTTTATAATAAGCAGCTCACAGGGGGCAGAGTCAAGATGGCAGAGTGAGAGCAACTACTCACCTAAACTCTAAGACAAACTCCTTCAGATAACTCTAAAAAAGAATCTGAACAGATTTTGGAGGGGTAGAATTCAATAGGAGACAGACTGTGGCAGATTTCCAGCCCAGGACAAACTGGAAGGTTGACTGGAAGGATCTGTTGCGCATGGTTGGAGGAGCATACAGGCTGTACCAGTCAGCACAGTCCAGTCATGGCAGGGCTGAGCAGGAAGCCCCAGGCAATCTGAAGCTGCAGACATGCTGTGGATTCTCAAACACATCACTTCAGGACAGGAGTCCAGTAAATCTGAAGGAGAGAGAAGCACAGAGCCCTAGGTAATAGCAGCAGCTGCTCCTGAGAGTATCAGCCAGCAGATTAAATGTAAGTCACCTACTTGAACTTCTAGGAACCAAGATGGTGGAGTGATCAGTAATTGCTATCTCCCTCCCCTAGTTAACCTTAAAGAGCCCAGAAAAATATTTCCCCAGGAACAATCCTGGAACAGTGGGATCAGTCTCTTAGCCTGTGAGGCTAGGAAAATAGCTAAGGAGGGTCCCTCTTGCTGGCTGAAGGGGGCCAGTGCAGGACCTGAGCTGTCCCAGACAACCGCTCCTCAGCAAACTGGAAGAAAATCATGAGCCCCAAGGGGGTAGAACCCACAACTGCCAACATCAGGACCCCAAGTATGCCTCATAACCCTAGGGGAATGGGGAAGACAGTAGTGCAGATGGGTTCACCAAACACTGAGGTTGCCTATGCTCTAGCTCAGTAGAAGAGACCTCCTGTGGCCACACCACTCATCCCCCACACTTAGGACAGCTAGCTCCAAGGTAACTCTTGGGAAACCCAGAACTACTTCACCTGGCCTCAGCTTTCAAACACCAACCAGCTCAGCACCAAGTAAGCTGCAACATTTTAGCTTCCAGATGAAAGAACCAGAGGTCACAGCATACAAAGCCTCAATCAAGTCACAAGAACTGTGGGACAGAGCCCCCTGTGCCCCAGAAGCAGAAATCTACTTTAAAAACCAAGAAAAGGATGATCATCATGAGTAAGAAACAAAGCAGAAAAGAACAGATCGTACAATCTTTCTATGGGGACAAGGACCAAAACACTAATACCAAAGAGGTCAGCATTGAGACTGTACTCCCATCTGAAACTTCAGAAGGGAATATGAACTGGTCTCAAGACCAAAGAGCATTCTTCAAACAGCCCAGGAAGAATTTTAAAAGCCAAATTAGAGAAGTAGAAGACAAACTAGCCAATGATTTTTAAAATATGAAGAAAGAATTCACTGAAGAGAACAGCTCCTTAAAAAGGAAAATTGGACAAATAGAAAAGGAAGTACAAAAACTAACTGGAGAAATAACTCCTTAAAAGGAACAATTGGACAGATGGAAAAGGAGATGCAAAAGTTAACTGAAGAAAACAATTTGATAAATATTAGAATCATCCAAGTAGAAGCTAATGACTTTGAAACATCAAGAATCAGTCAAACAGAATCTAAAGAATGAAAAGATAGAAGAAAATATAAAATATCTAATTGGAAAAACAACTGATCTAGATCCAGAAGGGAAAAATTTAAGAATTATTGGTCTACTAGAAAACCATAATGAAAAAAGAGCCTGAACAATATCTTCCAAGAAATCATCAAGTAAAACTGCCCAGAAGTCCTAGATCCAGAGGGCAAAATAGTCATCGAAAGAATCTACCATTCACCTCCTGAAAGGGATCCCAAAGTGAAAACACCAAGGAATATCCTTGACAAATTCCAGAACTATAAAGTAAACAGAAAATACTGCAGGCAGCCAGAAAGAAAAATTCAAATATTGAGGAGCTACAGTCAGTATCACATAGGATCTGACAGCTTCTACATTAAAAGATAGAAGGGATTGGAACATGATATTCTGCAAGGCAAAGGAGCTGAGACTATAACCAAGGATCAATTACCCAGCAAAGCTGAGCATAACATTTCAGGAAAGGAGATGGACATTCAATAAAATAAGGGATTTCCCGACCTTACTGATGAAAAGGCCAGAGCTCAATAGAAAATTCAATCTTCAAACTCAGGTCTCAAGAGAGACATAAAAAGGTAAAGAGGGGGAAAAATTTATTATTCAATATGGGCAAACTGTTTACATCCCAAGAAGATGATACTTATTCATCTTGAGAATTATATATTTATTATGATGTATAAAAAAAATATACATAGATAGAGGGAGTAGGTATAAGGTAAATGATGTGATGATAAAAATGAGATTTAAGGGTGCAAAGGGATTGTAATGGGAGATGCGAAAAGGAAAAGGCAGAAAAAGGTAAAGTACATTATAGAAAGAGGTACAAAAATATATTATAGTAGAGGGAAAGAGGGGAGAGAGATGAGCATTGTTTAAGATTTACTCTCATTTGATTTGGCTCATGGAGGGAACAACAAACTCAGTTAAGTATAGAAATATAACTAGCTCTATAGGCAGGAAGAGGGGAAGGGGAAAGAAAAGAGAGGGGAGGCTAAAAGAGAGGGAAGAAGTAGTAAGGGAAAAGGGGATTAAAAGGAAGGAGGGCTGAAAGAAGGGAGGGAAGATTGAGGGAGGCAGTGGTCAAAAATCAAAACTCTATTGTGAAGGGGAAGGAATAAAGGAGAACTGAAAGCATAAATGGGGGGAAAGAGGATGGAGGGAAAGACACAGATAGTAATCATAACTGTGAATGTGAATGGGATGAACTCTTCCCTAAAACAGAAATGTATAGCAGAATGGATTAAAAACCATAATCCAACAATACATTGTTTATAAGAAACATATTTGAAATGGGGGCATACACACGAGGAAAGGTAAAAGGTTGGAGCAGAATAAATTATGTTTCAGCTGATGCACAAAAAGCAAGTGTAGCAATCCTAATCTCAGACAAAGCAAAAGTAGAAATAGATCTAATCCAAAAACATAAGGAAGGAAACTACATCCTGCTAAAAGGCACCATAGACAACAAACAAGTTTCAATACTAAATATACATGCTCCAAGTGGCATAGCATCCAGATTCTTAGAGGAGAAGTTGAAGGAGTTACAGGAAGAAATAGACAGCAAAACTATACTAATGCGGGACCTCAACCTCCCCCTCTCTGAACTTGATAAATCTAACCTCAAAATAAACAAAAAAGAAGGTTAAGGAGGTGAATAAAACTCTGGATAAGGTAGATATGATAGAACTCTGGAGAAAATTGAATGGGGAGAGAAAGGAATATACCTTTTGCTCAGTGGTACATGGCACATATACAAAAATTGACCATGTACTAAGGCATAAAAACCACACAATACAGTGCAGAAAGGCAGAGATAGTCAATGCATCCTTCTCAGATCATAATGCAATGAAAATTATATGTAGTCAAAGGCCATGGATAGATAAACCAAAACTTAATTGGAAACTAAATAATCTAATCCTAAAGAGTCAATGGGTTAAACAACAAATCATAGAAATAATCAATAACTTCATTCAAAAGAATGACAATAATGAGACAACCTATAAAATCTTATGGAATACTGCAAATGCAACCCTTAGGGGAAGTTTTATATCTTTGAACTCCTACATGAATAAAATAGAGAAAGAGGAGCTCATTGAAATAGGCATGCAGCTGAAAAAGTTTGAAAAAGAACAAATTGAAAATTCCCAAGTAAATACCAAATTAGAAACACTGAAAACCAAAGGAGAGATTAATAAAATTAAAATTAAGTGAACTATTGAACTAATAAATAAAACTGAGTTGGTTTCATAAAAAAAAAAAAACAATAAAATTGTTAAACCTTTGGTTAACTTGATTTAAAAAAAAGAAAGAAGAAAACCAAATTACCAATATCAAAAATGAAAAGGGTGAACTAACTTCCAATGAGGAGGAAATTAAAACAATAATTAGAAATTACTTTGCCTATCTGTATGCCCATAAATTCAACAATCTAAATGAAATGGATGATTATTTTAAAAAATATAAATTGCCCAGATTAACAGAAGAGGAAATTGAATACATATATAACCCCATCTCAGAAAAAGAAATTGAATAAGCTATCAATGAACTCCCTAGGGTTCAGGGCCAGATGGATTTACAAGTGAATTCTTTCAAACATTTAAAGAACAGTCAATTCCAATACTACATAGATTATTTTGGAAAATTAAAGAAGAAGGAGTTCTACCAAATTCTTTTTATGATACCTAAAGCAAGAAGAGCTGAAACAGAGGAAGAAAAGTATAGACATCTCTCTAATGAATATAGATGCAAAAATTTTAAATAAGATATTAGCAAAAATAATACAGCAACTTATCTTGAGAATAATACAATATGATCAGGTAGAATTTATACCAGGAATGTAGGGCTGGTTCAGTATTAGGAAAACTATTAACATTATTGATCATATCAACAGCAAAACTAGCAGAAACCACATGATTATCTCAATAGATGCAGAAAAAGCTTTTGACAAAATGGAACACCCATTCCTATTGAAAGCATAGGAATAAATGGAACTTGCCATAAAATAATAAGCAGTATCTACCTAAAACCATCAGCAAGCATTATATGCAGTGAGGATAAGCTGGATGCATTTCCAATAAGATCAAGGGTGAAACAAGGATGTTCTTATCACCACTGTTATTCAATATGGTACTAGAAATGTTAGCTGTAGAGAAGAAAAGGAAATTGAAGGAATTAGAATAAGCAAAGAAGAAACTAAGTTATCACTCTTTGCAGATGATATGATAATATACTTAGAGAATCCCAGAGAGTCAAGTAAAAAACTACCTGAAATAATAAACAACTTTAGCAAAGTTACAGGTTACAAAATAAACCCACATAAATCATCTGCATTTCTACATATTACTAACAAAGTCCAACAACAAGAGATAGAAAGAGAAATCACATTTAAAGCTACAGTAGACACTATAAAATGTCTGGGAGTCTATCTGCCAAAACAAACCCAGAGACTATATAAACACAATTACAAAACACTTTTCACACAAATAAAGTCAGATCTAAGTAAATGGAAAAACATCAGTTGCTCATGGGTAGGCCAAGCCAACATAATAAAAATGACAATTCTACCCAAATTAATTTACTTCTTCAGTTCCATTCCAATCAAACTACCAGATAATTATTTTCTAGAGCTAGAAAAAATAATATCAGAATTCATCTGGAAGAACAAAAGGTCCAGAATATCAAGGGAACTAATGAAAAGAAATGCTAGGGAAGGAGGTCTAGCCCTACCAGATCTCAAATTGTATTATAAAGCAGCAAGCACCAATGATCAAAACCACTTGGTACTGGTTAAGAAATAGAGGGGTAGACCAGTGGAACAGGTTAGGTACTCAAGACACAGAAGTCAATGAATATACCATTCTCCTGTCTGATAAACCCAAGGACCCCAGCTTGTGGAACAAGAAATCACTGTTTGACAAAAACTACTGGGAAAACTGGATAACAGTGTGGTGGAAACTGGGCATAGACCAATGCCTGACACCATACACAAGAATAAAGTCCAAATGGAAACATGATCTAGATATAAAGATTGATACTATAAACAAATTAGGGGAGCAAGGAGTATTGTATTTGTCAGATTTATGGAGAATGGAGAAATTTTTGACCAAATAAGAGATAGAGGACATTATGAAATACAAAATGGATAATTTTGATTCCATTAAATTGAAAAGTTTTGCACAAACAAACCCAATGCAACCAAGATTAGGAGGGAAGCACCAAACTGGGAAAGAATTTTTACAACTAATATCTGTGATAAAGTTGTCATTTCTAAAATATATAGAAAACTGAGTCAAATAAACAAAAATACAAATCATTCTCCAACTGATAAATGGTCAAAGGATATGGCCAGGCAGTTTTCAGAGGAAGAAATTAAACTTATCTATAGTCATATGAAAAAATGCTCTAAATCATTATTGATTAGAGAGATGCAAATCAAAACAACTCTGAGATACCATATCATACCTATCAGATTGGCTAACATGACAAAACAAGAAGATGATAAATGTAGGTAAAGATGTGGGAGAGTTGGAACACTAATTCATTGTTGGTGGAGTTGTGAACTGATCTAACCAATCTGGAGAGCAATTTGGAACTATGCCCAAAGGCTTACAAAAATGTACATACCCTTTGACCCAGTTATATCGCTTCTGGGACTTTATCCCAAAGAAATCATAGAAATGGAAAAGGGTCCTACATGTACAAAAATATTTATAGCAGCTCTCTTTGTGGTGGCCCAAAACTGGAAATCAAGGGGATGCCCATCAATTGGGGAATAGCTGAACAAATTATGGTATATGAATGTAATGGAATACTATTGTGCCATAGGAAATGATAAACAGAGAGACTCCAGAGAGGCCTGGAAGGACTTATATGAACTGATGCTGAGTGAAAGGAACAGAACCAGGAGAACTTTGTACACAGCAACAACCACAGTGTGTGAGGAATTTTTCTGGTAGACTTAGCACTTCATTGCAATGCAAAGATTTAAAAAATTCTCAATGGACTCTTGAGGCAAAACACCTTCCACATCCAGAGAAAGGACTATGGAATTGGATTCCAGAGTCAAGCAGACCATTTTCTTTTGTATTATGTTTTGTTTTGTTTTATGATTTCTCCCATTCATTTTAATTCTTCTTTGCAACATGACTAAGATGAAAACATATTTAATAGGAATGTATGTTTAGAACCTATATAAGATTGTACACTGTCTCAGGGAAAGAGTGGGGTGGGGGGGAGGAGAGGTACAGGGAAAAAATCTAAGATATGTGGAAGTGATTGTAGAACACTGAAAACAAATAAAATAATTTTTTTTTAAAAAAAGAAAGGAATAACAAGCAACTCACTCAATAAACATCTATTAAGTATTTCCTATATGTAAGGATGGGGATCCAAAGACAAACCAAATAGTCCCTGCCATCAAGGAACTTATATTCTGCCAAGGATCTGTAACACATATACAAAAAAATGTAAAATACATTCAAGGTGACATAAAGAGTTAAAGCAAGTGTCAACACTTGGAGAGGATCAATAAAAGATGCATGTAGAAGATGGCACCATGTTAGATTTTATGAGATAGAAGTGAAGATGGAGTGCATTCCAGACATACAACACTCCATCTGTACGAAGGCACGGAGGTACAAGGTGGCATGTTGTGTACAAGGAAATGACTTACTGGCCAATTTGACTGGAACAGAGTGCAGGAAGGTGAATAACATGAAATAATGTTAGAAAGGTAGGTGGTAGTCAGACAATGCAATATTTTACATATCAGCTGAAGTTTGCATTATATCCTAGAGGCTATGGGAAACAATGATGACATAGAGATATATATGTTTTAGAAATATCAATTTGGCAGCTGAGTGGAGGATTGCCTAGAGACATGAAAAATGGAAGCAAGGAGACTAATTAAGAGCTGGTTTCAATAGGCCAAGCAATAGGTGATGAGAGATTTCGCTGGAGCAGAAACTAATATGATCAGCTAAAAAGGGATGAATGTGAGAAATATAGTAATATCAATGATACTTGGCAATTCATGGGGTACATGAGAAGAGGAAAAGGGAAGAGTCAATGATGATTCCAAAGTTGTGACTGGAAGGATAGTGGTAATATGAATAAGGAAATATGAAAAGGGAATAGGTTTGGGGGAAAATAGGACTTCTATTCTGGAAACGTAGCATTTGAGATGCTTATAGAACATCAGAGCAAAGATGTCCAACAATATTGATAAGTAGTGTCAAATGTTCCCTTGTTGATCCCATAGTAGCCCATGATTGCCATGGTCAGCACAGCTGTAGAAAACACCTTAGAATTACCATATCCTGAAGTATCTCAATTAATTCCTGAGAACAATAGAAAATAAATAGTGACCTGCTATAGCAGGTAAACCACAATGCCATAGCTTAGGAGAAAAAAAATTTTTATATTGACTCTGGCCATAGAACTGAATTAAAATATATTCAAGGGGCCTAAGGGACTTCTGAATTATATTTAATCCATCCATCTGCCTATTGACAGTCTTCATTTTAGCATTTCTAAAATCAGGAGACCTTACTTCCCTTGTTATTAAGGAGGTAGAAAGGAGGACAGGAAAAAAAGAAAGAGAATGAAGGTTGGTATTCTATATGCACTAATAGTTTAATAAGCTGAAACTAATTGATTTTCCATTAAAGGCCAAAAGGCAAGTTAGAATGGAAATGGCTTCTCTCACTTACAGCCTGTACGCACAATAATGTATAGATGCAATAAGGAAGTTAATTGGTTTTGTGTTGCTGTTGTTGGGACTGCACAGGGGGAAAAAATTACAGAAGCCAATTGCTGCCACTAATTAGAATTTCTCAGAAACAACATTGTTTAAATGGATTGCTCATTTTCCCAGTCATTTTCCAGTATTCCTGGTCAAATTTATGTACCTCACCTCTCTCCCATTAGTCTCCTAATACACCCTTCCATCAAGTCTACATAATATATTCAGCCTTGGTGATTCCCTCAGATATCCAGCCCAGAGTAACTAATGGTGGTGAGCAGGAATGTATTTCTTAGTGTACTGGTTTCTCTTTTGAGCCCTACATTTTTTTCAAAGCCCAAATAAAGTTCCATCTTTATCAGGGATCTTTTTCAAGACATTCAGTAACTTCTCTCTATCCCCTGAACTCTGAAAGCACAGGATCCATGGGTTGATTTTAAAAGGAAACATTTAACAGCTTACTATACACAGCCTGAAATTATTATTTAAGTGTTTTGTTCAGTTTTGTCTCTAGATGTCTAGACTATCATCCATCTGTGCAAGGGATACAAATGAAATAGTCCTTTCTGTCAAGAGGGGACATTCTAATATGAAATTTTATATATGCAAAGGAGATACCTTTATATAGACAAAGAAGACACATCTTTGCCATTATACCATCAGGACCACCAGGCTTTGCCCTCCTCCTTTCTACAACACTCAGGGAAACCCAGACCTTGACATCCACATTGCTGCTGCACTCTCTAATAGGTGTTTTCTTCTTCCACCCCCCCCCCCCATTAAATTCCAAGCTTCTTGAAGTCAAGGAATATATTTCCTTTCTATCTGTAGCCCCAGCATTTAACATAGTATGCCATAGAGTAAGTCCTTATTAAATGTGTTTTATTCATTAATTTAACAGAGCATGCAAATTGACTTGGGTTGGGGAATTATAGTCCCCGTCCTTATGGCTCCTATCAGACGGTTAACATGCACAGCTACGCAGAATTAAAATGCTTTCATCAACATCTTCTATTTTTCCTCATGGTGCTAGAGGTAACCAGGGCTAGCCCTCTACAAGAAAGTGAAATGGGTAAAGCTAATCTCCAGTGTCCCACACATCCCTACCTCCCATTTAGTAGTAGATATGCCTCCTCTTTCAAGCAATGTATCCTCCTGCTGACTGATCAACTTCCTCAATCAAAATTAATAGTAATAATAACATTTATATACTGCTTTAATATTTTCAAAATTCTTTACATTTGTCCTCTCATTTGATCATCACAACCTGGGAAATTAAGTATTATTATCCCCATTTTACAGATGAAGAAACTGAGGGAGTCATTTATACTTGTCAATTGATAAATTCTACTCTATTATGAATGTGTTCCAATCCTGGTGTTACCTTAGGCAAGCTTTTGCATTTTACATATTTCATCTCTAACTTTGGATGAAAGGCTTTGTCCCTTTTTAAAGAAATTCTAAGTATCAGCAAGATACTAAGAAAAATGAGGAGGGTCTCTAAAACCATTTCATCTTCAAGGCTGACTCTAAAGATAAACTTTACCTGGTTTCCTCATCTAAAAAATGACTGAACTAGACAGTCACTGAGGTTCCTTTCAATTTTCTGTAAACTTATGATCTTCATTCTGATGGTTAACGAGGGTTCAGATTTTGGAAAAAAAAAAAGTTTCCCTTCAAGTCTGGCACTGAGTCAGCATCACCTCCTTATTCAGGACCTATTAACTCCACTTGTGGAAAATCCAAGTTATTTCTTCCATTCTTCCTCCTCTTCTGCCTGTCCCTCCTCCTCCTTCTTTTCCTTCTTTCTCCTGTACCCTCTTTCTCCTTCTCCTTCTCTTACCCTTCCTTCTCCTCATCTCTCTTTCTCCTCATCTCTCTTTCTCGTCCTCTCTCTTTCTCCTCCTCTCTCTTAGCCATAGCCCTACCCACACATTGGGACTTGAAGCAAGGGTTAGGCAGGGGAAATAAAAGGAGCTGAAGCTCACATCAGTCCTACTCTTTATTGATAGATCTGGTGAACAGGTTTGGTGAACCTGGGAGAGGTAGTTTAAACTGAAAAAGAAGGGATTTTTCCAGTTATCCATGTGTTTTTCTATCTCCTTCCCTTCATGGATAACCAGGAACTCATTGAACAGGGAAGAATTTGAATATTGGTGACAAATAGAAAAACATTCTAATTCTGCTAGCTGAGATTAGGAAAAGCTCCTCCAATGAAGCTAAGGCCTTACACCTTTAAGCTAACTGGGCTGGCACATGTGAAATGAAGTTTTATGTAGATGTATGTAGCAAGGGTAAGTCATAAAAAGAAATAGGGAGTGCACATTAAACCAAACAACCCTGCAGCATACAGGCCAAGAAAGGGAGACAGGCTTCATTATAGTCAAGTCCTTGAAATTACTGATGCATAGAATGACTGCAATGAAAAAGGAAAGAAAAGAAAAAAGGGAAGAAAAGAAGATGAGAAAAGAGAGAATGATATTCTGTTATACTATACATTCGACCATACAGAATAAAGTAAAAATCCTAAACAATACCTCTAAATGCACCAAGCGTAGATTTATTTATCAGACTTGGGCAAAGAAGCAAAGAGGGCCCTAGACAAAATGGCACAAATAAATATTAGTAAGACCTTGTAGAGCATCCAAGATGAGATGTTTTCTGGTAAAGACAAGGCAAGATGAGGCCATTATAGCCCTGTAAGTCAATTCAAATATCACCTCCTCCATGAAGCCTACCCTGAAGTATATTACATAGTTCTCCCAAGAGTATCCTTTTTCTGTGATACATCCATTACTTGTTCTGGTCATTTTTCCCCTTCAATCTCCCATTGTTCTACTATAGTCCTCTTCTGTCCTGCTTCTTACCCTGCCCCCAGCTAGCATGAGTCTCTTTACCCTAGCTATTGTCTCTGCCCCTGCAGTGTGGTCCTCTCTCTGCAATTTAACTCTCTAGCAAATGGCATCTGTTATCTCCTCTGGAAGGATCCAGTTCTTAAGCAGCTGACCCATAGAACTCTTTCTTGCCTAGAGACCAGAGTGCGAGTATTTTTATACCTTTTTTTCCAAAGTTCCACACAAATTATCTCTTCAGGTGGCCTTGGAATGCTCAAATGAATCCATTTTCTACAGCTCAGGGTGAGTCAGTTCCATTTGCCTCCTAATTCTCCTAGCTCCCAAGTGAACACAGAACCACCTCCCACAGTCTTGAGGCTCAAAAAGGTTCTCCTACTCTTTCTCTTTTGCCCTTGCATCTCCATCTTCCCTTGGGTCAGCTGGGATGTATTAGGTAAATAATTCCAGGCTGGTTCTGGAAGAGAGGAGGAGGCCAGACAGAGGCTCCTGGGATTTGTTCCCTAAGCAGGCTACCTGTGACTCATAAGGGAGAAAGATTACTCCTGACCAAAGATTTTTTGTCTGGACAATTATCAATAAAAGCAGAGACTTTATCTGTTGAAAATGTTGTTAAGAGAACTTTACTTTTAAATTTGTAGTTTAGAGGAAAGAAACTAAAAACAAAAACATAGTAACATGCTACAACTTCAAGTGCAACCTATTTAATCATCTCCCAAGTAACATTGTATCTAATAGTACACTGAGCGAAGATTTGGAGTTGAATATAATTCAGCAAACATTTACTAAATAACTGTTATGCGCTAGCATAGTATTAGTTGCAGGTGATACAAAACCAGAAATGAAACAATTCCCTGCCCTCAGGATGTTTACATTCCATGGGAAATTATTCTAAATTAAGTCCTAGCTATGAGGTTGACCACAGATTGATTAAGGATTACCTTTAAAAACAACTCATTGGACAGGTCAAAGGAATGAACACAAACCTCCCCACCCTTGTTTTCTTTTTATCATTATTATTATTATTATTTTAACCAGTCCATCCTATCCTTAGAAAGGGTTTACAAATTAGGATTGTAATTAAAATTACTCATTAAAATGTATATTAAATGTGTAACTATCCTCCCCCCCCCCCCCTTCACTTATTTCTCTGGCAGAAATCTTACTTGCTCTGGAAGAGACCTTGCGGGTTATGAGTCAAAGTATTTTAAATCAGAAGTGTCCAACACACAGCCCATGAGTGCTGAAACCAACTTCAACTATAATCAGGAAATATTTAGAAAAAAAATACAATAAAACATAGATAATATTATATTTTAAAACTAAGCTAATATTCCAATGATGAGGACCCTCTTGTTTTGTTCAGTGGTCCCCAGTTCTATTCTAGCAACACTATTGGTTTAAGTCATTTCAGTGGACTTTTTGCTATTCTAATTCTATTATACTCTCTATACTATCTCTTGAATGATAGAATGACACTGGTGAATTCTATTGTCCTTGGCAGTTTCAGCTCCTGGTTCTCCATTCCAAGCACCCCACAGTTGTATCTACAAATGATGGAGAGAATGATAACATTTTGATTGTCTAAAAATACCATAAGAATTTAGAGTTCTATTTTTTGAAGTTTCACTTTAACTAAATTTGGGAGCAGAGTATATCACCACATTCCTTTATAAAGAAGACAGGTGGGCCCAACTCCTTCTTTCCCACACAATTTATTTTTTCCCTCAGTTCTTTTGTCCTTCTATAAAATATTCAGACTATTTTTGACTTTATGACTAATTCCTTAAAATTCTCAACTGAGTGCTGTGACAACCTCACTCAGTGCAAATGATGAAGTCAAGCAAAGACTTTGTTTGCTTTAATTACAAGCATGCCCCAAATAAAAGTCCCTCAACTAAGGGACTCCACCATAAATTCCCCAACACTGCTATAATATTATTATACTTCCCTGTTCCTAGCATATTAGCTCCCGCTGTCTATGACAGAAGGTAGTCAGGTAAAGTAGTAGACAGATAGTGGGACTTGGTGTCAGGAAGACTTGAGTTAAAATCCTGCCCAAGATACTCCAAAGCTATGTGACTCTGGGTAAGGTATTTAACCTTGCCCCAGACATAAAATTGTCTGTAAAATGGAAATAATCATAGCACTTACCTCACAGGGTTGTTGTGGAGATCAAATAAGATAATATGTAAGGTGCTTCGCAAACCTTATGTTGTTCTATAGATATAAGCTATTATTATTATGTTGCTTTTCTGACATTTTCCTAAAACCAGTGAATGTTAGGAGGTGTTACCCATATTATAAAGATAGAGTCCTAAAGGCACAAACCTGGAGATTTCAACACTAGCATAAGTGTTTGGGGGATTAATAAAGTAAGATACTACAGAAAGATATCCAATCTGAAACAGCCTGAAGGGGAAAGGCAAACAGCTGCAGAATAGGTCTGTCAGTTTCTTTCTCAAAAGAAGAACCTGAACCCTCTACTGATGTAAAAGAAGCCTTTTTGTAGTAGATTTTTAGGCCCCCAGTCTGTCACCCACAGAGATCAAAGTTCCAGCTGAGATCTCCTTTTATTTGCAGCCAGACAGAGAGCCTGCTATGTTATTTCAACATTTTTTAGTGAGGAAAGGAAAGGGGTTCAAGAAAACATTATCCCTGCAACATAACTTTCTGTTTAAAAAAAAAGTGACAGGAGACAAGTTCAGTGTTTGTTGCATTAATGCACAAATTCATTAGAATTAGACCCATAGGTTCGGATGACACAAAAACAAAAAATTAGATAGCTCTACCCTTGAGAAGTTAAGTTCAGTTGGATATTACCATTTTATGTAACTCATAGTTTTGAGAGTTGAAAACATGTAGAAATGAGGACTTTAAAAATAACAATACAAATAATAAAAATAACAATAAAAAAATTAGATTACCATTTTAAAAATTCATGGCCCTTGGCTCCCTAAAAGTTTGGGCTCAAATGGTCCATGTGCAATCCTAGTGGCCTGACATAAGAAGGTCAATATCTCTCTTTGGTTCATTGACACCACTCAGTACTCCAAAACTCTAAATATATTAATGTTATTTGAATGTCTAGAATTCCCCCAAATGTAGTAACAAGGTCTCTACGGTCTTCAAGGTAGACTAAATAAAAGCTGGACATTGTTGCAGCCTTAATTTCAGAGAGACAGAAAAAGGCAGGCAGGTAGGCAAAGACAGAGAATGCATACAAAGTAAAAACTCAAAGAAGCCCAAGAACAGATACAGAAACATATAAAATATTTAATCAATTAGATTCCCAAAGAAGGTAAAAATACTTTGGGGGACTGCCTATGACCTTGAATTGTGTGAGTAACAGAGCAATAGCAGAGTTTTCAAGGCCCAGATCTCCTGTCCCCTTCACCCTTCACGGAATGGCTTTATTCCTGAGACTGCAGAGTAATCCTTCATTGATGATAGTCTTCCTTCTCAGAAGCATCCTTCTCAGAAGCTAGTATGGGGGTCAAAGCATTCAAAATCAAGAACTCTCCATCTTGTGAATTTTCATCTTGAAATCAATTACCTACAAGGTAACCAATCTTTCCTCCCCTGACATTCCCAGTCCATCCAAAGCTAGAAAAGTCTATTCTCAGCTTCTTCACTCTTAGGATCTCTACTTCTTGTTGTGTGCTTCTATAGGAACACTATTGATGTCCTAACTGCCACCACATCTTAAGGAAGGAAAGATCATTCTCAGGAAATCTAGTCCTTGGAAAAGGAAACAGAAAGGCAAAATATAACCAGGAACTCAAGTTCTGCGATCTCAGGCAACCTAGGCAACTACATGCAGTTTCCCATACACTTCTCCTTCCAGTAGCCATCAAATGTTGAGTAAGGAGGGAAACAGAGAGAGTCCACAAACAAGGAAATCCCTTCTCCCCCTTTCTGCACCACAGAAGAAGATACTGAGAGGAAAGGCAAAGGATAACTTTTAATGAGAAAGAGAGCATCCACCATATTACCTTAAATAAACCAAGAGGAGAGAAGTAGCTCCTCCAACAACTATTGATCTTGACTCTTAGGGGGCAATCATCTTGAACAGAGATTCAAGCTCTTGGAGCCAGTCATGGGAGTTTTCTTTTAGTAAGGGAGCAATATATATGTGTGTGCATATGTGTATATACATACATATATGTACAAGTATGTATGTAGATACTATGCATACATATATACATACACACATGGGGGAAGGGGGCAACTAACTCTCCATGCCCAGAGGTCAGGCTGAAGAACAAAACTGAAAGTAAAAACCATTCGTTCTCTTTCCTTTCCACACCCTTCAAATAAAAAAGGGAAAAATTTAGCTCAGTTGCTACAAGTTTATTCTTCCAAAGGAAACGAGGGACTGATATTGTTTCAGTTGTGTCCTATTCTTTGTGACCCCATTTGGGGTTTTCTTGGCAAAGATGCTGGAATAGTTTGCCACTTCCTTCTCCAGCTCATTTTACAGATGAGGAAACTGAGGCAAACAGGGTTAAGTGACTTGCCCAGGGTCAAACAGCTAGTAAGTGTCTGAGACCAGATTTGAACCCAGGAAGATGAGTCTTCCTAACTCCAGGCCTAGCTGTGCTACCTAGCTGCCCAAAACAGAAATGAAGACTCTAATAAATATCTTCGTGTTCTATAAATGAGAGCCTTTTGCTCAAATCGGAAACAGATTTCCAAGGAGCTTCTGAACTACTGGGATTAGCTCTACGTTATAACTGTGCCACCTAGCTGCCCTGCAAAGCACAGTGCCTAGCACTAATTAGGCACTGTATATATGCTCATTCCCTTATCTTCAAACAAGAGATCTGGTGTGCTCTCAGGGACTTGCGGTGTTGATGTTTCCACCAACTTTCTCCCTCAATCCTGTGACATGTTTATATTTCTCAAATGGATCCTGCTGCTAATCAAAAAAGCATATTACATTTTTCTCAAAAATCAAAACAATTAGCTTTGTCTTGAAGTGTGAGAGGCACTAAGCAAAATGATCCTGCCTCATCACTCTCCTTCCCCTAGCATCTTCATATTATAGAACTACTCTTCTTCACTGAAATATCTCAGGGAAGGGGGAGCCCCGATTGACTTTTCCAGGTAACTGAGAGTTAAAACAGAAAATTCTTTATTCTAACCCTAGTAATTTCAGTGCTTCAGTCAACAGAGTCTAGTGAACATAATTGAAACTCTGTTTGATGATGGTCAAAGATTGTGTAGGGCTTCAGGGTCATTGTTGTGTGAACATCATTTCATTTCACAATATTATAGATGTTGATGATATTTGAGGTTGGCCTGACTCAAGGCATGCTCAGAGAAAAAATAGGGTTTTTTTTCCAAATCTATAACATTAGTTTTGTTATGTTGCACTCTTTCTCTCTCCACCCCACCCCAAAACAAAATATGAGAAAACTGGTTAATCAGGGTGAAATAATATACTGACTAGCAAACATTCAGGTTGGGATGGGGAATACCTTTTAACAAATTCAGCCTAAGTGTGAAGGAAGGGTTGGGGAAATTCTGACATAATCCATGCTGAATCAGTAGAACTGGGAGCTTAGGAAAAGAGAGTGGTCCTTTTAGATCCAAGCAGGGTTCAGTGAGGAGTTTCACTCCTGGAGGTCACATGGCCCAAGTCATCTGAGAGTGAACAAGGTGCCACCCAAACCACAGGTCACTGGGTAAGAGATTATACCATGACTTAAGGGAGATCTCCTATCCTGACCAAAAGGTTGAAGGAATAACAGCCTACTTTGCTAGTAGGGAATAGAAGAAAGAAGAAATACCCCACCAAGCTACAGTTAGGAAGAACTCTATATCCTGGGTTATATATTTATGCCATCTATACGATTCTACTCTCTAATAAATGAAATTTCTGATGCAATTGTGATGTTTCAATGACTTCTCTTCAATATTCAGGCTACTATTCTTTATTCCAGCCTCTTCTTTCTTTGACTTTTCCCTCCTTTTCTCTAAAGAATTCAGATTCTAATCTTTGTTTCAAGCTTGTCATTCAGTGGTAAAGAATTTTTCACGAAAGCACAATGCATTAGAACATCCCAACCACTGCCAATTGCAAAGCAATCACCACCCACCCTAGGCCATCTCAGAAAATTTCATTTAGAAAAATGGTTTTTATTTGAAGCCATAATCTGATTAGTCTCATCTTGGTGCAGATGATTGTAAGTACTCTCTCTGTGGCAATTAGCTTAACCACAAATGGATTTTTGCTTCTTTCTTAACAACTAGACTTTCACAGCAGTTCCTATGATCTCTACTTCATCATTGAAATTTGATCTTCCCTGGAATATAGGGTGCTAGTCTTGTGAAGTGAAGCTTTGTCTCAAATTAAACTACTTTCTTTATAAAAAATATTTGTCATTTTGATAATATAGAAAATATTGATCCCATATACTCCCCAAAGAAAGGAAGATTTTTAAGTCTTAAGTAAAAACATATTGGACCAAAAAAAAATTTTCTATAAAAATTTCTATAATGTCTGGTGCCTGAAGCTCTTTTTCATTATGCGTAAAAGGATAGGGTTTCACTTTTTAGAGTTTTGTAACTCTGTTACCTTCTTCATTTTGAGAACTGTAAATGAATTATCAATGCTTCCTATTGAAGATATGCACACATATATGCATTTATACAAAGCTAAATCAATAAATAAGATTTTGATACTATGTTTGAATATAAGAAGTTTATTACCTTACCCTACTTGCCCCACAAAATCTGAACAAGCTTTTCATGTTTCCCAGAAAAGGTGGGAAAAACACAATTGCCTCTCTCACTTGAGAGAACAGTCCAAGGCAATTCTCCTAGCACTTGCCAGACAATTGGCATATATCCCTCAAGTGTGAATTGTCCCTTGCTTTTTGCAAGCTGAGATCTTCCCTTCTTTGCCCAATAACAACTTCACAGATAAAATGAATATCTGAGCTCACAGCATCACTAAGGCCCTCCATGTCCCTCTTTTTAGCTAACGTGATATAAAGCACCATATTCCTCTCACACCCTGATCCACTTCAATCAGTCACTACACTCCAAGATCCCAAAGCTTGGATCTGGAAGTGGAGGGTAGGAAATTGTTAAGGGCCAGGGTGGAGTGCAGTTGACAAGATCAGGATAGACCTTGGGGGGGGGGGAGGGGTCTTCGAGGAAACTGTTCTTTGAGACTGTGCTCATCATCATCTGGAATGGCTCTCCATTCCCCCCAGATGTTGCTGTCTCTGTGAGACCAACAAGAGAATTACAGAAAACAAGGGATATGTAAAATAGATGCCCTCTAGGCTAACAGTCTTTAAGATAAGACTGATTAAATCACTAGGGCAGGAGACAAGCAGAATGTCTCATAGGCTTGCAGTTTCTGTCTATAAATACTCGGACCCTCAGATCAATAAATGGGGTTGGTCTTTCTTCTCCCACCTCCCGTGTCTTTCTTCTTCACCACGTCACCGAGCCGTGTAGGGATGCAGGCTGTCTGCTACAGGAAATAGTGCCTTAATGCCTCTTCATCACTGTCCTGGAACCATTGAAAAGGAGAAGCGTTTCTAACACATGTTGGACATGGGACATCTATTAAGCGAAAAAAGGAAAGCTGGAAAACCATCTTTAGAATAGTCAGTCCACCAAAATCTGGAATGCTGTCATACCATCTCCTCAATCTATATCCAGATTTGAGATTCATAGTATCCCAGTCTTGTCTCTAGTTAACTGTAAAGAATATCCTTTAATGAATTTCTATCGAACAGCTCTTGTAGGTGGAGTTTTCCCCTTGCTTGGTTATTGTGAAGGCAAGCAAAGTAGGATCTTTTCCCAGTTTTGTTTTAGTATAATCAAGTGCCTCAGATTGAATCTTGCTGTTATCAACCAAGAGTCGTTACTAGGAGTTAAGTACAGAAACAAAGCTTTTCTTTAACTAGAAACAGTATATGTATTTGTACTGTTAATTATTTTAATGTGATTAAAGAAGTTCTTCCCCACACCTTAGTGGACCTGTGAAGATTTGTAGGAAGGCCCACACCTTTTGCTAAGTTTCTAATGAGGCACTGACTCTTAAGGGTTGCTATGCCTTCTGGCTCTAAAAAATGTATAAATACTCTGAGGGTGTGGTTTTACTTTGAGGTTTTTAGTTTTTGGAAGAAGGTGTGCCAGGTAAGACTCTGGGAAGTCACTATATAGCCCTCTGGCTTTGAAAACCCAGATGTTGGTGCTTCCCTCTCTGGTAACTATGTATGTATGTAATGGTCAGACACTTAGAAGCCTGTCTGTTGGTCTTTATTTTTCTTCTTGTATTTTTCTCTATTGGTGAATGATGTATGTGCTTGATTAAAAGAGACTGTTAACCCTTCAAAAGTTCTCTTTCCTTTTAGAAAAGCAGATCAAAGAACCTATGATAGCACACCCTGCTGTGTATATCTCAGTGCTTACTGTTACAGTTATCACATAATTACCTGCTTGGGTTATCCCATAATCACTCATTTGGGGAGGCATTTGCCACCAAATGAAGTAATTTCAATGGGCTCCTCTCTCAAAGCCCATTGTTATAAGACTCTCTCCTTATTGGCGAAGGACAGCTAGGTGCACAGTGGAGAGAGTGCCAGGCCTGGAGTCAGGAAGACATCTTCCTGAATTCAAATCTGGCCTCAGACACTTAACTAGCTATGTGACCCTGGGCAAGTCACTTCACCCTGTTTGCCTCTAATCATCTGTAAAATGAGCTGGATAAGAAAATGGAAAACCATTCCAGGTTTTCCTGGAAACCCCAAATGGGGTCACAAAGACTGGGATCACAACCACAACCTTATTGGTGGAGGAAAAGGCCCTGCCCTATATTAGGGGTGGAGCAAAACTGATAAGGGATGAGATCTTCCATTCTCAGTCAGTTCACCTTTTATGTCTCTCCAAGCAAGGGTCTTCAAGCATCAAGTTGACTTTTAACTTCAAGAGAGAAGACAGAAGAGGCCAATTCCACTTCAGATTGCTGAAGGAAAAGACTGGGAATACATGAGAGGAGCTGTCCATCTCCATCATGTTCCTGTTCTCAGTTTGTTACATTAAAGACTGAAGGGAGTTTCCCCTTGGGTAAGATCCAGGACCTTTTCTCTTGGCTGAGGTGAGTTACCTCCCACCCAATGGAAGAGATCTTTTATTCTACATTGTTTGACATATATTCTCCTATGTATGCCTTCTCTGTTTTCTGCTTTGCTCCAGTCTGGAAAAATGAATTTCTTTATTATTTCTATATTTATTAGATAACTGGTATTTGTTGAGAAAAGAGTTAAGCCTTGGATCTAGAGCTTAGAGGTCCTCCCCTCCCCTACACCCCCAAAATGACAAAGTAATCCAAAATTAGCTCAAACCCAGTCATATTCTCATAAACAAACAATATTTAAGGGAGCAGAGATATACTTCTAATCCAGTACTCCCTCTCTCTAAGGAGAGCAGAGGAGCCTCCGGTAACAACCTCCTATTTCAGCTCCTGGAAGTAATTAGTCTGCATTGGAGCCAGGAAGGGGAAAAGATGCTAGAGATACATATTAATGCCTCCCCTCTAGTCACACAAGGATAGCTCATGCCATAGTGATGGGCATCCCTACACATAGTACCCTCTCTCTGTTACTATAGGAGAAACTAATCATCTCATTTCAAAAGTCCTCAAGTCCTCACTCAAGTTATTGCAGCAAGAGGCTTTACCTGCATAATTCCTACCTGCCACTTATGGGAAGTCAAAATAGCTAAAGTACATTCCATGAGCAGCATACAAAAGTTATACTAATAAGTAAACATAAAATACAGAGAAAGTAATTTAAAGTACTAATAACTAGGGAGATCAGCAAAGGTCTCATGTAGGGTATTCAATTTAGTAAACATTTATTAAGTGATGACTGCATACCAGGCATTGCGCTGAGCACTGGGGATACAAATGAGGAAATGAAAGATAGTACATGTCTTCAAGGAGTTTGCAGAAAGATGTTGAAAAAGGGGTGGGGAGACAATAGGGGTTACCCAGAATGGAAGCACAGCATGTTCAGAGTCAAGTAGAGCTGCTGATGAAAAAGGAGGCTTACTAAAGGGAATGGTGCCTGAACTGTGCATGGAAGGAAAGCAGAGATTTCTGAAGTGCAGTTAAAGAGGAATAGTGTTCCAGACATGGGTTTCCATTTGTGCAAAAGTGTGGAGGCAATGGGTCAGGAATAGCCACCAGGCTGATGGGAAAGGTAGTTGAGACAGACTGTGGAAGGCTTCTAATGTCAAAGTGAGGATTCTATATTTTATTTTAAAAGTAATAAGGAATCACTGAAGCAACAAATCAACCAACAGCTTAATACAATGATAAAGAACACTGACCCTGGAATTTAATCTGATGCTTATTATCTGAGTATCCTTGGATAGCATATCTAACAACGCTTAGCTTCAATATTTTCATTTGTTCATAGATGAACATATATATCCCTTGGGAATATGTGATGGAAAGCCTATTCATAAACACTCCCCTGACTCCAGAGCAGGCCCAGATACGCTCTTCCTGCTTCCTACCTAATGTGAAGACACTTTTAATTGACTGCTGATTGGAAACTTCATGCATATACTAAAGCAGCAATCCTCACCCCCCAGGTGTCCCTTTCCTGTCAGATTCTAATGTTCTAATGATATAAGGATGATTCTCTGAGCTCTGGAAGCTTGCTCTCCCTCACACCAGGTGAATGGGAGCACATGGACATCTAAGCAAGCCTGTGTCTGAGATGAGGCTTGTGTCTTGTTTACCCTTCTTTCCTTTGTGCCTTGACAGATCTTGAAAAGCAACTGACATCTTCCTTCCACCTGAGCACCTGAACAAGGAGGTATTGGCTACCAGAGCAGTTTGGAGGTAATAGCAAAAGTGAAACAAGAAGTCAAGTAGATGAGAAGAAAAGAGTCATCTACCAAGAGAGAAACCAGTGGAAATAAAATAGTTCACTTCTAGTTAATTAGGTTGTTCTCAAGGGAGATAAAATGGAAAATAGCTCATGAGCAGCCCTGTTGCAGACCCAGTCAGGCTCCTGAACTCACCTCTCACCTGAGTATGATTATTCTATGACTTTTTCTTGCTAAGCACTCTCTTGCTATACAAAACTAAAATTGTCTGTTCCCTCCCTAATTCACATTTTATTCTGAGTACCTTTTTTAAAATTTCTTCTCCTTCACCCCATCAGAGAAGATCCCTTAGAGTCAAACATAGATTTGTTCCTCAAAAATCTGAGGAGGGGTTAAATTGAAGCCCCAAGAACCTAATTATTATCCTATTCAGGAGACAAGAAACGCCAAAGGAATGAACCTAAGATAAACCAAAAGAGCTTGTAAAGGATATGGCTTGGTGGAAGTTCCCAGCTTCTGTGGTCTCAACCTGGTGATACCTGGCTAGCCACAGTGCTCAATGTAAAACAAGGGGGTGAGATAAGATGACCTCTTAGATATCATTCACCTTTAGAGCTATAATTCTATATAACCTTCCATATGAGGATGGACTAAATTTTGTGGCCTTGCCCTAAGTGATTGCAACGTTAGTAACTTTGACAGGTACAAGTTGAGTGTTTTGCCATTTTCTAGGAAACTTAACCTGGGACTAAGGGCTATTGATCACCTCTCACTTCAATGCCTTGAACTAGTAATAACCCTAGTACTGCTTTACATTCAAAGTGCTTTCATATACATTGTCCCAACTGACGTAACTATTCAATGAGGAAGCAAAGTTGGTGTCACTAGTTCCATATTACATAATAATTAAAGGTCAGGGAGCTTAAGTGATTAGGCAGTTAGGTGACACAGTAGGTCAGAACTCCAGACCTGGAGTCTTGAAGATCTACGTACAAATTCTGCCTCAGATACTTATTGTATGACTCCATGGGCAAGTCATGTAACCTCTCCCAGCCTCACCTGTAAATTGGACATAAGAATAGTACCTACCTCACAGGGTTGTTGTGAGGATCAAATGAGATATCCTATGAAAGAATCTGTAAATATTAAAGAGCTCTATGGATATTATCATCATCATCATCATCATCCAAAGTCACAGAGCTATCACACGGACCAGACTTTCTGACTCCCAGTATAATACACTTTCCCTTGGACTGCACTACATGGCCTCATAATTTATGAATGAGTGTTGCCAATTATACAAGAATTATAGATTCAGTCCTTTCTCAACAGCCTGCAAATATAAGATTCTCTTTCCCATATAAGGGGGTGCCTCTTTCAGCTGATCCCACCCACTGTGCAGATTTTTGCAATAGAAGGAAGAGAGCCTTGAAAAGATTCCTTTCTGACCCGAAATGATGAGCACCCAGAGATGAAAAGCCATGACTGAACTTCAGTGCAGTTATTATCAATGTAGTAGGTAAAAAGAAAAATCCCTCCAGGCAGTCCCACTTCATTCTAATTTATTATTCAAGTGTTAAAGTTTAATGAGTCCATTAAAAAAATTAAAATGTGTTTTTCAGCACATAATTGTTTTCTCCCTTCTGAGAAGACTCATGAATCAATAAATACTGTAGCCCAGATGCCCTACTGAGAATTTATCCATAGGTTTTCTGTCTTAGTGCTAGCCTCTCTAGAAGGAACATGGGATTTTAATAATAGGTATAATTAAGAAAAGATCATAAAGAAATCAGGAAAGTTGCAGAAAAATTATTTTATTCCTAGGATGGATTCACATATGGATGGTGGGCTTATTTCATTGTTTTTGATCTCTTAGTTGCTGTTAACCTGATAGTGTCGTGTTTTGCATTTTCTTCCTCTGGTGGTGAGTAAAATGCAATAAAGGGAAACTGCAGTAGTTCTCTGAGTAAAATCAGTTTATTAATAGTGACAGGTATAACTTAACAAAGTGGGTCACTATGGGAATCTCAATAAAGCCAGCAAACCTCATGAGAAGGAAAAAATCCTTTAATTGATATGCAGGAAAGGACAGGGTCTGGGTAGTTGGGGAAAGTTACAGTTGGGAAAAGTGAGTTGCTCTTCCAATGAGGTTGATCACACCGTTTGACAAATAAGGAATGTTAATTTTTTTATGGGACTTCTCTGCCTTATAATCTTGCCTAGGCCCTTTGATTTCCACCATGAGGGGAATCAAAATTCCCCTAATTTCAGAAGGAGAGACAAGGACAAAAGAACTGTCTTTGTGAGAGGGGGGCGATGCTCCAGTTTAAGCTGGTTGGTTTTTACAGACAACAAACACATGTCTCAGGGCTTAGGAGAGACCGAATTCTTGAGTTTAAGTGAAATGGGGTTTGAAAAATGGGAATAGGGTAAATTACAGAAAAGAATCAATTATTAAAAGATAGAGCATGATTTTCATTTCTTCACTCTTTAGAAAGTATTTCTGCAACTTGAGACACCAATGAAATTTATCTCTAGAAGATTCTGGTTTTCAGTGCTAAACCAATCAACTGATATC
The DNA here is from genome assembly GCF_028372415.1 of Notamacropus eugenii. Classification (NCBI taxonomy): domain Eukaryota; kingdom Metazoa; phylum Chordata; class Mammalia; order Diprotodontia; family Macropodidae; genus Notamacropus; species Notamacropus eugenii. Next base: position 92,947,869 of record NC_092874.1, read on the forward strand.
TAATGGAACCTTACTAGGCAAGGTATCATGATAGCGTATAAAGACAATTTGATATGAAGAATTCAGAAACAGATGGCAAGACTTATATGAACTGAGGCAGAGAAAGGTAAACAGAACATAAAAATAATATGTACAACAGAAAGAACAACAAAGTTCTTGAATTTGGTACAATTATATTCCATTTGAATATAGTAAATTTTCAATGACCCAGTCTGGCCCTATAGAAGACATGAGAAAATGAAACCCTATCCTTTAATTGAAGAGTTGAGGGACTATAAGTG